>NC_142693.1:43254889-43574175 GCF_029641045.1 Salvia hispanica | reverse complement strand
ACTGCAAATCAACAACTAGGTAACGACAAACAAGGAAAAGTTAAATGAAAGCAAAAAATCTCAGTGCTAATTCAGATTCCCATAAACATCAAACACAATCACACCTTCATAAACATTGAAAACACCATAATTTTGATTTAGCACAACAAAAAACACACTCGAATTGCACAATTGAGGAAAGAAATTAGCAATTTGTATAGCTGAAAAGTCGAAATCCACATACCTCCTTGCGATCTTCCATCTGATAAAACTAAAATCACCGGATTTTCTTGACAATTCAGATAAACTTATTCGGAAATACAATTGCGACTGGAAACAAGTAGAGAAAATTATCTGGAAATGAAAATAAGAAAGAGTGGAATTGTGGTGGGATGAAGAGAAATGCGTGTGCCTTTTATTTGAGCAATGGAAGTGTGGTGTGTGTGGGAAAATTAATTGAATATAATAATATGAGATAATTGTCGTGGGATAATTACAAAATCGCCCCTGGTATTTAACACGGTTTTGGCTTCTCTGGCAACTTTACCTTTTCTGGTATTCTAATTGCTTATCTGTGATTGCCTTTTCGATTGAATAACAATCACAACATTTATTATTTCACGCGTATGCTTCCAACTCAGATATGGCTATAACCTTACTTACAGTTACACGGTATATGCATAAAATGCAACTTCATTCACTTCCTACACATGGTTAGACACATTTTGTTTGTGTGTTGGTCATATGCTACATTATTTATTAATGCGTGCAGATTTTTTGCAAACAATATCACGTCATTGTTCGATAAAAGCTAGCATTGTTACTTTATAGAAACATAGCTCCTTCTATAACACCTCTGCTGATGATAATCATAGCATTACCAGACTCAACACACCATAGTCTATAGCCTTTAACTCCTGACTGATAACCTAGCACAATAAATTTTAATGCCCAAGTCTCCAATTTGCCTTGCCTCACATGTGCAAAGGCTTTACAACCAAAAGTTCTCAAATTTGAATAACTGATGTGTCTCCCAAACCACCTATAATCAGAGTATCTCCATCAATGCTAGATGAAGGACATTTGTTCAATAGCTTCACTACAATAGATGTTCTCCATCTGAGTTGCCAAAAGCATGCATCTCACCATTTCCAAAATCGTTCTATTTACCCTATCTATCATACCATTTTTATTGAGGGTTCGTAGGTATAGTGCGGTGCCTTTTGATACCTTTAGATTTACAATACTCGTCAAACTCCTTTGATAAATACTCCAAACCATTATCAGTTCTCACGTATATAATGGTTTTTGTTCTCTCTTTAGGGCGACCCATTTAACTCTTGTTGCGGATGTTGATCGTGTGTGAGATTAGTTGCTCTTCGATGAACCTACAAATTACCTTGTGGCAAGGGTGATCATATCCCATGATAGGGTTTTCCTTGATCAGTTGTTGAAACTGACAGGGGTATGTTGGAAACTACTTTGATTATGTTCATTTGAATTGAGAAGTTTAGAAACATGCATATGGATATGGGAAGCTAGGAAGTATCAAAAGGATATGAGCTTCTAAAAGAATGATAGCTCAATTCGTATACACTGCATTTTTATGTTCGGTTTAAATCTCTGTAGTTAAATAAATTTCTCAAGATACAAATATTGTCAAAATATTAAAACTACAAAAAAAGAAAGAATGAAAGAGAGAAAAAACACTTAAACTGCACTTCAACTCTTCACTCGTGCTGGAATATAAGTGCCTCCTCAGCTACTATCCATTCGTCATCACCAGATCTAACTTGAAACTCTGCACCTGCACAGTTCTAAAAAAGAGGAGACGAAAACGAGTTATTCATGTTATAGAGACTACAAGAGACAGAGATAACTAGTGTTGGCAAACCGCAAATCTCTTTAGCTAAAGGCAGTATAAGAATGTGGTACAGAGCCATTATAGATATTGTAGCAATTGAACATTCTGTAACCTTACATATTATATCGTCACTACCCTTTTATAGTTACTATTATCTCAGTTGCACTTGTACGATATGAGGATACTCACCGTGGAACAAGTGTATACAAACACAGTCAACCAATCGAACTTTTCCAAAGGTATCCTTTGTTGATCATCGCTTCTCTCCAACAAGAAGAATATCAATGTCGGCATCAGCTGCATTTCGAAATGCCTTGCCCCACCACAGAGCTTGCAGGACCCAGGATTCCCTATCTCTCCAGAAGCCAATAGGGGTTTGCCAGCGTAAGAGTACCTAATGCAGAAAGACAAACATCAAGAGTAGGATGAAACAGAATTTGGCGGCTAACATACACAAAACAAAGAATGGTGGCCTTAGTTACTGAGATATGTGTACATGGAATTGGCATCAATGTCTAATCACAGCCCCGCTTTAACAGAAGCTTTTACCTGAAGCATTGCTCTGGGTAGACATCCTTTCTTTTCATGAACTTGAGGTAAGTTCTATCAGCATTTAGTGCTGTATCATATTCATATTTCTCCTCTCCGTAAGTTTCTCCATCAGAGTCATCTTTACGATTTTTCTCATACTCTTCAATGGAGATTTGGAGCTTAGAGCTTTCGGAAATAGCTTTTTTGGATAGCTTCTCTTCTTGAGCATATGTGTAGAAGCACGGGAAAACTATAATAAGCGACACAATCATACAATCAGTAAATTTATAGGAGGTGGGGATATAATGCCATTTGGTAACAGTGGAGAAAGCCAGAAATTATTCACTAACATAGCCTCTCATCCACAACTCTACTACAAAATATATGCCACATTATACATGAATAGTTTTGAAGTACTATAATCTACTATTTGGTTAGATTATGCTAAATCAAATACTTAAGTTTATAACTATCACACTTTAGATAAAAAGAGAATCACATCATTTACATACATAATAGAGGTTAATGGAGTTCAAAATTCATAAATAAGGATTGCCTTAACAAAATGATGAAGCTCACCTGGAATACTACTATCAATAGACCTAGTTGATTGACCAGTGGACATATATTCATTCCTGGACTTAGCGACGTTATTCTGCTTTTCGTCAGTAGAATTTAAACTAGCGGCTTCCGAAAGTGCTCTACTCAACTCCTCTATATCCATGTCATCATCCTCTTCTCCAACGTCAAACGAACATAGGTCGTCCAACCAATTAGTTTTTGAACAACAAGAAGAAGACTTAGGTGATTCGCCCCCTTTGTTGCTTAAAAGTTTCTGTACTCGAAGTGCTTTCCAGCTGCAACAGTCAAAATAGTGATAATATCAAATAATAAAACTGTCTGGTATATGATGGTCTACCACTTGATCTATCATTTATGCAATGCGCGTACAGTTTTAACAAAAATTTTGGAAAAAGGACCTTACATGGGGCTCTCACACCTTGGAACCATACAGGCAAAAACGAAGATTAGTCGCTCGTCTATTGTCAAAGACACACTCGAAACAGGAGCATGGACCTAGAAACAAAAACCATAAAACAAGAGAAGCAATTTTAGTGTTCACAAATCTGATAACTGGAAACACCAAGGACTCATGATCTAAACCTGGGCAACGAGAGAAAGATTGCTCCTACACGTAACGCACTTAAGCAGATCCGGCTTCTCATCAAAAAGTGGAATAGGAAAATCCTGATCAACGGGTATATTAAACCAAAATTCAGGAAGCAGCACATTCTGAAAGTAAAATATATAACTCTCAAACAAGATTTGAGTAACATACAGGAATGCCTCCGATTTTCGTAGTATATATATCAGCTTCTTCATAATTACTCTCAGCCCATGGCCCAGGCATGCCTAAAATGACTCCATCCATGTTTGTTTCTGGATCAATAATAAAAGATCATGAATTTGATGAGAAATATTTGCCAGATCATTCAATAGTTTAACAACAGACTAAAAACAATGATGCACAGCATCTCAGCTCCACTCTGGAACATCAAACTTCAATTTATGACCAAATTACAAACTGATTTTTTTGAAGAAGCATAATTCTAATAATTTTAGCACTCCACAATTACTGATATCTCAGACAATCAACTCAATTTCAATATATCAACACAATTTGAAGAAGTGATTGGTAAAGAACAGACAACATTCATCTGGCAGTGTACTTAATTCACAAAATATTGGAACGGGAAAAGAAATGAACAAGGAAAAACAACCAGACATCTCTCTCTACTTAATCGAAAACATGCTTGACAAACCTCAATTTCGAAGCTAAGAATGAACTCAGAATATTTTAACACTCACAGGAGCTTCTTGTAAAAAGAAAGAAGTCGTCAAGTTGTTGAGCGTGGTGGCGAAGCAGACGTCGGGCGGAACGGTGGCGGCGCGATAGAGGAGAGTAAGTTTTGGGGAGTTCGCGAAAATTTAATTTTAATGTTTTAATTGACACTAAATATTTTTTTTTCTGTCCGCACATCCTTATTTCTTTTTACTAAGAGGTTCCCTCCATATTATTATTTTCTTAATTTTTTACATCAGACCACAACTACTATTATCTTCCAATTATTAAATTGCATTATTCATAACTACAATATATTTTACTCATAAAATAGAAAATATTGAACAATTAAAACACGAAAAATTTATTGTTCTGCGTGTTTGTAAAAAATTACAAACCCTAAAAATTAAAAATTACAAATCCAAAAAAAAAATAAAAAAATAAAGAGGATAAAGAACTAGAAATTGTTGGAAAAATGTTAAAGATATGAGATATAAATAGGCAAAAAGAAGTTGAAATAAATTTAAAAAAATTGGATAGGGGTTCCAGGTCGGCCCGAATACCCCATAACCCTAGGCCGAGCCGCAACCAGGCACGTCTGGGAGCCTCACACGCCAAGCCGGGACTCTCCCTGGTCCTCAAGCGTGGCCTGAGCCGCAAATCCCTCCCCTCCAACATTGCAGGCCACGGGCTGACACCAGGTGCAGTTCGGCCCGCGACATTAATAATGCTCTAAGTACTAATAATAGACCTCACATTTCGATTACGCAATAAAATCCATGCTAATCATAAATGATCTATTTTATGAGGAGGGAGTGCATATGTAATAGCACGATTATATGACTGTATTAATCTTATTTGTTGTATAACAAGGAAATTTTTAGGAAAAATTTAAAATATAGGTTTTAATTAGTTCATGGGTCCAACTCGTACGTACCATAATAAAATTTAGTTTATTTTTATTTAATAAATATATATTTGATTTTTTTCAAAAATTAATTTAAAAAGTCAGTAAGTGTTTAAACCGCCACCAAATTCATGATGAACTAGCCGAGTGAAGCTAGAAATTTAATATTGTGGCTGGCCTACTCTACACAATCAAAAATTGTATGATATTTTTTCTCGATCATATAATTTGTCATCATTTGATCCGATACGAGTTTTAAGAAATATATAAAAAATGTGTTAAAAAAAGTAGTACTCCCTCCGTTCCATAATAGTAGAGTCATTTCATTTTGCGCACTCATTTTAAAAAAATAATTATAAATAGTTAAAATGAAGAATAAGTAAAATAAGAGAGATAATATTGTAGATAAGACTCTTGTCTACATTATTATATCTCTTACTTTACTATCTCTCCACTTTAACTATTTATTACTCCCTCCGTCCCAGTTTTATAGGCACATTTTGCCATAAAAGTCTGTCCCACATTTATAGTCACATTTAGAATTTTCCATATTTGGACATACAATTTTACCCCATTATTCACTAAAATTACACTCAAATGCCATTATCAACACAAAAATAAACCAAAACAAAAATAAAAAACCAAAAAGTCAACAAGGGATCCACCTTCAACCAACTTACTTAATTTATTACACACTCCTTCATCTCACTTCATTTATTACACACTTCATCATCTCACTTCATTTATTACACACCACACCATCTCACTTAATTAATTACACACTCCACCAATTCTTTAAAACCCGTGCCCTAACTAAATGTGACTATAAATGTGGACGGAGGGAGTATTATTTTTTCAAAATAAGTGCAGAAAATGAAATGACTCTACTATTATGGAACGGAAGAAGTACTATATTTGTGTTTTATATATTTAATTTTATAATAAAATATGAGTCAAAACTAGTTAGTGGAGTGTAGAGTCCATTACCAAAAACGGTAAAAGTGAAAGATGACAAATTTTTAGGGACTGATGGAAATAGAAATAAGTGATAATTTTTTAGGAAAAAAAAAGTAATTTTTTAATTATATCAATGTTACTGAAAATATTTGTAGTATTAGTAGGGGATGGGGGGTGGGGGTGGGGGGTTAAGAAAGAGATGAGTATAAGAGAAAATGAATTCGAATATTAGTTGATAAAAGCTAGATTGTCGAAAAAAGCAACATCAATATCGAAAGAACGGTTTATCTTGAAGTAAAAGTAGATGGGTTAAGTTTAAGTGAAATAAAAAAAAATAGAAATTATTCTTCCAATTAATGGGCATTATAGCAAAAAAAACGAAATAAAAGTTAGAATTTATATTCTAACTATTTTACTGTATTTGCATAAAACATACTATAAATTTAAGAAAAAAAATAAGATTTTAAAATTCATATTACTACCGTTAGTTCTATTATAAGAAACAAGAAAAAGGTAAAGAGAAAATATTTTACTCCCTTCCCTCCGGTTCTCGTTAGAAGACTTATTATACTCCCTCCGTCCGCGAATAGAAATCTCGTTTTATCATTTTAGTCCATCCGCGAATAAGTGCAGGTTTACTTTTACGATAAATGGTCATAGGATCTCACATTCCACTAACTCATTTCACTCATATTTCATTTAAAACTAATATATATACAAGTAGAACCCCTATTCCACTAACTTTTTCCATCCATTTTTCTTAACATTTCTTAAAACTCATGCCGCCCATGAATGAGACTCCTAATAGTGGATGGAGGAAGTATCATTCTCTTCCAGACCCAAGTCCCATTTAGAATTTACTAGAAATATTAATAAACTTTATCCTTCATTTTCATCCTTATTACATTACATGCCACTATGAAAACATTAAAATAAACAATTAAAATAACACAATAACTAAATTGAGACTATACATTTCTCATTTAATACATGGCAAATACTCTCTCTGTCCCATTAAAAATGAAATGTTTTCCTTTTTTTATTGTCCCATTAAGAATGAAACGTTGCCTAAAATAGAAATAAATATATCTCTATTTTTCCATCTCTCTTACTTTACTCTCTCTTCAAGAACTCACAAAACAATATTACATTAAATCCCGAACCGATTTCCAAATATTTCATTTTAAGTGGGACGGAGGGAGTAATTTTTAAAATATGCACCCAGTCAGAAATGAGACTAGGGACTGTCAAACTCGAGATCTAAGGCATTACAGACCCTACGCTACTAGTTCTCATGTTAATCCATCTTTTCCATCATTAATTAGCACAGATTTCCTTCTTGTCTGTCCCCAATTAATTAGTACTCATATTTTTTTTACTATATTTTGTAATCGATCTCATATTCCACTCACGCATTCCATTCACATTTTATTATAAATTTAATACTACCTCCATCCCTAAAAGTTTGTTTCAGTTTACCATTTCGGCACGTCCCTGAAAATTTGTCTCATTTCACTTTTTACCATTTTTGGTAGTGAACCTTATATTCCACTAACTCATTCCTACTTACTACCTTCGTCCGTCATTAGGAGTCTCGGTCACTTTTGCGCAATCGTTTTATAAAAATGATAGTAATAAATACTCCCTCTGTCCGCCATTAGGAGTCCCGGTCACTTTTGTGCACTCGTTTTATAAAAATGATAATAAATAGTTAAAATTGAGAAATGTAAAGTAAGAGGGGGAATAATATTAATAAGAGTCTTCTCAACATTATTCTCCCTCTTACTTTATCATTTCTACACTTTAACTATTTATTATTATTTTTACAAAACGAGTGCGCAAAAGTGACCGGGACTTCTAATGGCAGACGAAGGGAGTAGTTAAAGTGGATAAATGTTAAAATAACATTCACGTAAACATGTAAAAGTGAGTAGACAATTGAACTATAATTTATAGTATTTTAAATTGTCTATAAATGAACAATGTAAATTACTATAAATTATAGTTTAATTGTCTACTCACTTTTACACGTTTACGTGAATGTTATTTTCATTATAAACATTTCTAATATTTATATAAATATTTTAATTTTAATTTTTAGATTTATCATCACAAATAGTAGTGTACGGTATTATTTGTGAATTTATTCAATTTTTAAATTATTTTGTAGTACCATGCTAAATTTTTGAGCTGGGACGGAGGGAGAATTTTATTGATATTTGGCTCATTTGTTGGTCATGATGTGTATATTTTAAAGTTAAGGGTTTAGGATTTAGGTTTCAAGGTTTGAGTTTTTAGTGTATAGGGTCATCACTATATTGCAATGAAATGAAGCTCGTCTAGGAAGTGTCTCACCAGTGCAATCTTAAATTATAGCTTTTGATAAACAATATCTTAAATCTCATTAGGAGAAGTGGTAATTATACATTCTTTAGGTTTTTAGGTTTGTGTGATGTAAATTTGTTTATTTTTTAGTCTCACGGTCAAAGTCATTTTTCCATTTTACAAAAATAATGTACAATATTATATTCCACGTATTTATATTTTAGTTGAATCCTAACTTCCTTCGTTTGTTTTTACTAAGCGGGTCATATTAAAACTTAAACTAAAAACAACCATGTTTTCTGAAAAAAAAAATGAAGTAATATATAGAGAGTTTAAATGATCTATTTTTCAATTTTAAATGCAAAGAAGCTTGAAGAACTGAGAGAAATTCATTCTTGCTAGGGGCAACTTCAACAATATTTCAATTCACTGTCGAGATTGAACTAGCTCCAACCATTCTACAAAAGGGATCCTATTTCATTTTTTTTTTTTGCTATTTTTATACAATATCTATGTTTTATTATGTTGAACTATAGCACTAATCTCAAATGAGTAGTATGTTTTTTTTTTCTAATGTTGCAAATTTCATTTACACTATTGCTTCTTTGTTTGTTGAATAGAGAAAGAGAGAGAAATACCTGATTGAGCTGGCCGACGAGTAAAGCTTGAGCAGGAAGATGTTTGTTGTCCAGAAAAAAAAACCACACACATTTTTGGCGAAGAAGATGAGAATGGAAGCAATTTTTTGTTTGGTTATATCGGCTAATAAAGTTATCAAAAGTTAAACCCTCAGAATTTACATGAAAAATATTTGTGCATCAAATAATAAATCAATTAATGATATACTTTGCATTATACAAAGTAATAAAACATCCCATAATAAGTTGAGTGAAGATATATCATGCAAAATACAGTCAAATGATTTAAATATTTACATGAAAAATATTATGCATCAAATAATAAATCAATTGATGATATACATTTCAAAGTTAATCTTTATCACATTTTAAATATTCAGATCCCAAGAGGACTCACCTCACCTCATATCATTTCTATCTCATCCCATTCTTTATATTTTGTACTAATAGTATTAGTAAATAAGGAGTATAAAATTAATTAAAGTACATATTCAGAATGGAATCAAATAAAATAGATATAATTAAATAAATATATAAGAAAAATATTTCTAAAATCTGCCAACCTTACAATTTTCTATGTAATCATTCAATTATAAAATTTAACAGATTGAGAGTATAATTAATGTTTTTAAATTTATGACTGTTTTAATTAATTTTGTAATGTCAGTTTACGTGTGTGTGTGTTTATACAAAGTATATTATTCAACATTTGATAATTTTCATTATAAGTTTTTAATAGTTTTTTTCATTTATTCTTAATAGTGTTTCATTATTGAATTAAATATATTTTTAATTATATATTGTTGATGTGTGTTTGCAGTTTAGTTTTTTATATTGTTAGATATGTAAAAGATTTTTATTACTAATATTTATGGATTAATTATAATAAATGATATTACATTTAATATTCGTGCTACATAATTATTTGGAATTATATAAATTTTGGAAAAAATATAATGTGCCGTGCAGAACATGGTTGTTCAAACAAAAACGGACAACAATGCCTTTGTGCCATGAATGTAATATTTGAGTTTTCCACGTAATTATCAATTACCAGAAAAAAATCCAATTCATTACATTATTTACATATACATATGGAGTGTTGCGGGTGTTTTCAATGCCCATATAGGATGATCGGTTTCAACTACTCATACCTAATTAAATCCCCATGACCGCGTACTTGTGTTACTAAAAAACCGTTTGTTTAAAGTAGCTTGAATTAGTGGAGCACGATGTTAACTAACGGATAAGCTACCTTGCTAATCTAGAACCAACTAAATCATAGCAACCATCACATTATTAATTTTTTTTTAACCCAATTTCGATCTTTATATATTCATCAATGCATTCCCTTCCCTAAGCCATAAATACAGCCACTCTACTTTTGTTCCTCTTATACACCAATTTTATCACAAACCATATACTACTACTAATCTACTATCAATCAATCAAGATGGTTTCAATAGGCTATCCAGAAATATTGTTATCATTGGCATGCCTTTTTTTAATTTGGTGCTGGAAAAACATGAATGGCCTGCCTTGGAACTGGCCCTTGCTCGGGATGCTCCCGAGCCTATTCTGCCACGTCCACAGGGTCCACGACCGCTGCGTGGACCTTCTGGGCGCCGTTGGCGGGACCTTCCTCCTCCGAGGCCACTGGCTCGCTGATATGGACATCGTCCTCACGGCCGATCCCGCCAACGTCCACTTTGTCATGAGTTCAAACTTCGCCAACTTCCCTAAAGGCCCCGAATTTAAAAAAATCTTCGACGTCCTCGGAGACGGAATTTTCAATTCCGACTCCGAGGCCTGGAGCGCCCAGAGGAAGCACGCCCGCTTCCTCATCGGCCACCACTGCTTCCGAAAATTCCTGATCAAGACGACAAAGGAGAAAATCGAGTCCGGCCTCGTCCCCGTGCTTGACCACTTTTCGAGCAACGGTATCTTGTTCGATTTGCAAGATTTGTACCAAAGGCTCACATTCGACACCACGTGTAGATTGGTGACAGGTTTCGACCCGGGATGTTTGTCGGTTGAGCTGCCCGATGTCCCGTTCTCGCAGGCCATGGACGAGGCGGAGGAGGCCATATTTATGCGCCATTGCTTGCCGGAGACGGTGTGGAGGCTTCAGCGGTTTCTCGGGATTGGACACGAGAAGCAGATGACTCGGGCGCGGGGGGTGCTCGACCGAGTCATAAACAAATACATATCGATGAAGCGGGATGAGTTGTTGAAACATGGTGGAGACAGAGGTGAAGAGGGGATTGATCTGCTGACGTCGTACATCAATGGATCGGAGGCGGAGGCGGGGATGGATTGCAACGATGACGGGTTCCTGAGAGACACGATACTGAACCTGATGATCGCGGGCCGGGACACCACCAGCTCCGCGCTCACGTGGTTCACGTGGCTTGTGGTGACGCACCCGGAGGCGGAGAGGAGGATTCGGGAGGAGCTGGACGGGGTGCCCGGGGGCGGGAAGTGGCGACTATTTGGGGCCGAGGAGGTTCGGAGCTTGGTGTACCTGCACTGCGCGCTACTAGAGACTCTGAGGCTGTACCCACCGGTTCCGTTCCAGCACAAGGCCCCCATGGAGCCCGTGGTGCTTCCGAGTGGGCACCATGTCAACCCGAGTATGAAGGTAATGATAGAAATCCATATGGTTCCATCCTAAAACCAATTAGTCATAATGAAACTTAGGGATGTAATCAAATCAAATACAAACTCTTTATATTGTACAAACTCCATACTATAAATAACATCAACAGAAAGTGAACACAAAGTCAACATTATCAATCGATTGACGTTGTGTTGACATTTACTATTGACATCAAATCTTGAAATCTAACAATCTACATCATAGTTTGGAGTTTGTTGAGATCCAGTTAGCATTTTATCACTGCCCATGGAACTTGTATAGTTGTTTCTAAATATATCAACAATAGGTGATGTTCTCGCTCTACGCGATGGGGCGGATGGAGTACATATGGGGGCCAGATGCTGGAGAGTTTAAGCCGGAGAGGTGGATAACGGAGCGGGGCACGGTGAGATACGAGCCCTCGTACAAGTTCTTGGCTTTCAACGCGGGGCCGAGGACTTGTCTAGGGAAAGAAATTGCTATGACGCAGTTGAAATCGGTGGCTGCGGCTATCATCCATAACTACGAGGTGGAGGTGGTGAAGGGTCACCCTGTTAGCCCTAATGTGTCTGTTATTCTCTACATGAAGCATGGGTTCAAGGTTAAGGTTAACAGGAGATGGACTAGTTGAAATTATGGTCTTTTTGGATTATTGTTGTATATGTTCAATTTTTATGATTAATTATTTTTTATTTGTGATTCCCATTGTATTCTTTTGTTTTCTTGTTTCCTGTGGGTCTTTATTTGCAAATAAAGATGATTTCTGAAAGTTTTGGATGACAAGTGGATGCTAATTAGTTGTTGGAAAATTGCTACGTTTCGTTTGCTATATGCAGAATAAAAATAATAGTAAACGTTTAATTAATTGATCTTATTTTAAACCTCGCATCGTCATCATTTCTTATTGTCAACGATACGATGTTGTGGTGAACATACCGTCAGAGCAATTAAAAATTGGATTTTTTTTATAAAGATTTTGAGTTTGAATCTATTGTAATGTTATTTTAAATTTATATTTATTTATCTATAAAAAGAATTGAGTGAGTAATTAATTACTATTATTTACGTCCTAGCTAATTCTAGGAATCTTGACTTTAATTTTCTTAAAGTATAACTATATACACCGGCTTCATTAATTTAATAAATGTTTGTCTCATCTTGATCTTGGCTTTGGAGAAAGTTTTAATGTTAATATGGTCATAGTTTACAATGAAATATGACAGTGAGCTAAGAAATGTTGATTAATTAAATAAAATTGACATACTGAATAGAGAGACATTGGCATTGAAATGGTAAAATTGTACTTATAAACATTAGTACTCCATATAATAGTGAGAAGATACATATACTATGATACATGATTAATGAATTGGTAATTCTGTTATTATCAAAGGGTATATGAAGATGTGATTCACTTTTGTGTTATAGTACTTTAATTTTACTACCCGCAAAAGAATACTTGAAGCTATGTTCAAATTAAATCTTGTTAAATAAGTACACGTAATAATTGTCAATTGCTGCGTGGTGCGTACCAAATTTTCGATGTACAAGTTTACCAAACTTATCACTGTTTTTTCCGGTCTAGATACTAATTATTATATACGACTTGTTGCATTATGGTTGAACTAATTACAATTAACCCAACCATGCTAAGCCTGCTAATTTAAATATAATTTGACAAATTTTAGACAACTGATGATTTCAGTTCATTAAAATTAATCTTGTTAATAACTATATTAATCTTCAATTATAATTTATAAATTTATCGTACTATTTGTTAATATCAACATAGCTGACCTAATTGTACCAAGTTTTTCGTTGGAAACCCAATTTCTAACCGTAACTAAATCGTCCCATGTTTATCTCTTTAAATTGGAGTTGTTTTGCGACCCTTAACTTGATCGTTTTTTGGCTAATATTCTGAAGTTATTAATTAATAAGAATAAGATTTCCGTTGTCCCATTTTAGTAGTCTCATTTGAGTTCGACACATATTTTAAGAAATATAAAGGAAAGTTGATAAAAAAATATAGTGGAATGTGAGTTATACTTTTATATGGAGTATTATTTTTATAGTAAAATGTGAGTGAAAAAGAGTTAGTGGAAGGGATGACTTATTACCTTTTATGCAATATTCCAACTGAGACTCCTAAAATGGGACATCTAAAAATGGTAAACCCGGACTCTTAAAGTAGAACGGATGGAGTACAAAACAATGGTGAATCTAGAATTTTTTGATCTGATAGGTCGATAAACAATTTAGGAACTTGACGCTTCAAAATTCAACCAATCTTTTAGTATCTATGTTCCACTATCCAATAGTTAGCCAATTAATTATCATGTTCAATGTTAATAAACTTACCTCGTCTCATAAGTCTTGAATCTTTTGATTGATTATGGATTCATCCGTTAAGCTTAACTATTAATAGGGGAAATAATATTCTCTAAAGGTATTAACAATGGTGTCCCATTTTCGTAGGACTGTCAAATTATGCGGGTTGAGTCATTATCGTATCAACTAATTATCGACCCAACCCAGGCCAACTCGAAATCATTGGGTTCTTATCGTGTCCCAATCCAACGGCTTCGTGTGTTTTATCGTGTACTCAAAAAAAAGTCAACTCTCTGTTAATGATAGTAAGTTAGTTTGACACGACACGATAACGACTAAAACATGATGTTATTATACGATTTAAACATGATATTACATATTAAAATAAAAAATTACCAAATCAAAATAATTATTTACCCATCTCAGGGCCTATTTCTATTTCTTTTGCCACGTCTACATGCCTGACAAACACGGATTTTGCATGTTTTTAATGGCTAGATTTGACTAGTTTTAAATGTCAATCATGCAAATTATGTTCTTAAATTGCATATGTTATACATTTTTTTTAATTTTGATGTGTTTGTTGATAAATGATAGAGAAAAGATAGAAAAAAGGTACAAAAAGGTCAAGGTGCAGCAGTCTCTATTCGAGCCCATTCTGCCAGCAATTTTGAAGTTCAATCAGTGCTTACTACATGCAATGCTCTTTGTCTTCGAAAGAGCTTCGCGTAGATATGTTGAACATCTCAATCAGAGTTATGTAGAGAAAGTTATGACCATTCTACGAACATTGCACGGTGCAGTCAAAGCTGACGGAAATATAGACGGAAATTCAATGAATAAAATAAATTGTTGCCCAAATCTCTCCCAGTCATTGTAGGGCACGAACATCATTAAAAATAAACATTTATCCGCCTATAAATACGCAAACCTAATTCATAATCATCATCTCAGAGCCTCCAATCCTTCTCTCCTCTACACATTCTTCCATTCCATCTTCCGCAAATAATTCATCCATCTTCCATTGGAGCGGAGCTTTGCAGATCCAGGCAAGAGAAGAATGAAGATTGAAGATTCAACCGTAGTTTTATCAATTTCACTGAATATTGAAGATTCAACTTTGAGTTTTATCAATTTCTTTCACGTCTTGATACTTTTATTGTTTTTACTACTTGTCTATGAGTAGTTAAACATCTTTCGTGAAATTTTTGGTGAAGCATATTATGAACGTGTTTTGATTTAATGAATTGAACCTTTTCCTAGCTCTTGTGATTGTTTTGTTTGTTCTTGTGCTTTTGTTGTTTTTTTGTCTGGCCAACTTTAGAACTATGTCTGTTTAACTAGATTAATCGAGAGATAGCTAGTTTTACGTGGTAAAAGGAACGAGTACAACACATAGGTTTATCGGCACTCGAGAGAGGGGACCCTTTGTGAGGACTTGAGTCTTAGGAACTTAAGGAATTAGAATCTAATCTATTAGATTGAGACTTTGATAGTTAGAGTCTAATCTACTGGATAGGTGCACTTGAGAGAGGGCTTATCTGAAAATCGTGACTTCCCTTAATAATCCCGGAGACATGAAGGTGACTCGACTTATTTTAACACAAGTGATACCCGCAAGTGTACGGGGCTAGTGTAGCAATTAGCAAGCAAGAGTATCGCATCCCACAGAGACTAATTTGTATCAACTTAACTACCACGAACAAATGTTGACTACTATTTAGAGAATCGGGAAAGGTTTGGTTTTGTTCTAACACTACGAAAAGCATATAATGAACAAATAAATAATAAAAATAAGTAAACACGGAGTGAAAATATAATATGGAGAAAATTGTAGAACTCAAGGATCCGATGCACAATTCCAAGCTCTTATCCAATCAAATTGTCTTACATTTGGTGTCTCTAGAATTACTAAGTCGACCATAATTATAGATTAAACCCCCTCCCGAGGTGAGAAACCTGCAGATTAGGTGCTAGGATTGAAGTCCCCTTCTAATCCTAAAACCCCTAACTTCCAAAAGCTCGATTAGATTAAAGACCTCACTCAAAACCTCAACTCTCCCGAGTTTTATTGCATTAAGGTGTGAATTATTCTTATTTCCAGATTAATTATTTCATCTCCCGATTAATCTAATTAATCCTACACAATCAAGTGGTGGTCAAACAATTGAAATGAATAAACCCAAGAATAATCAAATAACTACAAGAGCAAGGTAAGAGCAAAATCAATTGGATAAAAAGGTGTTTAGCTACTCATGTTCATGGAGAAAACTAAGTTTAACACAAAGAATCCGAACAAAAACATGAAAGATAGATACTAAGAACTCTTGTGGAATGAATCTAGGAATGAATTCTTCAATCTTCCGATCTAGAGTCTTCAATCTTCAATTCTCTCTCTCAAAGTGTTCTTGGAGGTGTGTGTGAGTGATGGATGCGGTAGGTGCAGAATGGATGTCGTGGGATCCAACCCTAGCCTTTTCTTCTCTTTTTTTCACTTCAAAAATTGCGTTTTCAGCTTTCAGACGCGTCAAACTGCAGTACCCGGCCGGGTGGCCATTTCAGACCCCTTTCTGGACTCATCACGCTGTCTTTTTTGTACCCGGCCGGGTGGAATATTTGTGCTGGAAATTCACCCGGTCGGGTGTCGTTTTTTGACCCATTTCTGATCTCATATGCTGATTCCATCCTACCCGGCCGGGTGGAATTTATCAGGGTAAAATTCACCCGACCGGGTGTAGCTTTTGAAGGCTCTGCTGCCTCCTTTGCACAATCGGCCGGATTTTTGCGTCTTTTTCATCTATTCATCCTAGAACACTCAACAAACACATGAAACTCCAAAAGATAGGATAATTGGCTGGAAATAGACAATTCAAGCATCAAAACTCAACATTAAGTACCTCAACAGACCAATTAAACCAACTAAAACATGAGTTTATCAACTCCCCCAAACTTGAAACCTTATTTGTCCTCAAATAAGAAGAAGATCACAACAATGAACTCATACAAGAGGTGAAATTGGGCTTTGCTTCATAAATAAATTTTAAAAAAACAGTAGCATGGAAGTATGCAAAGGTTAATCAAACATTACCCTGAGTTACTGTCTCGTGTATCACTTGGTTTCAATGCCCTCACAAGTTCATGAAGTGTAAATTTTTTTATGCTTCTCTCACTCTCAAGTGTATAGAGGCTCAATAATAATCACTCAAATCAAAATACAAGTAGTGTTTACCATAGGCTTGCTCAAAATCAAACATCTCCTCTACTAGAATGTGAAAGTAAATCTAAAATCAGAAAGGGCTTTATTATGGTTTTAATGTGGCTCTTTGGATGGTAGGGAATATTTAGGCTAAAGTGGCTGAATAGAATACGAAGCACAAGTACCACATATTGAATCTCCCAACAAAAGACCATTTCTCAATACAATTCTCAGATAAGTAAGACTCTGTCGAACTTCTTCCTCCCATCCGATTCCCACTTATTTAGAAACCCAACCAAAAACTCCTCTAGACTTCGTCTAGCTTATACCTCCACAATTTATTTGATGTTTTTTTTTTCCTCTAGACTTCGTCTAGCTTATACCTCCCTTATTTTCGTACAACGCCCCATATGTACTTCTAAGTTTTGTAGGCTTGTCACTTTTAAGAGTGATTTACAATTAATCAACAATCGACACTCTTTTTATAGGCTAGGAGGGTTGACTAAGGATTAAGACAAAATATATACACTTGTGAAGGGAAAATCAAAGAATGCCTAACGTCATCTCCTAAATTCACATTCACTATGTAGACTTGAAAATGATTAGGAGCAAGTTCTAGACAACAACAAGTACTTGATAAAATCACACAGAAACGAATGTTAGGCTCAAATCTCACTGGGAATTGGCATTGAACAAGCAACCAAGCAATTCACTCCAAAGAAAATCATAATCGATTACGCATATTCCCGCCATTTTCACAAAGCATTTTTCAGACAACAAAAGAAATCATCATAAGCGCCCCAAAAATAAACACCTCACAGTATGGATAAGTATACGATCATTACATCCCCATATTCAAGTCCCACAGGAGGGACATACACAAATCAAATCGAAACAAAATACAGATCAAAATAGTTCGCGAAACATCGACCAATCAAGAAGTTCATCATCACCAAAGATAGTGGGGAGGGAGAGCATCACCAATCCACGTCAGACCCCCCCCCCCCCCCCAAACTTATTCAATGCGAAGGACGGAATAAGTTTGAAGAGAAGTGGATGGTGTGGTTACCTCTACTCAGATGGAGGTTGAAACCTCGCATAATATGCTTGGTAGAAGGCTTGCGCCTCAGTCCATCGGGCATCCCCCTGAGCTTGAAGGTGCTCAATCCGCGTCTCACAAGCCTCAAGACGGGATTCTTGACGAGCCATCAACAGTTGGTTCTCCTGGCGCCATTGTCGCATAAATTCCCATTGGTTGTCTTGACCCATCTGCAGTCGCTAGATCCCTGAGGTAATGTCTGCCATTCGGCTTTCCCTAGAAGGGCGGCTTCTCTTCGGTCGGCTGCTCCCTTCTGGCTCATGCTCTGTAGCCTACTCTTCTTCATCTTCGTCCATTTCTTGTTCAGCTCGGGTAGGCAAGGGTTCATCGGGGATCTCTGGGCGTTGGAGTAGATGGGCGCCCACACGCATAGGTCACTGACCTTCGCCCTGGGGAGGATCACTCTCCATTTTTGCCAAATGGGCATCGGAGTTCATCTTCCAATTATCCTGATAAGTCCACCCCCCGACAGCAGTAAGCAGAGGGTCGGGGAATCGGAAGACTATCTTCGGGCCTAGGATGAAGTACCCGGCGCCCCTACTGTCCACCGTGATCATACCCGACTTCTTCAGAAAATCCCAATCAATGGACATTGGCCCCGAATCTGGAGCCCGTTCTTCCACATCGACCTGGAAATGGTGGGCCAAGCGGGTGACCACACCCCCACAACATAGTGTCCCACTCTTCTTCTTTGCTTGTCTCTCCAGATGCTTAATCATGTAATTGCCGGTATTGATCCTCCGGTGGGCCAAGATGCCCCATAGAATGAATAGTACATCAAAAGAAATGTTGCCCAGTTCTTTGTGAGCGAACGGGAAGCATACTAAGGCCTTGGCCATGTACCTCAGTACCGGATTCCGGATGGAGTTTAACTTAGCGCGGGAGGGAGTATAAATAGGGCCCTGGCTAGACGTGGCCTCATCCAGTGTAAATGGCCCCAGAAATCATTCCTGTCATAGTCTTGGGGCTCTTTAATGTACCTTTCCTCATTTTCGTCGAGTAAATGGAAGATGGAGTTGAATTCTGCCAACGTGAGTGTGTGCTCGACATTTTCCAAGCGGAAGGTGATAGAGGCCAAGGCTTTATTGATATAGTTCAATTGGAGAGTGGACATGAACTCCAAAGTTAAGACCTTGTATGATCCATAACGATGTGCAAATAGAAAGTTGAGGTGGCCCGCTTCCAAGAGAGCTTCCCAAGATGTTTGAATGCCCATATCTATGATCAAGTCGATGACCGGGTACCAGGAGGACATACTATCCAATAGTGCAAGAGCTGCCCATCTTGTCTTCTCCTCCTTACCTCTTAGGGTGACATTCACATTCTGGGGATTAGCTGTGTTGACCATATTAGATGTACCTGAAATAAACCACAACAAACAGCCAACTCCCCCAAACTTTAGTCTATAATCAAAGATTTATAATTGTAGGCAAAATAAGGTGAAATTAGGAAGATAGACTCAATTCCTAAAATCAGAAGCACTAACACCAAGCAAGACATATAGGGCGAAAGCAAGTAGGATTTTAGAAAGATAGACTCAATTTCTAAAGCCTATACATCACAATTCAATCAAATTAGGGAGATAGACTCAATCCCTAGAGCTCACAAAATTGTCACATTCCCCCCCCCCCCCCCCCCCGCTATGTAGCAAATACTCAATCAACAATACCACAAGCAATTTAATTGCACACAAGAACATGAATTCCACACCCAACATCAAGCATCAACTTAAGTCCAAGAACATGGTAACACCAAAATTCATCAATTCATAGTCAAAACTTCACCTCAAGCAAAAATTCACGAATTAACACCATAGTTTTTCACAATTCAACTCATGAGTGCAAATAACTTCATACCCACAAAAAATTTCACAATACATCCATGGATAATGAAGATTAGAGAAGAAAATCATACCTTTGGTGTTTAGAAGTAGAGAAATTTTGAAAATTTGCTTCCTCTTTGATTTCTTGAGCAAAACCCCCAAAATAATCGGTGAAACTCTTCTAAATCATAAGTAATGGTGATGGGTGGGATGGATTTGAAGTGGGTGAAGTGAAATGTGTGTGAATTGGAGGAGGAATTTCGAAAGAGGGGGGAAAGCGCCGTCGGGTGTGAGAGGAAAGTGAAGAAATTAGAAAAATTTCGTACCTTTTAAAACCTAGGGCTCGCGACGGAAGACCCGGCCGGGTAGGATTTTTGAACTAATAATCCACCCGGCCGGGTGGCACTTTTAGACCCCCTTCTGGACTCCGACGGCAGCATTCCTATGACCCGGCCGGGTATGTATTTTTGTACATAAAATTCACCCGGCCGGGTGCCCTTTTTCGACCCTTCTCTGGACTCTACGTATGATTTGCACGACTCGGTCGGGTAGAGTTTTACAACTAATAATTCACCCGGCCGGGTGCTCGTTTCTGGGCACTTTCTGCCAAAAATTGCATCTCTTCCATTTTTATGTCCCTGCACCAAACTCAATAACAAGCACACCAAACTCCAAAATACCCAAGTGAGATTTACTTCCGCCAAGATGTAGAAAATAACACAAACAAAGGAACTATGGGGGAAAACAAAAGGAAAAACACACCAAAATAAAAAGACACAACCACACACAAAAAAAACAATAAAACTACCTACTAGGGGTTGCCTCCCCTATAGCGCAATTTTTTACCGTGGTATGCTCGAACACATCTTCCTTCTGCTCATAGCTATGGAATTTCTTCACATTTTGGCCATTAGCCGTAAAAATCCTTCCATCATCTCCTTGAAGCTCTATGGCTCCATTCTTCATCACCGTCTTCACCTTGAACGGCCCGGACCACTTAGACTTGAGCTTTCCGGGGAAAAGCTTCATTCGTGCATTAAAGAGTAGCACGGAATCTCCCGGGGCAAACTCCCACTTCTCTATCATCTTATCATGATAAGTCTTGAGACGCTCCTTGTAGATGGAGGAGTTCTCAAAAGCTTCATTTCTGAATTCATCGAGAAGGTTGAGATGAAGTTGTCTCTCATTCCCCGCTATGTAGTACTCCGCATTGAATTGCTTCACCGCCCAATAGAATTTGTGCTCTAACTCCACCGGAAGATGGCAAGATTTGCCGAACACCAATTGATATGGTGACATGCCAATCGGCGTCTTGTACGCTGTCCTATATGCCCAAAGAGCATCATCAAGCTTCATCGACCAATCCTTCCTATTAGCATTCACCGTCTTCTCAAGTATCCCCTTAATTTCTCTATTAGCCAACTCTGTTTGACCATTTGCTTGAGGCTGATAGGGGGTGGTGATTCGGTGCTTAACACCAAATTTTTACAACACGAGCTCGAGCCACCTATTCTTGAAATGGGACCCCCATCACTAATCAACAATCTTGGAGCCCCAAACCTTGTGAAGAGATTTTTATGAACGAAGCTAATCACGACCTTGGAGGAGTTGGCGTGAGTGGGGATAGCCTCTACCCACCTCGAGATGTAGTCGATCGCCAAGAGTATGTATTGATGTCCGGATGAAGGTGGAAAGGGACCCATGAAATCGATCCCCCATACATCAAAAAGCACCTCCACAATGGAAGTTATGGACATCTCTTTCTTCTTCGAAACTCCCCCGGTCCTTTGGCACTCATTGCAATGGAGTAAAAGATTTGACAATCTCCATAGATACTCGGCCAATAGAGACCGCATTGGAGCACCTTCATCGCTGTTCGGTTAGCTCCAAAATGTCCTCCACTAGGACTAGAGTGGAACTTCCTTATCACATGTTCCCATTCATCATCGGGAACGCATCTCGTATCACCATGTCGGCACATCACCTAAACAGGAATGGCTCGTTCCAAAAGTAGAACTTGACGTCGTGGAAGAACTTCTTCTTCTGATATGACTTGTAGTCCTCCGGAATGATCTTTGCCACCAAGAAATTCACAATATCTGCAAACCATGGAGATGGGCCTTGAGCATATAAGAGATGCTCGTCGGGGAATTCTTCATTGATGGGAATCTTCAAATTCTCCCCTTCAAAACAGTGCTCTAATCTCGATAAGTGGTCAGCTACCACGTTCTCACATCCCTTCCTGTCTCGAATCTCTAGATCAAATTCCTGTAGAAGCAGGACCCACCGTATCAGTCTCGGCTTGGCATCCACCTTGGCAAAAAGGTGGCGGATGGCGGCATGGTCTGTGAACACAATAGTCCTCGCCCCAATGAGATAGGGACGGAACTTGTCGAATGAATACACCACCGCCAACATCTCTTTCTCGGTGGTAGTATAATTTGCATGCGCCGCATCTAAGGTCCGGCTTGCATAGTAGATCACCCTGAAAATCTTGTCTCTTTTCTGACCTAAAGCAGATCCAACGGCCACATCACTTGCGTCAGACATGATCTCGAACGGTTGTGACCAATCCGGTGAGATAAGCACGGGTGCACTCACAAGCGCTTTCTTCAAAGTCTCGAAGGCCTGCAAACATTCAAGGGAAAAATCAAATTTAACATCCTTAGCGAGTAAATGACATAAAGGCCTAGCAATTCTAGAGAAATCCTTTATAAACCGCCTATAAAACCTGGCGTGACCAAGGAAACTCCTCACAGCCTTCGCATTGGATGGTGGTGGCAACTGCTCAATCGCCACTATCTTGGCCCTGTCCACCTCAAGTCCTCCTGCAAATATTTTTTGTCCAAGCACAATGCCATCTCTCACCATAAAATGGCACTTCTCCCAGTTGAGCACCAAGTTTGTCTCTTCACATCTCTGCAAAGCACGAGTTAGATTCCATAAACAATTATCAAAAGAGCTACCAAAGACGGAGAAGTCATCCATGAAGACTTCCATTATATCTTCCACCATGTCGTGAAAGATGGATATCATACAGCTCTGAAAGGTGGCTAGGGCATTGCAAAGGCCAAATGAAATCATCCTGAAAGCATACACACCATAAGGACAAATAAAAGCAGATTTATATTGATCCTCTGGGGCAATTAAGATCTGATTATATCCGGAGTAGCCATCTAGAAAGCAATAGTACTCATACCCTGCCAACCTATCTAGCATCTGGTCAATGAATTGGAGGGGAAAATGGTCATTCCTAGTTGCAGCATTAAGGGCTCTATAATCTATGCATACTCTCCACCCGGTTACCAACCTAGTGGCTATCATCTCATCTTCTCCCCCTTTTACTACCGTCATCCCACCCTTCTTAGCTACCACTTGGGTGGGACATACCCAATCACTATCTGAGATAGCATAGACGATCCCGACATCTATCCACTTAAGCACTTCCTTCCTCACCACGTCTTGCATTATCGGGTTAAGTCTCCTTTGGTTTTGAGCTTTGGGTTTAGACCCCTCTTCTAGAAGAATTCTATGCATGCAAACCGTAGGACTTATCCTCTTAAGGTCCGAGATGGACCACCCAATTGCACCCCTATGCTTCCTAAGCACTCTAAGCAATTTATTAAGTTCATTAGTAGTGAGTGAGGATGATACGATTACCGGATAAGTATCATTCTCCCTGAGAAATGCATACTTAAGGTGTGATGGCAACGGCTTCAGTTCCTCTTTCTTTTCCTCCTTCTTCTCCTCTTCATTCGGATCCCTCAACGGTAAGAATTTCTGTCGAAATCTAGGGACCTCCTCCGCTGAATTAAGAGCATCTACAAAATTTAACAAATCGGTATTAGGCTCATTAATATCATTATATTAAGGAGAGAAGATAGATTGTGATAAACATCGCTCCAATTGATCTTGTGGCAAAATGGCTTGGGTCACTTCGTTCACACAATCATCGACCACTTCAACCATGTTACAGTGCTCCACTCTCCATGCATCTTCATCATCGTGCCTCTGCATTGCATTGTAGATGGAGAATGTGACGCTCTCATCATTAAGTCGGAGTGTGAGCTCACCCTTCTGCACGTCGATCATTGCCTTCCCTGTAGCTAGGAAAGGTCTTCCCAGTATAAGAGGAACATTCCGGTCTTCCTCCATATCAAGCACCACAAAATCCACAGGGAAGATGAAGTCATTGACTTTGACGAGTATATCTTCAACAATCCCTCTCCGATACGACACAGATCGGTCGGCCATCTGGAGTGTGATGGTGGTGGGTCTCAGTGTCCCAATCTTCAGCTTTTGAAAGAACGAGAACGACATAAGATTAATGCTCGCTCCCAAGTCACATAGTGCCTTGCCCACTTGGCTATCCCCCACTATGCACGATATAGTGAAGCTTCCATGATCTTTCATCTTAGCGGGCAATTTCTTCTGGATAATGGCACTACAGCTCTCCGTCAAGTTGACGGTCTCGTGCTCCACCCATCTCCTCTTCTTGGAGATAACATCTTTCAGAAATTTGGCATAGCTAGGCATTTGCTGTAACGCCTCTACCAACGGAATATTGATGTGTACCTTTCTGAAAATGTCAGGAAATCTAGAGAACTGATCATCTACCTTCTTCTTCTGCACACGCTGTGGGAATGAAATTTTAACTTCGACTGGGGGTGCAGGTATCACAGTATTTGCCTTGGGAGGCGGTACTTCCTCCACTGGCTCTTCCTCTTCTTCCACTACATCTTCTACAACTACCTCTTTTTGCGAGATCTTCTCCTTCTCTGCAGGCATGGTTGGACCTTCATAGCTTTTACCATTCCTCAGATTGATGGCTTTGCAATCCTTGCAGTCCTTGGGATTGACGACTCGACTTATTTTAACACAAGTGATACCCGCAAGTGTACGGGGCTAGTGTAGCAATTAGCAAGCAATAGTATCGTATCCCACAAAGACTAATTTGTATCAACTTAACTACCACGAACAAATGTTGAATACTATCTAGAGAATCGGGAAATGTTTGGTTTTATTCTAACACTACGAAAAGCATATAATGAACAAATAAATAAATAAAAACAAGTAAACACGGAGTGAAAAGATAATATGGAGAAAATTGTAGAACTCAAGGATCCGATGCACAATTCCAAGCTCTTATCCAATCAAATTGCCTTACCTTTTGGTGTCTCTACCTGCTTCAGTCTCATATCAGAATTGGCCATAATTTCCCCTGTCTGCTTCATAAACGTCATCAAGACATCTCCAAGCTCATGCTTCTTCGGCTCAACGACTTGTCCATTCGACACTTGAAACCCCGGAGGTGGCTACATGGCATTGTGAGGATTCCCATAAGACAAGTTGGGATGTGCCTTATTCCCAAAGTTGTTGAAGCTACCACCCCCTTGATTGTGGCAGTAGTTGTTGTTGAAATTCCGATTGTTACCGCCTTGGTGCAAGTAATTCACCTCTTCACTTTCGAGCCCGGTTGGCTCTGTTTCCATATAGCCAAACTTATTAGTTAAGAAATCCAGCTGCTTGGACATCATGTCCATCTTGTCAACGTCCGATGCGGACGCCACCCTGTAGGTTTTGCTTCTCTCATTCTTCCACCCATCATCGTTGGAGGCCACCCTCTCAATCACCTCTAATGCATCGTCTTCTCCCAACTTAAGGAGTGACCCCCCTGCGCTCATATTCAACTCGTGTATTGCCTCCGGAGTGGCTCCCCTGTGGAAAGTTACGATCTGTTGCCCCGGGCTTAACCCGTAGTTGGGGCATCTCTTCATCAGGTGTTTGAATCTCTTCCATGCCTCGTGAATATTCTCCCGATGATGCATTGCATAAGAGATGACTTCAGCTTGGCGCTTTGGTGTCTCGCTCGGTGGGTAGTATTTATCCAAGAAGAGCTCAACCATTGCATCCCAAGTTTCGACCGAGTTGGGATCCATGCTATCGTACAAATCCTAACATCATCCTTCAAAGAAAAAGAGAACAATCTGAGGCGAATCTGATCATCGGAGACCCCATTAGCCTTCACCGTGTTGCTGATTTGTATGAACTTGGTGAAGTGCTTGTTGGCATCTTCCGAACCTGTTCCACCAAATGCATGTGCTTCTGCCTTGTTTATCAATCCCGGTTTTAACTCAAAGCTGTTGGCCGCAATCCTGGCATTATTGATTGGTGGATTAGCAACTCGTCTATATGCATACAGATTCTGCACGGGCTGAACTGGTGGTCTCGCGTTCCGCTCAACCAACTGCCTCTGCATGTTGGCCATCTGCTCACGGAGTTGACGAATAACAAGATCCTCATTGTTGTTGTTCTCATCGTGGTTCTCATTGTTGTTCTCCTCCTCGTTCTCCATCAGTTGATTCAAATTGCATATATACATGTAATTAAGGTAATGATGGCTTACATGAATTTAATTATGAAACCATAATTCGTCAAACTAATGATTAATAACTTGGAGAATAAATTCTCCACAATCAATCACTAGAAGGGTTTTCGAAGTTCGCATATTACAAAAACGTATAATAAGCCGCGAAAACACAAACGATCAAGAAATTCACATAACATGAAATTAATCCACATAATCATATCCAAAAATTGGCTCTGATACCAATTGCTGGGGTTTGGTGCCCCTTGCACAGCGGAAGACTTGTACAAAACAAATAAATCAGACGTAGAATCTATTTGACCGATTATGCGATTAATCAATTCACATGTTAAACAGATAATTGCATGCTATAACGCATATAATTCATGCTCATAGAAAGTAAATCCTAAAACATGAATTCTACTGTTTAGGGTTACCGATTTGATTCTCCAAAGAATCGACGATTGCTCGCGCCTTCTCCACGTGATGATCTTCAATAGTAGACCACAGATCTTCTCTCTGGTTCCCGAACTGTATCTCGATATCAGGGTGGGCTGATCTTATCAAAATACTAGGACTCGAATAAAGGAGACAGAAGAAATCCTTTTGGGAAAAGGAGTAGAAATCGAAATCTTCTTCAGCTGGGGGGGCGAAAATTTTGAAAATTTCAAGTATGAAAATTGTGATTATTCTGTCTCCTTTATTCTCCTATTTATATTAAGTTCCTTTTGGGCCCAGACAGGGATCTATGGAAGGTTTTGGATATGGGCTCCCCCAATTAGCTTTTTACTAATTAAATTGAACCCACAATTTAATACAAGCTTATATTGGAATATTACGAGCAGCCACTACAGAAGTAATATTGAACTCTCCCCATCCAAATCCGAAATTACAAGTAATCCGGGTTTCCGTTGTTTATTATTTATTTCCCGAGCTTAAGATATAAATGACCATTAATTAATTAATGTCTGCTATGGACTTAATTAATTAACATCTTATTAATTCCAAGAGTGGACTTAGCAAGAAACACTTATTTATTATTCATAGAGTAATAAAACTCCAACTGGCCAGTTTTCCGAATAATAAAACCTTGTTCGAGCTCCTCTTGAGGAAATTATCAAACGAGACTCACCTTGCGCACGTTTCAACATAATAGCAATCCTAGCACCGCTAGATATTAATCACCACTACCCAATATATCAGGATTATTGGGTTGCGAAAAACCCGCACCATTTGATAAGTCAAAGTAGTGCATAATCAATACCGTATGCTCAATGCTAACGTATGTAAATTAAGAAATAGTATTTTATCAAGACCTAGTCTTTCAGTAGATAGCATAAAGACACGTCTTGCTGTTAGATCCGTTCAGTGCTATACCACACCAATGTCATCTTATTTCAGTAAGGCTTAGAAATATGCGGACTGACATTGCAACCTTTCACGATAGGTAGCCAAAGCCTATCTAGGTTGTGAAATTCTTCTTTTTCTTTTGCGAAGCATTGCATAGATCTGACCATGTTACCTTAAAGTGGACGACGCCCACAACCGGTCTACTAAGCAAAAGACTTAGATTTTGTATACTTCTTATGCATTTAAATGTTTGTAAAACATCTTATAAATGTACAAGCAAACACAATGTAATAATAATAGTGATTCTATTCGTGCGAGACTGCTCGAATAATACTGAATCGGGTTAAAAGTGGATTGTAGAGTTTTACGTATACAGGCAAGATTCTATTCGCGCGAAACTTGCTCGAAACATGCTTTTCAGTATAACAAACCTAACAGTATTTATCCAAGAAGAGCTCAACCATTGCATCCCAAGTTTCGACCGAGTTGGGATCCATGCTATCGTACCAATCCCTAACATCATCCTTCAAAGAAAAAGAGAACAATCTGAGGCGAATCTGATCATCGGAGACCCCATTAGCCTTCACCGTGTTGCTGATTTGTATGAACTTGGTGAAGTGCTTGTTGGCATCTTCCGAACCTGTTCCACCAAATGCATGTGCTTCTGCCTTGTTTATCAATCCCGGCTTTAACTCAAAGCTGTTGGCCGCAATCCTGGCATTATTGATTGGTGGATTAGCAAATCGTCTATATGCATACAGATTCTGCACGGGCTGAACTGGTGGTCTCGCGTTCCGCTCAACCAACTGCCTCTGCATGTTGGCCATCTGCTCACGGAGTTGACGAATAACAAGATCCTCATTGTTGTTGTTCTCATCGTGGTTCTCATTGTTGTTCTCCTCCTCGCTCTCCATTAGGATTGGAGAATTATGCTCGTACTGTATAGGTGACGGAGGTGGAGAAGGAATAGGTACTGGAGTTCTTTGAACGGGAGAGGGTGGACGCCTATGACCCGTTGAAGATACGCGGATCCTCTGGTTCAACCTCCTCTGGGCGTTCCTCCTCCTGTTGGATGCTTCGATCTCGGGATCGATGGGTTCTAAAGGTGGACCTTTAGAACGAATGCACATACAACCTGAGCAAAGAAACACCAAGATTAGAGAACTCAAAAATAAAAATGAAAATAAATCAAATAAAATCTAGACTAGTAATCTCGATTATTATCACGATATTAAGCTCTAACGACACAAAATAGTCCTCGACAACGGCGCCAAAAACTTGACTCGACTTATTTTAACACAAGTGATACCCGCAAGTGTACGGGGCTAGTGTAGCAATTAGCAAGCAAGAGTATCGTATCCCACAGAGACTAATTTGTATCAACTTAACTACCACGAACAAATGTTGACTACTATCTAGAGAATCGGGAAAGGTTTGGTTTTGTTCTAACACTACGAAAAGCATATAATGAACAAATAAATAAATAAAAACAAGTAAACACGGAGTAAAAAGATAATATGGAAAAAATTGTAGAACTCAAGGATCCGATGCACAATTCCAAGCTCTTATCCAATCAAATTGTCTTACCTTTTGGTGTCTCTAGAATTACTAAGTCTACCATAATTATAGATTAAACCCCCTCCCGAGGTGAGAAACCTGCAGATTACGTGCTAGGATTGAAGTTCCCTTCTAATCCTAAAACCCCTAACTCCCAAAAGCTCGATTAGGTCAAAGACCTCACTCAAAACCTCAACTCTCCCGAGTTTTATTGCATTAAGGTGTGAATTATTCTTATTTTCAGATTAATTATTTCATCTCCCGATTAATCTAATTAATCCTATACAATCAAGTGGTGATCAAGCAATTGAAAGGAATAAAACCAAGAATAATCAAATAACTACAAGAGCAAGGTAAGAACAAAATCAATTGGATAAAAACTATGAAATTAATGCATCATCGCCAAGAATTCTACAAAAAGGTGTTTAGGTACTCATGTTCATGGAGAAAACTAAGTTTAACACAAAGAATCCGAACAAAAACATGAAAGATAGATACTAAGAACTCCTGTGGAATTAATCTAGGAATGAAGTCTTCAATCTTCCGATCTAGAGTCTTCAATCTTCAATTCTCTCTCTCAAAGTGTTCTTGGAGGTGTGTGTGAGTGATAGAGGCGGTATGTGCAGAATGAATCTCGTGGGATCCAACCCTAGCCTTTTCTTCTCTTTTTTTCACTTCAAAAATCGCGTTTTCAGCTTTCAGACGCGTCAAACTGCAGTACCCGGCCGGGTGGCTATTTCAGATGGGGTTGGTGTTAGCCACCACGCCTTGAGTATTGGAGTATGGATCTAATTACTAGAGTGGGAAACTTGAGTTCTGAACTTGGTTTGAGAGCTTAAACTAATCTAACTAAGCGAGCATGAAATGAAATATAACCCTAGCGTTGGAGTTGTCAATTCCTCCGTCGAGGCTACAGAGCTAAGCTACATGGATCTAAACATCTAAACTACCAATTGCGAAAAGCATCCAAGAAACAGGAGTAAATAAATCATCAACATGAAAGTAAATCAAAGCTAGGGGTGGGCATTCAGGTTTCGGTTCGATTTTTTGCCCAAACCGAACCGAACCCGAAAAATCGAATTTAGGCTAAAATTGAAACCGAACCGAACCGAACCGAACCGAACCTAAAAACCTAAAAACCGAAAACCGAACTTAAAAAACTGAACTAAACCGAAAAACCCGAAATTATACGAAAAATCGAAAAAACCGAAATTATACAAAAAACCGAAAAACTGAAGGCTAACTTATCAATTGAAGGCTGATTTTATTTAATTAGTATAGCAATTATCTTAATATAGTACAAACATAAGTTAGGTAATTAATCGATTGTGCAAAACAAAAACAATACAAACTCATAATTAAACTGGAATTTAACTAGATTTTGTTGTCTATTGAAAAACTAAATTTAATCCATATATGAATAGAGGTTGAAGAATAAGCTATGCAAAGTGAAATTGATAAGAGCTAGAGTTGGATCTGGATCTGCATCAGAGTAGAGAGAGGCAAATGGGTCACATAATTGTGCAATTGAAGGTTTGGGTAGTGACGTAGTGTTTTACCTGGAGCTGGAGCCGTGAAGCTGTTGGGGGCGAGTCGGGCGACGGTGTGAAGTGTGAGGACTGATGGGCGACGGGCTGGGAGCTCTCTCTTTGTGCCGGCGTGGAGGGGCGCCGCGCCGGAGTTGGCCGCTGGAGGGGCGACGGCTTGGTGGTGGAGAGGGGGAGAGATTTGGGGTTTGAGAGAAGGAGGAGGCGGAGCGGCGTTGTATTCACAGACACGATGGTTAATGTTTTAGTTTTAGGGTTTTATTTCTAATTATAATTAAATAATATTATATATATATATATATATATATTAAAATATAATTTGGTTATTCAGTTTTTTCCATCCGAACCGAACCGAACTGGAAAACCAAAATTTTCAAAATTTTAAAACCGAATTGAACCGAAAAACCGAACAAATCGAACCGAATTTTAAATTTTCGGTTTGGATTGGTTCGGATATTTGATTTTCGGGTTTTTTGCTCACCTCTAATCAAAGCGGTAAAGAAAGCAAGGATCCAACATCGGAGTCGTCAATTCCTCCGCCGAAACCATTAAATCTAACTAGAAAGTGAGGTGTGAAAGAGCTTCTAAGATGGAGACGTCAATTCCATCGTCGAATCAACCAACAAACTGTAAACTTGCACTAAAGCATTGAAAACATAAAATTAAACCAAAGCTTCATAAAACTGTAAATAAACCGAGATCCAACGGCGGAGCCGTCAATTCCTCCGTTGAAACTTGGGATCTAACTACAGCATCTCAAAAGCAATAATAAAGCAGGGATCCAACATCGGAGTCGTCAATTCCTCTGCCGAAACCATTTAAATCTAACTAGAAAGCAAGGTGGTAAAGGAGCTGCTAAAATGGAGGCGTCAATTCCACCGTCACAACGACCAACATACTGTAATTTTACTGAAGACATGAAATTAAATGTAAACAAGAAATGAAATAACCAAAGCTTCAATAAATTAGAAATAAGCGAGGTCCAACGCCGGAGTCATCAATTCCATTACCGAACCCATTAAATCTAACTACAAAGCGAGGTGGTGAATGAGCTTCTAAGATGGAGGCGTCAATTCTAACGTTGAAACGACCAACACCATGTAAATCTATACTAAAATCTAGAATACATGACAATAAAATGTAATCCCGACATCGGAATCGTCAATTCCTCCGTCGGAACTACTACGCTAAGAAAGTCATATCTAAACTAAACTAAGCTAAGAAAGCATTCTACCTACACTACCGTAGCGTTCATCGCCCCTTTTTTATTGTGGAAAACTTCTATTTATAGGGTGGCTTCAATCTTCAACCCTACGGCAACTTCTCGTCAGATTTGACCATTTTACCCTTGCAGTAATTTAGGATGATTCAGCAGATACGTCTTCATGTGTGGATTCCTCTTGATCAACTTGATCAGCTCATGTCTTCATGTGGTGGGCTGATCAGCTCAGTGCTCCCCTTGATCAGCTTGTGTCTTCAACTGGTTAATTTGTCTTCAGATTGGACCATTTTTTCCTCCTTTTCCGAATTGATCAAGTTGTTCCTGCATTCTGCCGCTTCAACACTTTTTAGCTCATGCACACTTAAATTCACCACTTTTTCGCACATTATCAACCCGATTAGTGTATAAACACTTATAAAACCATGCATGAAACGAGCCTCATCAAGACACATAAAGGTAAAGGTTCTGTGAGATTAATCATCACAAGGTTCGTAGTAGTTGGATCCTAAAACTCTACATTCTTTAGCCTGCTTTGTACTCCCTCTGTCCCACTAGAAATGAAACGTTTTCCTTTGTGGGTTGTCCCATTAAAAATGAAATGTTTCTTAAAATAGAAATAACTTTATCTCTATTTTTTCCTCTCTCTTACTTTACTCTCTCTTCTTTAACTCACAAAACAACATTACATAAAATCTTGTGCCGAAAAGCAAACGTTTCATATTTATTGGGACGGAGGGAGTATTATTTTGTTTTTATACTTTCTTTTATTTGTTTATTTTTTTATCTAGTTTAATTAATCAAACCCAATTCTCTGTGTCTCAAGTCTAAATAATATATGATGCTTAGTATATGATAGTCAATTGCAATCTTATTCCCTGTGTTCGATATCCCGGTACTGGCCTTTAGCTATAGTAGATCTACCCTGTAAAGTTGCAGGTATTTTTAGATAGTGCACTAAGGCCTATCTCAGAGTCTATCTCTTTGCAATAGCCCTCGCGATTGTTGGCTACAATCGGGTGCTCAGAGATCTCTATCCAACAATGAGTAAGAGCAATCAACTCCTCTATGGAGTAGGTACCCCTCATCCACCCAGCCTCAAACGCCTCCCCGACTGTCTCCTTCTTCTTCCCCTTCATGTCGGGCACCTCGTTGCTAAAGTTGATATCACCGTGGAGAGAAGTAAAATTGAAATTGAGATTGGAAATGGATGAATGTGAATTGATGGGGAATGAAGTATATATAGTGGATTGAAAATTGAATTAAATTTAAAAACGAAATGGGATATCGGCTCCTCGATCAGACCGAGCCCCCGCAATGGAGGCCCATCGCAGGGCCGATATGAGCATCGGCTGGAAGGCGGACGCAATGGGGCATGGAGATAGGCCCCCTCTCCACAATGGAGGCCTTTGAGAGCCCATGAGGTGGCCGATCGCTCAGCCCTTGCGATCGGCAATCATTGCTAATGCTCTAAGTCTTGCTCGATCTTTGTTGTGAACTTCTTTTAGTTGCTTTGAGCTAGCGGCGGATGGAGGTGGGTCGAGTAGGGTTGGCCGACCCCACCACCGTCCCCGGAGAACAGCCAGAAAATTCCTCTTATTGGTTCCCGACCCTACGGTGTTTGAAATTCTGCCCTTGATTTCGTAGATCTGTGTCTGGAATTCTGCCCTTTGACTCTGTAAATCTGTGATACACAAATAAGAGGGGGATAATTGAGGAAGAAGATTACAGTTGGGCTTGGGCCTTGTGCTCTACTTAATATGCTTAGACTTTCGTTTCGTTAAAATAAGGGGACGAGGAGTATATATCAAAAAGAGATAAAAATAAATTACTAGTCATGAATATCTTGAATATCTTAAAAATATAATGCTATGTGAGGCACTACAAAGGAGTACATACAGTATGAGAGTATATTTTGAGTGAGCATTATTTATAATAATTTCTTATAACATGTTTTTAGATTTAAAGTAATATTTTTAAAATCTGGTTCCACTTTCTTTTTTGGGTCCGATTTGATTTTTTAAAACCGAACATAACAATATACCAAATTATATTTGGTAATATTTTTTTCCCTAATTTTAATTAATATGATCATTATCTTTAGTTTTTGTTATTGATTTTAATTACCTTTCTATTTAGATTGATGGATTAAATTTTCTTGAAAAAGACGTCGAATAACTGTTAGTTGTTCTCGGTAATATTGAGCAAAAATCACGACTGGAAGATCATGGGATGGTTGATAATAATTCAAACAAGATTGAAATTGTGAAAAAGAAATTAATGGCTATCTCAAATTTTGAAAATTTATTGATGTAAATATTCTGAACTGTACTCATAAGAGCCAAGTATTGCGTTTAACCTAAGATATTTATATTTCATCTGTAATGTATTTTATTAAAAAATACATTTAAATATTTATTACTTTCTCATTCTACGAATAGGAGTTCCGTTTTTTCCATTTTAGTCCGTCCGCGAATAAGAATTCCGGTTCACTTTTACCATTAATGGTAATCGTGTCCCACACTTCCACCGACTCATTTCACTCACATTTCATTTAAAACTAATATATACAAGTGAGATTCCTATTCTACAAACTTTTTTCCACTTAGTTTTCTCAACATTTTCTAAAACTCATGTCGCCAAGAAATGAGACTCCTAATGATGGACGAAGGGAATTATTCAACCCATGATTTTTAATTCCTGGATTCGCTATTACTTTGAGCGATCAGCCATCATTGCTAATGCTCTTAAGTCTTGCTCAATCTTTGTCGTAAACTTCTTTTAGTTTTTTCAATTTGTAGTTTAAACATTCGTAATCATAACCATAAGTGATTTTACATGTTTTTCATTTCTTTTAAAGTTCAAACAATTCAATGTTTCCCTGATATTCGATTCTTAATTAATACTAGTACTACAACTATTAGGACTAATGAATTAAACTTGACTAAGCATATGATATAGAATCTGATAACTAAATCACGCATCATGTGTACAGTAATGACATAACTGAGCATATCAGTTATAAAACAAATCATATCAATTTCAAGTGCAAAACATATTAGTTCTCTTTATGAATTTAACTGTTTTTTGAAAATATATGAACAAGAAATAAAATATCATCAAATTTATTGTTTTAAACACATGCAATTAAGATATCATTAAATTCCTTGTAAAGTTAGCTTTATTTTATATTTTGTAAAAAACAGTTTAAATGCATTATATTATTCGTAAAAATAAGAAAATATACATTTTGAGCTTGCCGGCAATAATAAAAATGTAAATTGGGAGATAAGATACTAATTTTGAAAATTGGTGGAACCACACAGAAAAGAGGGAAAGAAAATGAAAACGACGATTTGTGACATTAAATAATAACAAAGGTATCTATAATCTATCATTTATAAATATATAATGTCAGAGTACATGCGAAGAAAATTTTTCTGCACACTTTCATAAAATATTGATAACTATATTATACAATTGTATTAGCATGTAATATACATTATTAATATATGATTGTTGATAAGTGAATAAATGGATGTCAATTAGTTAAATCTCACTCTCTTTAATCATTAGATAAAAATAAGATCAAGTGGTCTCTCTCTCAATTTATGTTATTAACTAATTAAATTATGATATTTGTTACGATCTCATTGGTTAATAAATATTTTATTATTATTCAAATATCTTTAATATATTAAATTAAATATATAAAAATATTATACTAAAATTCATATTTTTTCATCTTCAATAAATTGAGATCACATTTGGTATAGTTATATTCACAAAACAAATCTTTATTTCTCTCTACATGTAATATTTCTTCAATTTTATTATTTCATTAGCATATAATATACTCCCTCCGTCCCAAGATAAGTGGCCTACTTCTTTTGGGCACGGGATTTAAGGAATGGTATTTAAATAAGTTAAAGTGGAGAGAGTAAAGTATGAGAGAGGGAAAAGTAGAGGAGAGAAGAGAGAATAAAGTAGGTGGAGAATAAAGTAAGAGAGATGACTTTTTGCTAAAAATGGAAATAGGTCACTTATAGTGGGACACCCAGGAATACAAGTCACTTATCTTGGGACGGAGGGAGTACTATATTAGTATATGATGGATATGAATATATATTGAATATAAAGAGTTGTCAAATCAGTCAAATCACACTTTTATATATCTAATGAATACAATAAAAACTCTCTTGACCAATGCATAAAACGAGACCAAGTGGTTGAGCAATATATGTGATTATGTCATTGGTCAATAAATGTTTTATTTAATATTCAAATATCTTTAATATATTAAATTAAATATATATATAAATTATACCAAAATTCATATTTTTTCATCCTCTATAAATTGAGATCACATTTGCTATAGTTCTATTCACAAAAAAAATCTCTATTTCTCTCTACATGTAATCTTTCTTCAATTTTATTATTCCATTAACATATAATATACTCATATATTAACATGGATATGAATACATAACACATAAAGAGTTGTCAAATCAATTAAATCACACTTATATATATCCAATGAATACAATAAAAACTCTCTTGACCAATGCATAAAAGGAGACCAAGTGGTTGAAAAATATATGTAATTATATCATTTGTCACAATGTCATTGGTCAATAAATGTTTTATTTAATATTTAAATATCTTTTATATATATTATATATATAAAAATTATACCAAAATTCTTATTTTTTTATCCTCTACAAATAGAGATCACATATACTATAGATCTATTCAAAAAAAAAAAAAACTCTACTTTTCTCTATATATAATATTCTTTCTATTTTACAATTTCTCATTTTTTAAAAAAAAAATCATTGTAGATAATGAGAATGATATGTTCTCTAATTCCTAAAATTTCACACCTTCCTAAAATTATTTGTATTTTAATTGTTACTACAATTTATGACTTTTGTTTATTTATTTTTATTTTATTTTGCATTTGTTATAATTTTATAATAATATAATAAAAAAAAAACAATTATCATGTACTATATACATCTATACATCTTAAACATAAAAGCCAAAATACAACAAAATTCATTTTCATGCCCACTGATTTCATACATAGAATAAAGGGATGTGAGTAGTCAAATCTCATTTAAGGCTCTCAAGCTTGACATGGTAAAAACTTGGAACCAATAATTATGCATTAAATCCAGAGGTTAAAAGCCTTCTACTTAGTTGTAAAGCAGATTACATTAAATCATTTATGTGTATACACATCATCTGAATGTATATACAACCCAAACAAATTGCATAGTGAAGGTTTCAAACCCCCCCCCCTCCCAAAAAAAAGTGGAGGATTTCCCCCTGAAATAGAAATGGGGAGGGGGAATCAATTTCGACTTTGAATTATTTAGAAAATTCTTTATAAATACCAGTTGCAATTGCACACATTCACAAACTACAGGTTCTTATTTCTCTATCTACACTTTTACTTTTCATTTTATATCTCTATTCATCTTCATATTTTCTTTTGTTTCGAATAATTCAATGCTTATAATAACCATTTATATTTTTACAGATAATTAAGATATTTAAATACCATCTAATATTTTTAACTAATCATTTATTGTTTTTTGGTTAGTTATTTTTTTTAATGTTGTATTTATTTAATATTCAATCTATTAACTATTTATATTTGACAGATAATTAAGGTACGTGAAACTATCTAATATTTTTATTTACATAGCTTACCTTTTATTGTTTTTTACTTAGTTATTTCGTTTTACTACTATATTTACTTAATGTTCCCTTATTACAAATACATTGCATAAATCAATACAGAAAAGATACAATTCTCTTGCAACTTTTCCTGTCTGCATAGAGAAAAACAAAGGAAAATTCAAAATGAGAAGAAGATAGCAGCAATACAGGTACATTGTATATGGTTGCAGCAACAACAACAATATTACCTTCTATATATCAATACTCATCTTCTAAATCTAATCGCTCCCAACATCTTTTGGGCTTTTGCAGATACTAACAAGCACTGAGAAACAATTGAAGTACAAATTCAGAATGTTAAGAGATGAAAAGGTCCAACACTAGATTATTTCGAGAAAATGTAGAACAAAAGAAGATCCATAAGAGGAAATGCATAAAAACAAGAATAGATGAAGAGAAGAGTGTAATCTGTACAAAAATGTATTTTCAATTTCATGATTTTTTTTCTATGAAGATTACCTTTTTTGAATGAAACTTTATCATGACATGAACTTCAACTTCTTCTCTATTCTAACGATGTAGCTTCTGCATCAAAGGGATAAATTCTAAAGTAAGAAAAAAAATATTTTTAGGGGATATTGAAGAAATGCTTTCATCTCATTACCCAACAGAAAAAATACTAATTCTGATAACAAAAACTGACTACTAGTTGTGTTAAATCAATCACAACAGTCATATAAGGAGCAAAATAAAGATAAAAATTAATTCACAAAATGGTGACTTCTCAAAAAGAAAAAGTCTTCCATGTAACTAGGTGGGTGGGGTATTCACCCCAGTAACAAAAAAAAATAAAAGCCAAAAATTATTTATGTGAGCATAACTTCACTGTTTTAGAAAATAGAAAAAAATTAAAGCAACGGGTTCCTACAAATTAATTCATTTTGTAGATCTAAATAATTCAACTATTAAATAATTTTATTAATTCCATTTTTTATTTATTGCTGCATAGTACAATATAACATATAAAAATATCAAAATCAGAAATTTAATTTTTAAATATATTTGCATATATTAAAGAGCAAGCTAAATATTCTCTATATAAACGTTTAGGATCTACAATTATTTTGTAGATTTTAAATGGACAAAAATGGAAAAAGATGTTTATTCATGAGAATTTTAGGGTAGAATATTTCTAATTTTTACCCTAATCGTATAGAGTAGAGTTATTAACCTATATCATATGGTGATATAAATCCATAGAAATCCTCTATAAAAAATATTGTCATATGTGGATGAAAAAATCGCCAAAATCTGACCGAAAGAAGCAATATATTTGCATTTCCGAGCATTTTTCTATAAAAACAAACAACGAAATATGCAGATAGTGTTAAAACAACAACCAAAATAACGTTAAAAAAATATTCAGTGACTAAAATTGTACTATTTGGTCAAATCCAGCACTCCCAAAATAATAAACTTTAAAAAATGGTGCAAGTTTCAGTGATTTCAATTTTCTCTAATTATGTCTTAATCTAGTTAAAGTTAAACTATATCTGTAGCGAACTTATAGCAAATGTGAAGCAATATAAATCAAATCAAATGTTACATAGCAATACTAAAAAAATGCAACTTTGCTTGGAACAATATAAATCAATTCAAATTTTATATAAGAATACTAAAAAAATTATCTTTCTAATAATATTGTAATCATTAGTTGTTTCTTTTTTGGAATAAAAATCAATCTTAATACTATATAGTGATATCAAAATTTAATGTTATTAACAACACTTAAATACATACTTATTCAATTAATAAAATAGTGCATCACGCTATGATTGAATATATGGACAATATTTCATTAGAGGGATGGAGCATATAATGATTCGATTCTAAAATTCACATGTTCAATAATACTCCCTTTGTCCCACTAGAAATGAAACGTTTTCCTTTTTGGGTTGTCCCATTAAAAATGAAACGTTTCTTAAAATAGAAATAACTTTATCTCTACTTTTCCCTCTCTCTTACTTTACTCTCTCTTCTTTAACTCACAAAACAACACTACATAAAATCCTGTGCCGAAAAGCAAACGTTTCATATTTATTGGGATGGAGGGAGTACATGATTATGTACTTATTTGACTACTATAAATATTGTCAGCTACGCATCGCGCCAGGGCTAAAGTGTAAATCCAACACTCCAAGGGTTTAGTAGTCCATGAGGTTAGGGTATAGTACCGACTCAATAAAATGACGTTCACTAAGTGATCAAAGTTAAATCTATCTCCAAGGGGTTTAGTAATTCATATGATATAGTAATTGAATATTAGAATAAATCACCTTTTATCTATGAATGAATGGAGTAACAATCTCATTTCTTAATTCGTCTTGCTCATTTTTTTTTTTTTTTTAAATTGTTGTTGCATGATCTTTGATCCAAATCTTCAGAGTAAAGTATTTATTGTTACGTGTTTTGTTTGATTTAGAGTTTAATAATCTTTACCTTCCTTGTGGATCGACACTCGAAGTAGTACATTCGATGATGTATTCTTGTAGTATCGTTGTAATATTAAAGTTATTTTATTAAACTTGTGTGATCTTGCACTTGATTATATAACTCAAAAATTATACATTAGTTGTGATGATGATTATGTTACTTGTGATGATACATTTAATGTTGTGTTATTTTGACATAAGCTCCGTATATAATTCAGGTGTCTCGGGAGTAGATGTGGACAAATAAGTTGTGATGATATATACAATATTGCGTTGTTTCAACATAGATCCATATTTTTAAAATACTGAATCGTGCATCGCACGAGTGTAATACTAGTATTAGTATAAGGGAGTGTTATATTGCTAACTCACGAGATCCTCTTCTACTGCTTATAACACCATAATTTAAAACTAAGAATAAATCTACATTCATAGATTTTGAATGAGTGGATGAGATTAAAGCTCACAAATTTCAATAAATAATAGACAAAATATCAACAAAAGGATAATATCGTCATTATGTTATCATATGATAATTTTGTGGGTGTTTTTTTATATCAACATAGTGTATTACAAATATGACATGAGAATATCAACACAAGTACAAGCAAAATATCAACACAGTTTTATTGATATTTTACATACATTATATTGAGATTTTGCATACACTATATTGAGACTTTTTTTGCATTTGTTGATAAAATCTGCTTATCAACATGTACGAAAATTGAAATATAATTTATCAAATTTCATCACCCGAACATCGACGGAACATATGCAATTGAGATCTCGTTGGAATCCTTATAAAGTTTTCTTTAATTTGATATATTTTTTGTGAAAAAATAATTTAAATTGAGAGAGTTACGTAAATTTAAAGTTTTAAGATGATTCTGATGAGAGAAAATTGACATTAATACCCTTTAAGTTTATTTAATAATTTTTTAATTTATAGTATAATTCATGTGACATTATTTCAACAACTAGATCTATTAATCTAATGACTAAAATTTGGTCTTAATTTGTTATTGCTAATTAGTTAGCAATTGATCACTACCCACCCACTTAATACTTAATTACTAACTATTATTAAATAATAACCATTAGATATTCAAATCAAAAGCATAGATTATCAGCCCCGGAATGTCAATACAATAAAAAAAACATAAATAATGGTATTAAAGTCAATTTACATCAAATTAGTTATAACCAACTTTTAAAAAATATCCCATAACTTTAAAATGCATATAACTTTCTCGATTTAAATTATTTTTTCGCACAACATATATCAAATTAAAGATAATTTCATAAGGATTCTAACGAGATCTCACTTGCATATGTTCCGATGTCAAATGTCAAAATTTGAAAAAATTTCAAAAATTTTCCTAATTTTCGTTAACAGCTTTATATCAATACACGACACATAATATGTCAATACAATGCTTGCACAATGTCAATATGAAATTGTATTGACATTGTCATGTCTTTGTGTTGATGTATTTCATACACTGTATTGACATTGTGTTTTTAAACCATAAATTTGATAGTTGTTATTATCTTTTTAATATTAAAAATTAAAAAACGAAATTACACATGGCAAATTGTAGACCACAAGATTTCTAAAAAATCCTATGATCTTAAATTAGTTGTAGTTAGCAATTAAATAATGAGTTAGCAATTGATCACCCTCGTATCAGTATATATAGTTCGACTTGATCCCACTAAATCGGACGATTTTGTTTAATTTTTATCGTTAATTTTATTTTCTATTATACTCGCAAATCCAAGTTGTGATCAAGAGGCCAAATTTAAAATAATCGGTTTAGTTAAATTATCAATTTTTTTTAAGTTTCACACTGTAATATTTTGTATAAAAATGAAAATTTGTAGATCTTGTTAATTAACGCTCATTATCAATAAAATTTAATTTCGGGATTACTAAAGCCAATATTTATACACCAAGTTACGTTACTACGTTTAGAAGTTCCATAAATTTACAATATTTACTCAATTATTAAAAACAGATAAACTTTTGTAATTAATTAATAGAATAAAATTGAAACAATAATATAAATCAAAATACAAAAGCAAAACGCTAGCACCCGTGTTAAATATTTGTTCCTTTCATTTACCAAGAAATATCTCTCAAATTTAATAAACTCATAGATCTCGAAGCCATTCACTTCTAAAAATTTTAATGTACGTATTAGTGAAATTTTGCATAAATAGAATGAAAGTAATGCGATAAGTTTTTTCAATTTTCTCCATGCATTTATTGGATAACGACATGGGACTGCTTACCAAATAGAAAATGAGTGGAAGAAAACAAAACTAATAAAGCTGTTGATACAATGAATGTTCTGTATGAAGGTCCTACAAACCGGAAAACACAAAATTATAGTCCTTGTTCTATCATCAATGTTTTTCATTCTCTTCATACACATCAATTATTGTAAACAACATGTATAATACATATTCTGGCTATTAAAAAAAAAAAGAAAAGAAAATATCATGGGTGGTCGAACAAACTGCTAACAAAGGAACGAGATCGAAAATCTGTACATAAATGAAGTGATATGATAGAAAATTTTTGGAATCATAAAATTGGGATTGTCACAACTGAAAAGAAGGGGGATGAAGGTCAAAACTGGTCCTGAATATATGCTCATTTTATGATTTTGGTCCAATACTTTATCTTTTGAATTTTTTCATCCTAAACATTTCAACTCGGATCACAATTGGTCATACACTAACAATTCCGTCAATTTTTAAACGGTTTTAACCCGATTTTGACCGATTTTTTAACGGTTTTAACCCGAATGAGACTGTTAAAACCATCAAAATCGGGTTAAAACCGTTTAAAAATTGACGGAATTGTTAGTGTAGAACCAATTGTGATCTGAGCTGAAATGTTCAGGATGCAATAATTCAAAAGATAAAGTATTTGACCAAAATTATAAAATGGGCATACGTTCAGGACTAGATTTGCCCTTTACTCAATAGATTATTGTTGAAAAAAATAAACTGCTTCAATTCGATTCTTGTAGTTAGAAACACAGCCACAAGCAAGATGTGAGGAATTGAGAAAATAAGGGAAACAAGGACGCTCATGTACACTCTGCATATCAAATCTCTATATACATAATACATTATATGATTAGTAAATAAAAGCAAACATACATTTTGAGAATACATACTTGGCTGCAATAAAAATGTAAAACGGGAGATAAATATTAATTTTGAAAAAAGGTGGTAAAACCACAAAAAAGAGTTAAAAAGATAATGAAAACTATGATTTGTGATAGTAAATAGTAGTACTACAAAGTAACAATCACCACTCAATCTGACGATTTTGTTTTAATTTTTATCGTTAATCTTATTTTATACATATTATTATACCCGCAAATCTAAGTTGTGATTAAGAGGCCAAATATAAAATAATCAGTTTATTTAAAATTTAAATTTAAATTCTAACCACAAATAAGTTTAAAAGTGCTATAGTGGTTCGATGAAATTCACATACTACTGTAAAGATGGACAATCTAAGATCGTTCTGAATTTTCTGCACTCTCGATCAAATAGTATTATATACTATGCAAATATTTAATTGATGCAAACTCAAAAACTACGTATTTACACTGCACATTTCAAAAGAACCTACCACATCCGAATCACTACATAAATACTAGTACTATATGTGTGGGTGCAGCTGTTTAATCGGAATCGGAATCGGAATCAGAACCGAAATAGTGTTTCACGACCAGTTGGTCATCTCGATACCTTCAACGTCGGCATCAAGATTCCCCGATCCAGCCTGAATCTCCTTCAGCATGGCTATGACTTGGATCATCGTAGGTCGCTTCGACGGCCGATCATCCAAACAAGCGCACGCGATCTTCAAATGCTGCAACAGCTCCATCTCCAACTCGGGATGCCCCGCTATTAACCGATGATCAAACACACGCGCCAGCTTCATCCTCGCACACTCCTTCACCCACCCCACCAGATTGTCGTCCCCAAAATCCGACTGGTCCGTGGGGCGCCTCCCCGTCAGGAGCTCCAGCATCACCACTCCGTAGCTATACACGTCCCCCTTGGTCGAGCATCTGAAGCTCTGGTAGTACTCTGGGGGCACGTACCCAGGCGTCCCAGCCAGCGTGCTCACACTTAGGTGCGTGTCGACCACACTCTCCATCACCCTCGCCATCCCAAAATCCGACACCCTCGCCTCAAAATTCTGATCAATCAGTACATTGCTCGACTTCATGTCTCTATGAATGATGTTGGGGCTGCAGCTGTGGAGGAAGGCCAATCCCCGGGCCGCCCCAACCGCCACCCTACGCCTCATCGGCCAGCTCAGCTTCTTCAGCACCCCTTCTAGGCTCCCGTGCATCATATACTCGTAAACCAGAAGCCGCTCCTCCCCCACCTTGCAGTACCCTAACAACGGCACTAGATTCCGATGCTTGATCCTACCTATCGTCTCCATCTCAGCAACGAATTCCCTATCACCTTGCCCACTCACATGCTTCAGTTTCTTCACTGCCACCACAGACCCATCCTTGAACACGGCCTTGTACACGTCTCCAAACCCTCCCGAACCAATGAGGGCGCCACTGTGGAACCCGTTTGTGGCCTCCACAAGATCACCAAATGTGAGCCTCTGCATAGGCCTCTCATCAAAAGTTGAGAGATTAACGCTTAGCGCCTCACGTGTCCACACCATGTTACCCGATGAGCTTGATTGCTTCTCCGGGTAGGCCTCCCCACCTGCCCCCTCATCCCTTCTCCGCCTCTTGTTCATCTCCATAACCACAACCATAACAACGAATATGCAAAAGAGAGACAAGGCCAGCCCCATTTCCACATTCCCTACAAGGGATGCTTCTCTCCTCTTAGGCCTCGCCCCGTTTCCTCCACCCGATGCTGAGGAGCTGCACGGGCTAAGAGGGTATCCACAAAGTCCAGAGTTATTCACAAATCGATAATCCGGGAATGTATCAAGTGGAGCAGATTCTGGGATCTTCCCACTCAGATTGTTGTTGGACAGATCAATATCTCCGAGCCTGAGACTAGTTAACGACGGTGGGATGGTTCCATTCAACTTATTGAACGACAAATCAAGAATCGCAACGTTTTTTAGGCCTCCAAGCTCATCGGGAATAGGCCCGGAGAGGCCATTATGCCCCAAGTTGAGCACAAACAAGTAAAACATGGAACCAAGCTCTATAGGAATGCTACCAACCAAGTTATTATACGAAAGGTCAAGAAATATCATGGAACCATTGTGGTTGAAATTAGGCTGAGTGATGCCCCTCCAGACGAAGCCAACGGTGCAGGGATGCCTCCTCGACACCCTGCTCAACCCCTCATCCCTAATTCCTCCAAACTCAAGCAAATTCCCGGCTCCATGGCAGTGATTGCTTCCGTTGTTCTTGATGTACACGTAACTCTTCCCGGTCAGCAACGCCACATCAATGTAGCCGGACTGCTTGAACAGAGGCGGTGGAATGGTCCCATTCAAAAAGTTGGTGTTGAGGTCGAGCCAAATCAAGCTCCTGCAGTCCCCCAACTCACCCGGGATCATCCCGGACAACGAGTTGTTCCCGAGCTTCAGAATCGCTAGATTCGAGAGACGCCCCAGAGAGGCCGGTATCTCACCACTCAACTGGTTGTTGGACAGAGAAATCCAGTTCAACTTGGTGCAGTTGCTGAGGGTAGCAGGAATAGACCCTCTCAAGTAATTGAAATCAAGAATGAGATTCTCCAAGCTCTGCAACTGCATCAACTCTTGTGGGATTTCACCCCTTAATTGATTAAACAGCAAGATCATATCTCTGAGCTGGAACAGAGAACCTAAGCTAGGTGGGATTGTCCCAGTCAAATAGTTGAAACTGAGATCAAGGGAGGCCAAGTTAGAGCAATTGCTTAAGCTCTCAGGTACAACACCAGTTAACAGATTGTTCTGAAGGTACAACACTTTGAAGCTGTTCCTTGGATCTTGACAGAGCTGTGAAGGGATCAAACCAGAGAGACTATTGGAGCTCAAATCCAAAGTCTCCAAATTTACCAATCCGGAGAGGGAATCCGCTACTGGGCCCACGAAATAATTGAAAGACATCTTCAAAACCCTCAATCTGCTGAGTTTCAAGAATGTCTCCACCGGAAATTCGCCGGAGAAGTTGTTGACAGAGACGTCGAGGAGCTCGAGAAGAGAGCAATCCCCAAGCTTTTCAGGCAGTTTGCCGCTGAAATTGTTTACAGACAAATCCAATTCCAAAAGAGACGAGCAAGAATTAGAGGAAGACAACGGAAAAACACCATGGAAATGATTCTGTTTAAGGTAGAGAAACTGCAAGCTCCCAATCGGGTTAGGAGCTGCACCAGTGAGCTGGTTATTGGTAAGATTAAGGAATCTGAGTTTCTGGCAAATGGAAAAATCAACTTCGCCGTAGAATTTGTTGGAAGATAAGTCTAGATGAATCAAATTCTCACAATCGCTCAAAACGGGAAATCCAGTGGAGAAATTGTTTCCCTTCAAAGACAAGTGTCGAAGCTCCGGAAACTTAGTGCTCGACAAAAGCCAAGAAACCGCGTTTTCTCCAGAGATTTTGTTGTAAGAGAGATCGATAAATTGGAGCAACATTAGCCCTGGCGGTGGGGCTTGTTCATCAAAAGGCGTCATGAAATTGCCAGAGAGATTGAGGGATACCAAATTGGGGCAGAGACCGAGAGCTGAAACGTCGGAAACGGGGCCGGAAATCTGGTTTTGGGCGAGGTCTAAAGAGGTGAAGGAAGTGGGGCATGAGAATTTGGAAGGGAGGTGGAGTGTGCCGGAGATGTTGGCGTTTTTGAGGAGGAGGGATTGAAGGTGTTGGAGGGGGAGGAGGAATTGAGCGAGTGTGGAGAAATCGGTGTGGAGAGGGTGGTTGGAGAGGTGGATTGAGGAGACGCGGGCGTGTTTGCAAGAGACGCCGCTGAAATTGCATGGGGAGATTGTGGGCTGCCAGTTGGGGAGTTGGTCGGGGTTGGGGAGTGAGTGCTTAAAGGAGAGGAGGAGGCGTGAGTCGTCGTCGCCGTCTATGGCGGAGGAGGAGAGAGATAGGATGAGGAAGAGGAGTGGGCGGAGATAGGGGTGGTGGTGGGGGTGGTGCTCCATTTTGTTTTTCCCAGCAAGACTGGATTTTTATTATGGATAGTAGCTACGCCATTGATAAGAGATTTAAGAGTGAGGATAGATTTTGCTGAAATATATGTTCAATAATTATGAGGGAAGTGGACAGGGTGACAAATATACAGAGCTGCCATGTGACATCTCTCTCTCTGTCTCTCTCTCTACATGTATTGGTGGTTAGTTGCTGTGTCAATGAGTTTGCATGTATGGGGATGGTTGGATGGGATGGATCGGTCACTCTCACTTCTGTACAAGATTCTATTGCCCTTTAGTTAAATGCTTTCATTCGCATTCAATTTTTACTCATCGCTCTTTTACTCTTTAAACTCCATTGACAGGTAGTTTAGTTATTCATTTGTGAATGCAAGGTTACTTGTCGTGATATACTGCATCCATCCGTTAAAAACATATTTCCTTTTGCTATTTCGAGATTTCTACGATTTTAAATTTAATTTATTTTTTTATCCATTTTAGTGAAATGAACAACACATTGTTCAAATAAATTAAAAATTGAGTCCGCGTTCTACTAAATAGATTATAAATAATGGATGAAGGGTATATATATTTAAATGTATAATAGGATTTAGTTTTATTTTGATCATAATTTTGTACAAAGATTTTCAGGTACTCCCTTCGTCCCATAATATATGTCACACTTTCTTTTTTAATTTTTGCCACAAAAGATGTCACATTTCCATTTTTGGAAAGTGTTCTCTCTCACTAAATATTAAAAATTATATTTTCTCTCTCCATTTAACACACAACACAAAACCTCATAAAATCTCGTGTCATCCCATAAGTGTGACATCTTTTGTGGGACGGAGAGAGTATTAGTGTTTAGTGGTTAAATGAAGAAAGAATAAAGTAGAAGTTAGAAAAAAATAGGAGACAAAATAAAGTAAGAGAGATAGAATGTTGTTTTTTTTTTGTCATAAAAGAAAAGGTGTCACTTATAGTAAGACGACCTAAAAAGGAATACGTCTCACTTATAATGGGACGGAGGAAGTATGTATAAATATAACTAATTTTTATATATGTATATTAAAATAGTAATTATATGTTAGTATATGTTATTTAATAGTAATAACTTATTTGGACTGTATATTTTTTTTTAATTCGTGCGGCTAAGAATTTGGGCCACCACATGTTTGATGTTCCAAATATAAGAAGACAAAGGCATATGGGTTAATTTCTCTCACAAAATACCTTATATTAAAATCCTCATGATTTTCTTCGATTTACGTAATTTTTTCACGTACCATTTATCAAATTAGAAATGAATTTAGAAGGGATTATAACAAAATCCTAATTGTATATGTTCTGACAAATTTTTTATACAAAATGTGAAAATCTAGGTATGAACAAACAAAATTTGTATATGCACTTAAAAAAGTCAAAATATATAATTATACCAAATTGTAATAATAACATGTTTGATTATTATACAATGAATCTATATAAAATAATCACGCCAACATCGCCAAAAAAAATGATACCCAAATAATTTGAAATTCGAACGATGGAATCAGTAGATGATTATTAATATTTCAGTTTAGTTTGAGAGTGGAGATCTGAGGAATCAAGCATCTACAGAAGAATTAGAGTGTCCACTATAGGCGAGCCGCGGCCGGGCCACGGGAGAGCCGCGAGCCGCGGCTCCCTATAGTGAGAGGGGTGGGCAGCCGCGGCGCGGGGGGGGGGGGGGGGGGGGGGTGTGGACGTGGGCGCGCCTGGCCGCGGCGCTTGGGCGCGAGCCGCGGCCCTCCTATAGTACCGGCCACGAGCCGCGGCTCCCCTTTTCCGAATTTTTTTTTTTAATTTCTTCTACAAATATACCCATTTTTCCCCAATTTTTTACACCATTCCAATCTCCACTCTTTTCATTTTATCACCAATTATACTTTTGAAAAATGAGTTCCGGCGATGAGTTCCAACAATTGGTGGATAGGGAGTTCGATGAACTCGTTCAAGAGGTGCAACGGGAAGCAGAAGAGGAGGAGGCGGCGGCGGCGTTCGTTCGCCCGTTCTATCATCGGCGGACCATCTGGCGTGACCATGTCGGGGCACACCAGCGGTTGGTAGAAGACTACTTTGGCGATAACCCCCGTTACCCAGCAGAGATTTTCCGTCGCCGCTTCAGAATGTCGCAACGGCTATTCATCCATATAACGAATACATTGGCGCAGCAGTACAGGTGCTTCACATTGCGCAATGATGCTACCGGCCGACCCGGGTTGTCGACATATTAGAAGTGTACCGCTGCAATTAGGCAGCTTGCCTATGCCGGACCCGCTGATATGTTCGACGAATACCTACAGTTGGGTGAAACAACTGCTCTGACGGCGCTGAGGCAGTTTTGTAATTGTATCCAGGCCATCTTCGGTCTTGAGTATCTACGGAAGCCAAATGCCGATGAGTGCCAGAGATTGATAGATATGCACGGGCGAGTGCATAATTTTCCGGGGATGATGGGCAGCATCGATTGCATGCACTGGGAGTGGAGGAACTGCCCGGTTGCTTGGAAGGGGCAGTTCACATTTGGATTCAAAGGAAGACACCCAACAATGATATTGGAAGTTGTTGCTGACTACCGACTGCGAATCTGGCATGCCTATTTTGGTGTCGCAGGGTCGAACAACGACATCAACGTACTAGATTCGTCCCATCTCTTCAATGATGAGTGTCGGGGTGAGGGTCCGACGGTCAGATTCATGGCCAACGGGACGCAGTACAACAGGGCATACTACTTAGCCGATGGGATATACCCTCGTTGGCCCGTGTTTGTCAAGACGATCCGGCAGCCGGTTGGGCCGAAACAATCCTATTTTGCGGCCAAACAAGAGAGTGCTAGGAAGGACGTTGAGCGTGCTTTTGGTGTCCTCCAATCGCGATGGGCCATTCTTCGGTGCCCGGTTCGACAATGGCACGAAAATGATGTCGCCTCCATCATGTATGCATGTATCTTATTGCACAATATGATAATAGAGGATGAAGGATATTTTGCAGAGAACTGGGCACCGGAAGAGGGTGCAAGTCCGAGTCACGGTGTTGCAACCGCCCCACTGCAGATGGGTGTACCGCGTAGTGATGCATACTTGATCCAACGGTTCGCCGATATGCGGAGGGAAACATCACATACGACACTGCAGGCTGATATGGTAGAAGAGGTTTGGAATCGTAGGGGAGGAGGGCGTAGAGCGTGATATGCGTTGGGAAAGTAGTTTATTAGAAGTCGAAAATTTTCGTTGTATAATTTTACCCCTTTGTATAATACAACGAAGATTTTGTTTTAATTTTAGTTCGTATGCATTTTTTCAATTATTATTGTAGTAAAGATAAAATATAAACAAAATGGAAAAAATAAAATTTTTGGTGGCTTGGCCATGTCCACTATAGTGGGAAACATGGGGATTGGTGGCCCGGCCACGATTTTGTGGCCTGGCCACACTTTATGGCTTGGCCCGACCATCTATAGTGGACACTCTTATTGTCGCGACCTATATATGATTAGCTATGCTTATTCAATCTCAATTTCAGTTGCACTTTCAGTTTATAGTTGTTGTGCTTTTGTAGTATTTTCTTTATTAGTCCAACAAAAACTTTCATTTCAGCGTCTTGATCTATTGGTGCGTTGAATGATGATTTTCGGTCATTGTAAGAAAGCTTGGCTAATTGTATATGAGAAGGTGGTCGGACATTTAAGCTAGTCAGATCCATCTTGGTTTGAAAAATCCATAGTTCTTTTATATTGTCGTTTAGCTTGAATTCTAGTGGAGGACATCCTCTCCAAAATAATATTTAGAGTATCCACTATAGGGGAGCCGCGGCCGGGCCACGGGAGAGCCGCGAGCCGCGGCTCCCTATAGTGACTGGGGTGGGCAGCCGCGGCGAGGGGGGGTGGACACGGGAGCGCCACGATCGTGGCCCGGCCGCGGCTCTTGGGCGCGAGCCGCGGCCCTCCTATTGCATTTGCCACGGGCCGCGGCTAGCCATGGCTCTCTCTATTTTCGAATTTTTTTTTTTTTAATTCATAAGTATACACATTTTTTTACCTCATTCCTACACAAATTCTATAAATATACCCATTTTTAATTAAAACATACACGAAATGAAAAAAAATAAATTATTTGGTGGCTTGGGCATGTCCACTATAGTGTAAAACATGGGCGTTGGTGGCCCGGCCACAATTTTATGGCTTGGCCACGTTTTGTGGCCTGGCCTGGCCAACTATAGTGGACACCCTTAGGGCATTCACAGTGCGCCTCAATAAATTCTGCCTGAACCTAATTTTTCAGCTGCCACATCAGCTTTTCTCGTTTCAACCCTCACACCTACAATGTAGCCCACCCCAATTTTAGCTATATTTTAGCCCCAACTCAATTTCACAATCGTACTTAAAAAAAAAGAAAGATTTCTTGTAACAACCCGACATTCTAGGGTACAATAAATACGGCGACTGCTACCTAGGCAGACTTAAAACAACACAACATAGGCTAGGGTTCCACTTAAAGGGATTTGACCAAAGTATTAAATGCACTATTAAAGCAATAGGTCAACGGCTTAATCAAGAAAATAATAATGGATAGACATCATGGAATATGCTCAAAAGGCAAGGGTTTAATATAAATCCAACAAAACACATTATGTCTCAATATTCTAAGCAATAACGAAATAATTCAAAAACGATGATACTAATTTTCATGTTTAGCGGAAGCAACCAAGAGAAAAGTGAAGAACATGTATGAAGACACAACTCCACTTGATGTTTCAAACGATCATATCATTATTCAATTTATTAGTTCAACACCGCCACCCGCTCGTCATCGCTCAACCTGCACATAGGGAAAACACATGCAGGGCTGAGTATTTTAAACATACTCAGTAGACTCATGCCAGAACGTTTTAATAGTTATGCCACCCTTACTATAGTGAACTTGAGGTTTTGCATTTATTTAAAGAATATCATTGAGTATCACAAAAATATTTCATGGACTGGCCAGTCAAACAATACCTCCCATTTTCTCATCAATCAACAATATCATGGTGCGACGAAGTATGGCCACACTTTCGCCCACGAGACCGGCCGACTAGCAAGGACGGCTCCCGATTTCCCGTGTACACTAGCCTGATAGGGTTTGCAGCCCTACTCAGACCCGGATTCGTTTATATAGCCCTATAGCCTAATGGAGCGCACTCGCAAACTAGGCATCAGGCACACACAATATCTAAAACAATCACAGGCATGACATAACAGTTTAATCCACCCTTATTTCTTCACTTTCATAAATTTGCAACATAAATCAGTTTAAGAATAAAGCCCACCTCGATTCCTAGATCACAAGTATGTTCTTCTTCTTGCTATCACTCCGTGAGCGCGAGGTGTCACCTTTAATTTATGTATTACAAGTAAGTCTCAATTATTGATCAAAATCATGCATGTTCCCACTTTTTCCCTTTTTCCCATCGATTAGTTTTAATATCACCATTCAAAATCAAAGTACGATTATCATATCGCTTTCATTCGCACAACAACCCCAGATTTATCATCAAATCGTGTCACGCATGAGTGTTTTCAAAACACACCCACACACACACCAATACACACACACGGTTTCACACACACACACACACATGTGCATCCCATTCATCAATTAATTTCCCCATCACTCAATCTAAATGCATGTGGACTTAAGAACACCGATTAATCGGTAGATGAAGAAAAGATCAAAATAAAAATACATTTTTCGGTAGAATGAACGGTAGAAACAAAGTAGTAGCCTTGATTCTTCAAAGATTCTTGAATTTCAACTTCAATTCTTCTCCAAAAGATGAAGAAATATTGGAGAAAGTAGAAGAAAATTTTGAGAGAGTGGGGAGAAAGAGAGAGACGTGATTTTGGGAGTGGGGGCATGATTTTGGTGTGCTAGGGTTAGGTTCTCACTCTTATATTTATAGAGTGCAAGATTTAATCCAACAATTAAATAAATAAAAGATTTGAGGAGATATGGTGGTTATAGTTGGCGTGATTTGCTAGGAGAAATAAGGGGATTTCGAAATCTTAGGCTATTTAATTAGCCTATTATTTAATTTGATATTTTACGGAGTAGAATAAAATATCACGGAGCAAAATAATAATATTTCTCCCAAAAAAAAGTAGAAAGTGGCGTAGATTTCAATTCCCTCCACAAGGAATTAATTAAAATCCTAATTTAATTAGGATATGACAAGATCTTCTTAGATATGACAAGATATGCTAGGATATTTGAATTTATTTATGGAAGAGAATAAACAAGGGATCAAATAATAAAATAAAATAATCCCTTCTCCCATAATATAGGAGATTTCGAAAATCTCCATGAAATAACCATAAGGGCCGAAAATTTCATGAAATAAATGTGAATAATCGGACCTTGGATTTAATTTGGATAATTATCCCAAGCAATAATTAAATCCAAGAAAAATAGGATTTCTTTCCAATAAATTGGAGGGTCGATAATTCCATGTGAATAAATAATGCTCCTATTTAATTCTCACTCATCCTTTAGGAAAATAATTCACCACTATATTATTTCACCCCGCATCAAAATATTCACATATTCGCATCACAAAATCTACCATTCAAATTTCACCTCCATTTCACATTTCTCCAACGACTTTGACCATTCCACGACCACGTCATATTTTCCACAATATTTACTATTTAATAGCCACGTCATATATTACAAGTTTGACTATTTAACTCCAATTCGCAATTAGGTCACAAGAGCCATGCAATAATCACTCATAATTTAATCCACATATATCATAGCATTAAAAGCATTTAATGCAAAAATTTTCACGTCCCAAAAATTAGGGTTCGAAAAAAGTGGGATGTTACATTTCTACTTCATATTACTTCAAATTAAACTAACTAGTATCACCCACGTGCGATGCACGACTCATTCTCTTTTATTTAAACTTATTTTATACTGTGAAATGATTTTATAAATTCATAAAAATATCATTATATGAAATCTGAAATCATAAATATATAAAATAAAAAAATTATTAAAAAATATAAAATCAAACAAAGAAAAAAAAATAACACATATACCGAATGAGAAACTAAAAAGTTCTAAACTCAATATAATCAAATAAGTTTATAAACTAAAAATTGCACACAAATCACATATCATTTAAATCACTTTTAGATCTATACTACAAAAGATTAATCACGAACACATGTCAATAAAAATAATGTGTAAATATATATTAGAAGATAGCCAAATCGATCAAAATCATCAACAAAAATACAGCAAAATAGCATGGAATATACAACCGATATACATGCATTTAGCCGGAAAAAAAAAACTGGTTGCATACCCTAATAGTATTCCCGCATCGCCTACTTCCCGTGTAGCTGCTACCACCCATACCACCTCCAGGAAAGACAAATGAATAAGAGCTGCCACCAACCTAATATTCATATAGAGCACTACATGAAACAATTATACATTCGACACTTCACAATAGTACATAAAGAAAAGGAAAAAAATCACATAATTAAGCTCGACACTTCAAAACATAAATCACTTCCACCATAAAGACCTGCAAAGAGAACAACATAAACAACACGAAGAAGAATTTTAAAAGGCCGTGTTCATGCACGGCCGCAACAAAGGGGGCCACCCCGTCTGCTACAAAGTACGAAATTACCAGCACCTCCACTCACACAATCCAAATTTCCAAATTTCACTAAGCAATTTACTGTCGATATCCCGAGCTTCTCAAAGCCTCAATGTTCAAGAAGAACAACACATAAGCAACATAATCCAATCAAAACCACCCCACTCGAAAAACAGAGCAATTCCTCAAACAGAACCCCAAGGAATAGCATAATAATATCAAACCCCACCATCAAATCCAGTAACGAAATCCTAAATCCCTAGGGTTTCATCACTCTACTAACACCCAAAAATAATCAAATTAAATATTATCCGTATCTATCAATGACTAAATAAATAGAATTTGTTGTGCAACATTACCACTAACTATACCACTAATCCACTAACTATGGAAATTAAATAACCAACTAACACTAATCACATGTTTTATATATGTTGAATTCATTCAATATCTATTTCAAATGGCCATTTCCCTAAATACCCCTAAAATTCCTCTTATTTTCCTAAAAACCCTCAAAACTCCCCTTTCATATATTGTATAGATTTAAATATAATAATTACTATATATTTTAACTTCCAATTTTTTCTCGAGCTCCTCGATCAACTTGGTCATCAAGCGAAGGCGCTTAACATCGAAGAAATGGGAAGTGTACGTAACAACTGGCTTCGTCGAATCTCTCCTTATCATAATCTAATTTTCCAGATTGTATGGATCTCATCCTATTGCGTATGCATATTGCACGAACAATGTTTGAGCTCTTCAATTCATTTCCGACAAATTTGAAGATAGATCAAAAATTGGAAGTGAGAAAAGAGAGAGTAAGAGATGTGAAAAATGAGAAGAAAATGTGGATATCAATATTTAATTATTTATCAAATCAATAATAAAAAAGGAATTATGTGCGGTTGCGCTGCAATGTAGTTGCAAGCGCCGTCGGGCGGCCGACGATATAGTCGGGCTTGGGGCTGTTTTTCGGGCAGCCTTGAAGAGAAATACAGTCTCGTTGGGCAGCCACCTCGAACGGGGCTGCATTGTCAATGCTCTTACTTTATGTTATTTATTGTTTTACTTAAGTTCACAAACAACGGGTTGTGACATTTAGGCTTTTTGTTGAACATCTTTCAGTTTTTATCTAAATCCTTTACTCGTTACATTTGTATTTGATTATTATTCCCTCCGTCCCCGATTAGGAGTCACATTTTGACCGGACACGAGATTTAAGAAATGTAAAGAAAAGTTGTAGAAAAAGTTAGTGGAATGTGGGACCCATTTTTTTATATTGGTTTTATAATAAAATGTGAGTGAATTGAGTTAGTGGAATGTGGAACCTACTTACTATTTATGGTAAAAGTGGAGTGTGACTCTTAATTGGGGACGAACCGAAATGGAAAAGTGTGACTCTTAATCGGGGACAGAGGGAGTATTTGTTAATCATTGTTTAAGAAAATAATCATAGAAAACATCACAAATATGTTTATTTCAATATTAAAGCACTAGTAGGGTTTATTTTATTTTCGTTCATAATTTTTTTTTCCATTTTATTTTATTTCTTTTATTCTATTGTATTCTCTCCGTTCCACATGAGTATGCACTCTTTCTTTTTTAGTCTGTCCCACAAGAGTGTGTACTTTCTAATTTTGGATCCTCTTTTCTTTATTGAGGTGTGAACCATTCTCCAATAATAATACTTTAATTACATTTTCTATCTAACTCTCCCTCCGAACACTCAGATGTCCACATTCTTTTTAACTCTACCCTCTAATTTCGGCATGTCCGCGATTAAAAAGATCTATTCACTTTCAATACATGGACCTACATTCCCCTAACCTTTTCCACTTACAATATATTATATAAAACAAATACTAAAAGTAAGATCCATATTCCATTAATTTTATGATTCACTTTTCTTCACAAAGTTAAATAATTTCTTAAAATTCGTACTGAATCAAATTGGTCCTTTAGGGCTTTAGGGCATCCAAAATAATGTCTTCATTTTCAAGCATAATTGCTCACACTTAAACCATACTTGTCCTCAAGTATGAAAGACAAGATAAAAGAAATAAGGCAAGTTTCAATGCATGGTTTTCACTTGACCGACTTTAAAGAAATGAAACAAACACTAGACCTAGACTCTAAAGGACTTAGACAAAGAAAACAGACACAAACACACATTCTAAAACACATTGACACATTAATGCATAAACTGGTTTATTTTCTAGCAGCCATCCCCACAAGATTAAGGTCAATCCATGAACCTACAGTCTCCGAATCTTTCCCTTCCCTTCTTCTATCTAATCGGCTTGTCAGTTTGTCAAGATAGCCTCTAACTTTACTAATTGTTGGATTCGCTCGATCACTCATTCCACACCAGGGATGTTAGGATCATTCGCTCTTATATTGCCATACCACTGATGCCTCGGGTCAGAGAGTTCCCCTGTCTTTACTCTTATTATAATTTTTTTCTCCCCTTCCTTCCTGGACTTTGTCCAGCTTATACCTCCCTGGACTTCGTCCAGCTTATACCTCCAGGGTTTTTTTTTTTTCAGACTTTCTGGACTTTGTCCAACTTATTCCTCCTTTTTAGGCCATGGACTTCGTCCAGCTTATACCTCCAGTACCCTTTCCCTAGGCCCGAGAGGTTACTTCTATCACCAAAACTTTTCTCCTTCTAAGTTCTCTTCCTAAGCATCACGTGGCAGCCCTCTCATTTTGTGTTAGTATGAAGTATTTAAGGCTTATAACTCTTTTATGGAGGGCTTCACAACTAGATCAGTCGAGGCATATTCTATCGTCCTTACTTCATCCAAACCGATTTTGATTTATTATGGAAAAGGGCATCAAAGTTGACATGCATTCTCTCTTCAATTACTCTCACTAAGGGGCATTTGCTTTCTATTTACCAGTTATGCACAAACACAAAATTTCCTACTAAACGACACACTACTAGCTACTAGACCTAGCAAACAGACGCACATGCTTGACACTGACTTGCACTAACTCCCTCCCCCCTCCCACTTCACCATGCTTGTCCCCAAGCAATTCTGGTGAAGTGGAAAACATGGCTAAGTTAGTGCGACAATCACAGACTCACAAAACATATATTTACAAAAGCAAACTTCTCACACTTAGACCGAGCATCGGGTAAGTGGGAGAAGATAAACAAACTAACAGATACCAAAGCATGTCGTATTAACATAAACTTCTCACACTTAGACCAATGATTGGGCTAAGTGGGAGAAGCACACAAAACACATATACACAGACACGACAAGCATGCTTAAAACAGAGAAAACATGCAAACATAGATACTTGACAAAAGAAAAGAAAATCAAAAACTGAAACGTAAAATTACTTGGTCACTGGGGGGTGGGGTCACTTCTTCTCCTAGCTCCTTTTGGAGTCAGCCTTCCTGGGGGTGCTGGTGGTGCTTGCCTAACTACTGGGCAGAATCCTCTGTTTCCCCTGTTTCTGCCTTGCCATTCTGCTGGGTCAGGTAGTCGCCTTCCTTATTTCTTAAATTGGGAACTTCATCATTGGAATTCCTTATCGGTCCCTTGTACTCTTTACCTGACCTACGAAACTAAAACTTGAAATTCTTAAGCAAACTGGTCAAGTGGATGTAAGATCCAAAAGAATTTTTTTTTTTTTTTCATTTATAAACTTCTTCCCCAGATTTACTTAGAATTTCGAAAATCTTTTTGGGATTAAAATTTTTTCTTTATTTGGATTTTAATAAGGAATTTCAGAAAAACATATTCACACTATGTACAACTTTTGCTCAAGTATTCTTGGGAGTATACTGGTTCAGTACAAAAATTTTCAAATTCCTTCCTATCTACCTGACCCAGTAGATTCCCGAAGAGTACTTAGCAAACTGACCAGTTAGGCAATAATAGGGTGCATGCGTAGTGGAATCGTAGTGGATTCCACTACGCATAGCTCCGAATTATCCCTAAAAACTCTTTTTTTTATATTTAATTATTTTTTTTTTTTTTAAGAACATAAAATATTTTTGAAAATTTCTGATTTTTAAAATGTTTTTGGATTTTCTTAGAAAAGTATTCACAAGAATCAAAACTCGGCTAAAAGTATTTACAAAATGAGCTTCTAAAGTATCCAAGGACTATATAAATGCAACCAATAAACATAAAATGGAAAGAATGAGGAAACTCCCTGGCCCCATAGGCATTCTTTCATCCACATGTAACTGGAGAGCTTTCCTTCTTCACTTCAGCCTTGGTTTTTTTCAACCTTGGAAACACCTTGGATAAGAAGTCATGCCTAGACAAAAGAAAACGATCAAAAACAGAAAATTGAAGAAAGTCGAAAGCTATTTACAGTGTCATAGAAACAAAATCAAGTAGATAACACCATAGTCCCCGGCAACGGCGCCGTTTTGACAGGTCCCATAAATGCAGTGCGAGTTTGTACTGTGATATGTGTCACTCGATCTAACAGGTCCAGAGGATTCGACTAGACTTCAAAGGCTAGAAGATCATGAGACTTATCAGAAAGGGGTCGTTGGGTGCACTCTGTCCCTTCAAAAACCTCAACCCACTATATTATAACTTAGCACATGGAAGTAAAGGATCGATCCCACGAGGAAGTAGGTGTTACGAAACTGCATTTGAGGATGTTTTGGAAAAGAAAGGGGTTGGCTGCTGCCTCGCAATTTTTGTGGGTCGAGAACTTAAAACTACTGGGTCTGAGAGATAAGCGAAACTTTACTCTACCTATTCGGTCTAATAGATCAGAAGAACTTTACTCTACCTACTTGGTCTAATAGATCAGAAGAACTTTACTCTACCTACTTGGTCTAAAGGATCAGAAAAACTTTACTCTACTTACTGGGTCTAAGAAACGAAAGCGTACGGAACATACATGACTCAGAGAAAATGAGATATTTTAAAGTTCTAAGACAACTGGAGTAAACTTAACTAGACAGACTTTCCTAATTTGGACAGACAAGCATAAAGCGAAAAGCAAGACAAGTTTCCTCAAACTACCAGGGTCTGGAAAAGCATGCAGAAAAGTAAAAGAGACAAAGTAGATCGTACTGACAGGTCTAGCAGATATGCAGAAAAAGTAAAGTACATGCAGAAAAGTACTGACATAAAGCAGATCTGGTTCTAACTACCAACAACTTCATCTTCTTCAGGAATCAAACGAGAATAGCAGAAAAAACAGAGTTTTAAACACCATGAAAACAGAGCAAACTTTAGATCTAGACTTAAAACGAGAAATTAAAGCCTAAACTAACAGATCTACGCTACTGGACCTAAAGGATGCAGAAACAGAAAGTAAATACCCATAATCATGCATAACGTAAACATCAAGCACCAAATATGCGAAACTCCAACTCCGAAACACCAAGATTCAACAAATCCAAACATCTTCATATGCAAATTCCCAACCTCCAACAACAAACACAGATCTCAGCTCCAAACATCCAACAACAAACAAGAACGAAAGCTAAAAACAAGAGATGAACATAAACTCAGAGATATTCAACCAAAAGCAAACATAAACTTCCATAATAACTAGAAATAGGTCTGAATCCAGTAGATCAAAGCAAGAAACTAGAGTTGCAAAACTTAAAAACCAACAAGGTACTAAACGAAAGCAAATAAAATTGTTTCTTCGCCTCCATAAGGCGGTGTTACACAGCAAAATAACAACGATGACGATGAGAACCACGGTGGCCAGAATCCTCCATGTCCAAGTGCGCAGCAGTCCAAGATGAAAATTTTTAAGTAGTGAACTAGAGCTAGAGCTAGGAGAGCGTAGAAGTGGCTATTCCACGACTGTCTTGTTCTTCAAGGTTGAGCTCTTTATATATGTGAGGCTCTGATCCCTAGGGTATCCCCTCTGGTGATTTTACGCTCCTGCCCTTGAGTAAGACTCTTTAAAATAGTCTGCTCTCGCTCCATTCTGCTCCTGTCGCCAACTTTTGATTCTCTTAGGTCCGAGCGACGACTTCTGGTATTTTACTTCAAAATCAACTATTTTGCATCTGCCAGGTCAATTTACACAAACTCCCGGATCCAACAGATTTCTGCACACTTAAGCTCAAAATTTGTGCATTATCTCCCCCAAAAGCATATAATTTTAACCCAAAACCAACGCATGAAACGAGCCATATCAAACTGCTCACACTTAAACCATACTTGCCCTCAAGTATGAAGACAAGAAAAAGGAATAAGGCACGTTTCAATGCATGGTTTCCCCGGCAACGGCGCCATTTGAAGATCGGGTTTTTGCACGTGTGTCGTGTGCACGTGTCCCTCCTTTCAACAAGATTTATAATTTTCCCACTAATGCAACAAATATTACTAAGTATAAGCGGCAAGAGCGGGGTCGAACCACAGGGACTATGGACCTACTCGAGATCGTTTCTATGACACAAGCAGAAAAGGGGTCGGCTGCTGCCACGCATTCATTGAGTGGGTTAAAACTCTAATCTACTTGACCTGGCGGAATTAAGCTGGACTCTATTTACCTGACCTAGGAGACGGGAGAAGTACGGAAGGAAAATAAAACACGAAAATATTTTTCATCATTTTAATAAATCATGAAAGCAACTAAAGAAAACAATTGAAACTTACTAACCAAGCTAAAGGCTTTCCTAAAACAGGCAGACAAAGTGTAAAAGTAAAGTGGGGACCATTTTTCTCAAACTAGTTGGGCTGATAGAAAAGCTGGAAAACCAAAAAGCAAAAGCAAAAAGCAGATCTGATTCTCTAACCAAGTAAAAACAGAGCATAGAACAGAGCTTCAACACCATTGACGAAATAAAACAGAGCATGCTTCAAAACGAGACGTAAACACGAAATTCAAGCTAGAACTACCAGATCTACGCTACTGGGTCAAGCAGAAAACGAAATGAACACAGATTACCTTGCATGCATCACCTAAACTATCGGATCTCAGAAATCGAGCACGTGAACAACTAAATCTCAACCTCTAAACTACTGGAAATCATGTAAACAACATGGATCTAAACATCTAAGCTACCAATTGCGAAAAGCATCCAAGAAACATAAGTAAAAACATCATCAACATGAAAATAAACACCAAAGCTTCATAAAACTGGAAATGAGTCGAGATCCAACGGTGAAGTCGTCAATTACTCCGATGAAACCATTGAACTAAGCTAAGAAAGCAACAAACTATCTAACTAAACTAAGAGAGCGGTGGCGTTAAGCGCTTATGAGAGCTTCCTACCTAAACTACGATAGCGTTAAGCGCTCCCTCTTCATTGTGGAAAGCTTCTATTTATAGAGTGGCTTTAACTTCAACCTTAAGGCAACTTCTTGTCGGTATTTGACCATTTTACCCTTGCAATAATTGAGGATCTTCATGTCAGCACACCATTCTGTCTCCTTGACCAGGTAGATGACTTTTTCTGCGCTTCACCTCCATCACGCCATTATGTCTCCTTGACCAGGTAGATGACTTTTTCTGCACTTTTGCTCCATTTCTACTCCTGTCGTCAACTTCCTGATTCTCCTAGGTCCGAGCGACGACTTCTGGTATTTTACTTCAAACTCAACTATTTTGTATCTGCCAGGTCAATTTACACAACTCCCGGATCCAATAGATTTCTGCACACTTAAGCTCAAAATTTGTGCATTATCTCCCCCAAAAGCATATAATTTTAATCCAAAACCAACGCATGAAACGAGCCTTATCAATAATTAATCCAATTTTCCTCTACTATGTCAACATTTTTTATTTCAGCCAAAACACATGTAATAAGGTAGTTCCCTTGTTAGTCTTATTTCACTACTTTTGACCTTCTTCATGTTTTCCTTGTAATTTTTGAGTCAGAAAAGAAATAAAATTGCAAAATATGAAGAAAATATACAGATTAAAAACACAATAATAAAAACTATATAAAATAAAAAAACATAAATGAATAGTACATAGATTAATAAAACTAAAACTAGAAAATAACACGCCTAAGTCCCAAATTGGAGTGAAACAGTTGGATCAAGTTGTAGTGCATTTGGCGCTCTTCCTAGTTTTGTGCCCCTGTCCATAGTTTCATTGTGGACTTTCAGTTCTTCATCTTCAACATAGAGGCCATCTCCTTCACGTTGGGATCTATGCACTTCGCTTGGCTAGGCTCGGTCGTACCGCTTGCAGACACGCCCTTCTCATTGGCCTTTCTCTTGGCAGCTTTTTGGTCCATGGCACGACTTTCGGTTGACATCTGTGTGCAACACTCTCCTCCACATGGGGTTTAAGTCAAAGGAATCACCCCTGTTGCTAAAGTATTTTCGTCGGCATTGATTTGAGTCCTATTCGGGCCGCCAAACTCATAACCCGACTTGAACTTCAAGTGATCCATAACGAATGTCTTGAAAGCCTTGTGGGGATTATCGTCCAAATTGCCCTATGTCTTTTGAACGTTGTAGTAGATGGCAGAAAATTTGGACATCTCTGCTTGAATCTGGCACAATGCTGGCAGAGGTGATCCCATTCGCGAGGCCATGCCCATTTGGGCTTGATCTTGTTGAATGTCTGATAAATCCGCATCTAGAATTTGTAAACTTCCTGCTAGTTCCCTACACCATATCCTTACACTCGTTAATGTAACACTTAGCCACCATGATCGTCTCCTCAATTATAAACTTCTTACCCCATCCATGACATGCTTTTTCTTTGGCTTTGCCCTTCCTCCTTAACACACTAGCCATAACCGACCTTCGAAGGGGATGCTAACGCCATATCGCTTGATGACTCCATGTCCGAAATCTCATAGTTGTCATGTTGACTAGAAAATTGTCAACTGCGTTGCTTCCGAAGCTGTGTTCTAGGTATTGATTTATGGGGCTATCGGTTGCACTGTCGATTGGTATCCACGAGCTGCAATCATTGGGATTCCATCTAGCTTACTGACAAAAAATGTAGAGGGCATTTTTAGTTGCCAAAGTCATACTCTGATACAAGCCTTCATTTAATTAGTTTAGATATATTAGGGTTTTGCATATCTTTTCATATATTTGTTTCTTGTTCATTAAGTAGGTATTCTAGTATTATAAATAGGATATAGTGTTATCATTTTATTTAATCAATTAATGAAATATTATTCCCCACCAAAGATATCGTGTATATTCTAATCCTAATTTTGGAATCCCGCTGCCGATCCTAATTGGATGCCGGAGTATTCTATCAGCTGCCGAGTTATCTGCCCGACGGGAGTGACTCCCGCGCATAGAAACTCTGCCATCGTTTGCCGAGCCTGTTGGCCGCCGGAAATTTATCTGTACCGCCGAGCGAAACTCACCGCCGATGCTTGTTAAGGGAAACACCCTTCAACTGGTGCTTTCATCGTGCTCTCACCCTCCCATCATCTCGAATCTAAGCAACACCGCTGGCTGACGGAAAATATTCCACGCACATCAACTGCTTTGGTTGCCGAGTCCAGCCTGTTCGCCGAGCTCTAGCCGCCCCACCCTACTTTTGCAACACCTGACGGGAAGGATTCTCGCATGCTGCGTTGAAGTCTCACCAATAAAGAAAAAGTGATCCTCTTCATCCAAAAAAAAAAATCCCTCGAACAGAAGCTCCCCCCTCCTTCGTCGCAAACATCCTATGTTCATTTTTCTCCATTATTAACTACACATATTCACCACCAATATCATTTTTTACATCACTCTAAAGGGATTTTACCATTCATCAAAAGTCTCTCCCTCCATTAATACAATGCCAAGATTGAAGGAAATCTGGCCTCGCGGGCGCGAAACCCCGCTGGTGCAATGTAATCGGATTTTAGCCGCCACAACGAAGTTGGAGAAGAGATGGGATGAGACTCCATTGGAGCAGGTGCAACGACAACGATTCAAGGAGTTGCGCCCACTCGATCTGGGACTGCCCTATGGTATGCGTGACCCTTAGAGCTGCCCTCGGTGCCACAGGACCCCAATCTGGCGAAGTTGGAGTATCTATGGACTGCTTTGGACAAATTGGAGTCGCGTATGGAAGCGAACGACCGGAGACTTGAAAGACTTGAGAGGCTTCGGCTACCTATGCGCCAACCCTTTGGTTGGGATTCTCCGGCGCATTGTGCAGCCCAAAGATACTCGGCTTATGATCAACCAAGACGCTCTACCTGCTGGGACCGACCACTATATGGACAACCGCCCTACACCGACATGGATCCCTCCTACGCGCTGCCGAGGCAGTACACAACCTTGAATTTTGGGCAACCGCCATATTCGTTGAACGAGTCCCCGCGAAAGCCCTGTGCTGGATATCACCCGGGGCAGAAGGAATATCAGCCCACACCGCCCTCATACCGGCCACCGCGTTCATCTACATCTTGGGAGTCGTCATCGGCATATGTTCCACCAATCCCTCTCAGCTACCCGCCACCTCAAGATGCGGAATCCAGGCGCCTCTCGCGTCCTTCTCTCTGTCACGATCCATCTAGCCCCTCGCTACCTACTATTGCTGTAATTCCGTCACCACCACCACAGCGCTCGTCCTCCTATTGGAGCCCGATGAGCCACTACCGTTCAGCGGCACCGCTGCTCGCTGCAGCTGTTGTCCTGCCTTTGAATTTAACTCCACCAGGAGAAGAGGACGAAATGCTACATGATGGCCCTGTTGGGGTTTGTATACTAAAAGATGCTTCGAGCGTACATGCCTTTGTACAATCAGCTCATGCATGTATATAAGAAATGCCACATCCACTTGTTTACCTAATTATGAGAATAAATAACATAATATAATGGTTTATTATTGAAATATAATAAACAAGTCAAAGGCTTTTTACTAAGAAGGTTAAAGTAGGGGAATATGATGGCTTCCATGTGTTCACCAGTAGGGGACTTGACCAGATCTAGTAAGAAGAAAAATGGATTCACAACCTAGATAGGCTTTGGCTACCTATGGTATGGTTGCGGTGTTTGTGATAATTCTCTCTTACCTAAGAAGAGATTAGTAACACTGGTGTGGTAAAGCACTGAAAGGATCTAATACGAAATGTATTCTTTATTGCTATCTACTGTAAGAATATATTTTAGAAAGTTCAGTATTTTCTAGTCTATGAAATTAATATCAATATTGTTTATTTAATCAAACGCCACTTTGACTTATCAATATGGGAGAGTTTGTACGTAACTCAACCATGATATCTTGGGCGGTAGTAACTGAATAACATGAAGGTATTCGAATATTATTTCATAGAATTTGCGTGCCCGATATGGTATGATTAAATCCCTAAAAGGGTGATCCCCAATGAGGTGTTTGAAAAATGAATTTATTATTCAGAAATCTGCGCAGTTGGAATTTATTCCACGAATAATAAATAAAGTTTCAAACTAGAAAACTCTTTGGAGAATTAATTTAATTCTAGTCACATAGCAGACAAAAGAATTAAATTGACGGATCAAGATAAAATTAAACACGGGAAATATTATAAAATAAAATGGACCCAAGTTATTTGTAATTTGGTGATTTAAGTGGGAGTGCAATATTATTCTTTAGTGGAACAAAATAATATTCCATTTATAATATATTAAATCATGGTCATTTGATTTAATTAGTAATTTATCTAATGAGCGAGCCCAACACTTAAATCATCCAATGGATCCCCTTACTAGCCCATTAAGTCTATTATAAATAGTGAGGAGTATGGAAAACCCTAGCACACCACACAATACACAACACACACTGAACCCTAACCCTAGCTGCCATTCTTGGCGTCTCTCTCTCTCCCTCTTGGCTCGATTTTCGTGCCTAGCACGTGAGATATTTAGGGTTCTTGTTTTGTTCTTGATTTATCCTAATTCATAGGATTAGATCAAGGCAATTTCGTGTTTTGTGTTTGGTTTTTCTAGATCTCTTCAAAAGCTATTTGTTGATTATTCAAGATCCGCCCACACGGATGGATGATCAAGGACAAGGGAATAGTAAGGAAGATTCGTGGTCGATAAACCAAGGATCTCCGGGTGGTGCAACAAGCAACGTCAATCCAACGATGGATCATGAGGTAACAAATTAATACATGTCGAATATGCATGATAATGTGATTATTTGATGTGTAATCTATAGATCTATGTTTATTGCATGAAATTGGAATCGAATGCATAATCACCTAAATAGACCCGTTAAGGATTTGTTTGTTTTCAGTGTCTTCCGCTGCGGTAGTCCCAACAGGTCTACCCCCACTGGCCCCAATCATACAACCCACAGATATTAGTGAAGAGGGTGAGACATTGATATAAGAACAAGAGGAGGTTGAAGAAGGTCGTCGTATCTCTCTATGCTGCTCGAGTGACATCACAAGATGTTGTTGAGAATTGTTTGGGTGAAAATGGAGGTGCGACATTGAGAAAATTCTCCAAGGACTCACTAGGTGTTGTGTTTGATGACAAGAGTGGTGATCTTCTTGATCCAATACAATGAGAGTTAGAGATAAAGGATGGGGTACGAAATGGATCTGCGTTTACTCGAATACAACGGCCGTGCACATTTACATTTGATCCGGGAGGAGATAAATCGCCAAAGCTTCTTCTTTCAACTCTTTGTTGCTTCTTGGTTTCCACCTTGAGAACTAGATGGATTTCAACCGTGGGGGAGTTGATACGAGCCTTCATTTAATTAGTTTAGATATATTCGGCTTTTGCATATCTTTTCATATATTTGTTTCTTGTTCATTAAGTAGGTATTCTAGTATTATAAATTGGATAGAGTGTTATCATTTTATTCAATCAATTAATGAAATATTATTCTTCACCAAAGATATCGTGTGTATTCTAATCCTAATTTTGGATTCCCTCCGTCGATCGTAATTGGAAGCCGGAGTATTCTATCAGCCGCCGAGTTATCTGTCCGACGGAAGTGACTCCCGCGCACAGAAACTCTGCTATCGTTTGCCGAGCCTGTCGGCCGCTGGAAATTTATCTCCACCGCCGAGCGAAACTCGCCGACGATGCTTGTTAAGGGAAACACCCTTAACATACTCTCATTTGCGTACCATCGATATACATCGGGGGATCACCAAGAGTCATTATACTCCCTTCACCCGCCATTAACTTGCACAAGTTAACTCGGATTGAGTTTTAAGAAATATAAATTTAAGTGGGTGAAAAAAGTGAGTGAAATGTGAGTCTTAATTTATATACTCCATCCTTCTCATAAAAATAAAAACATTTGGGACGACACAGGTGTTAATACACAATAATTTGTAAAGTAGGAGAAAGATATAAAAAAAAAATTATTGGAGTATGTTAGTGGCGAATGAGACCATCTAATTAGAGAGTAAGAAATTATCAAAAATTGAAGTGGCCTACTTTTATGAGAATGACCAAAATGAAAAGAGTTATTTTTATGGGACGAATGAAGTATTTGTTTTATACTCCATTCATCCCATTATAGATGTCACACGTTTTTTTAGTTTGCTCCAAAAAAATATGTCATATCTTCTTTTTTAGAAAAAACCCTCTCTCACATCAATATAACTATTTTCTTTCTCCACTTAACACACAAAATAACATCTCATAAAATCGCATGCCATTACTTAAGTATGTCATCTATTATGGGACAGGGAGAGCAATAAATTGTGAGTGAAATGAGTTAGTAGAATGTGAGTCTATTATCAAAAATAGTAAAAAGTAAGTGTGATAAACATTGATCGATGTGCCGAAAGGAAACTAGTGACAAGTAATGACAGACAAAATGAAAGGATGGTGAAATGAGGTGTGAAATGGTGGTATTTATAGATGAATAGGTAAATAAATTAATTATAATTGAAATAATAAAAATTACAAATCCGACGCGCGACGCAACGGGGAGGCTTGCAATAAGACCGTAAAACCACCCACAAAATCCTGGCAGACCGCCCACGACTTCAACTTTTTTCCGGCGGCATGCAATAAGACCGAGAGCTTGCAGCGGTCGCAAAACGCGGCCTTATTGTGGATATCATGGATGGAGGGAGTAGTATTTTAGTTAAGCTAATTAAATTATTTAAGCTATAAAAATAAATTGAAAAAAATGCCAGCTGTGAATCCACGTGGGCCATGAAAAGTTCCAAGGCCCTGTCTCCAGCCTCTCTATCTATCTCCCCAGTATAAAAATGTGTTTTCTTTGTCATCGTAATTTCTCCTCTTTTCTGTATATCCATCTAGGGTTTTTGTTCCTAATTTAAATTCCCCCAAATTAATGGCCAAGAAGAGGAAATCCGAAGCCACGCGCCTCGATGAGGTCGATCGAGGGATGTACACCACTTTCTGCAGCGCGGCCAACTCCCTCTCCCAACTCTACACGCACGCGATGCACCAGCAGCGCCTCTCCTTCCAAGCCGGTGAACGCCACTCGATGGTCTCTGCGCTTTATTTTGATGCTACTCTCCGTATTCTGTTTTCATATTCATGATTATATGCAAATAGAGAGTTATACCGCCTCGCATAATGCACAGGCTGTGTCATTTACAATTTTGGGCTGATGAATCCGTGTGAATTGTGTTAAGAAAAATTGCTGGTACGCCTTAGATGTATGTGAATTTGATCAAGGGGTTCTGGTTTTACTTTTTTGAGGGTTTGGAGGGATTGCCCCAAATGTGATTGGTCTTTAGGTTTATTGATTGTTGTAGTAGTAATTGAGCACTGGTAATAATAGGTTTTCTGCTTTATAAGTTTATATACTTGTTGGAATGCTTATTATTTCTTGTTCTTTACCGATGTAGGATAAGCTTTACAATTGGATATTAAGACAGCAAGAGCACGGAATTAGAGTGACGAGTGGCGACATACTCGCATATCTGCAGGTTTATTCTTCATCTCAATAAATTGCTAAATGTGTTCAACACTAGTTAATTAGTACTAGTGTAGCACTTTATTCATCAATTCTTGGTGCTTATGGAATATTTTCTTTGTGTTCTTCTCACATTGATATGTGGCTTGGCATTGCTATCAATATTTATCTCTGTGTTACTTTTTCTTTACTTCCATTCTTAATTAGAATTTTATAGTGTATCTAAATTCAGTTATATGAGGTGTAATTGTGTCTTTGTTGTTGAATTCTGTCACAACAAAGCTGGATAAATGTAGAATGTGATTTTGATAGTAGTTTCTTACTCAGCAATCAGCATTGGATCTGGATGGTTTTCATACTATTTTAGTTCAAAGCCTGTGTGTTTGCTGATTACTTTAAATTCAATTAGAATTTAGAAACACGTGCATATGCAATTACATTGTTTTTTATCTTTTCTTTTTCACTTTGCTAATTCTTATGTTCTAAGCAATTCAATACGCTGTGAAAGAGATAAGTTTTCAAACATTATATCATAATTTGATCTTCATGTGTTTTGAGTTTTGTCTAAGGACTATGGATGGTCGTTTCTGGAGTATTGAAGTTTCTCATGATATTTGTTGCTGCCGAGGCGCAGTCTACTGTCAACCATTTTCTTCTGTGTTGGTGTATACTTTGAATTGGTAGTCTAAATACACACATTTGTTTTCAATTGTGGTGGTACTGTTCTGTTGTATGGCACAGAGAGTAACACATACAGATCTGTACTATGTTGATGGGCGTATTTACTCGATATGCATTGTTTATTTGTCACATGTGAGTATGTCTATGGTAAAGGTCGCAAAACAAATTCAGAGTCAATAGTGTTGTACATCTGTCATGGTTCATAGTTGGCTCTGGTCGATCATTTTCTTTCACAGATTCATGGTTGAAATAAATATGATTGTGGCATGAATGACCGCATGAAAGAAGGCACTGACCTCACTGATCTTACCATGAATCTCATTGCTGGTAGATGGCTCAGAGTTTATTTAATTTCCATTGAACCACATGAAGCTTTGATTCCTTCTTTTATATGTACTGCAATTTCTGTATTGGCCAAAGTTCTAATATGGCAAATTCGGATAGACTAACGTTGTGACACTGTTTTATTATTTTTAACATATGCAGAACGAACTTGATTATGGAACAGAAGAACCTCCCCCATCCCCAAGGCTTCCCCTGCAGCAACCACAGACTAATAATTTAATGCAGTTACCTCAAACAGGACTTCCCATATCTTCTAATTCATTTGGTCCTGCAACTGTTGGACAAGGACTTCGTGTAGGAAATTCAGATCAAAGTAAGAATTCTGTGTTTTCAAATGCTCTCTCTAGTCCAGTGCGTCGGACTCTCCAGCACTATCACTTATCACAGGGCGGTTTCTCCTCTAACAATGCCATACGGAATAATGAGAACAGCACCAATCAAAACAGAGACACCAACCCAAGTTCCAACGACACATCAATGGATATGCATTCTGACAGTCCAGGTCACGACTCTCCTTACTGAAGAAGTCAAATGTATGTTATGGAGTCGGAGAATCCCCTCTGGTGATGAGAAAGCGATGGAATTATGGTTTTGGTGGTGGTGGTGACAACGGTGGTGGTACTAAAAGAAGCAAATTGAAAAGGGGAAAGTGTAAAAGAAGCCAATTGAAGTGTGAAAAAAGGTGTTGGAAGTGCATACTGCATAGGTCCCAGTTGAAAAGGATTAAATAGTTTGAATGGAGACATAGTTTCTCCCCATGTTTATGTTTGTCTAGTATTGTCCTGATGATTCTCAGTTTCTTGCGTTTTTGAAACATCGAATGTGTCGAAATATCCAATATATAGATATATTCATTTAAATTTTCTTCTCATAGATTGGGTGCAACAAGTATGGGTTTACTGATTTTATACCTACTGAATTCTTAGCTGTTTTAGCCTTTAGGTAATGAGAATTCTATAAATGATTACATTTGAAGTTGATATTAGGTGATTACATTTGAAGTTGATATTAGGTGGTATTCAGTTGTCATGACTAATAATCATGAGACTATCCATCCAGGATTAAGTTGTAGGATTATTTTAGTTGAAGGGGGAGGCTATAACTAATTATCATGAGACTATCCATGTAGGATTAAGTTGATGGGGTTAATCTTATGAACCAAACATGATACATATTTAATCATAAGATTTATTCTTCCCAACCGAACACCCCCTATAATGAAATCTAATAGACATTGAATTGATGTGCTTGATCTGATATGGATTGTTTGTTTAAAGTTTGCTGGAACACGTTTTTGACATATTGTGAATTAGATAAAATTCAAAGTCATATCTGTTAATTTTGCTAAACAACTTATGTTGATGTAATATGAGAAATTAAAAAAAATAATAATGAAATAAAACTACCCCCGTTCCATAATAGGAGTCCTATTTGACTTGGGCAAGTGGGCACGAGGTTCCAAGGAATCCCCAGCTATTTCAGATTTACCTATATGGTTCATTTGGTTTCTAAGTGCGACTAGTGTGTGAGAGATTCTAGGATCTAGTTTGCCTTTGTGGTATATGTATTCATTTGATCATTTTTGTGGATTTTCTATATACTCTACTTTTATTACGTAAGTAAGATTTTAGTTTTTCTAGCTGCTAGATTAAATCATAGTTCATTTTTTTGGATTTCTATTTATGTTTATTTTTCTATATTTTTTATTACATAAGTAAGATTTTTGTTTTTCTAGCTGCTAGATTAAATCATAGTTCATTTTTGTGGATTTCTATTTATGTTTATTTTTCTATAGCTAGATAAATTTATAATTTATTTTTCTGATTCTCGTAGTTAATTCGGTAGTTAATAATTAATCATTTATGTTTTTTTCTTACACTAGTAATTTTGTACTCACTCCGTCTCACAACAATATATACTCTTTCCTTTTTAGTCCGTCCCACTAGAATATGCACTTTTTAATTTAAAATTTTTTTTTCTCTCTAATGAAGTGAACCCATTCTCCACTAACAATACTTTAATTATTTTTTTTCTCTCTACCTCTTTCTTACTTTACCAATTTTATATTAAAACCTGTGCCGAACCCAAAGTGCATATTCTTTAGAGACGGAGGGAGTATAATTATTGTTTTTTTTTCTCTAACTAGCAATTTTGTAGTATATTTTTTTTGTTTATTTTCTTATTATTGTAAATATTTTTATTGTAAGATCACAAAATAATGTTTGTTATAATCTAAGAAAAAAAATATTTATTTAGCCCATAAATATGCATAGATATCTTATGCTACTAATATTGGTAAATAAAATTTGAAGTTATGCTTTTATTTGAAAAAATCTATTCTTCAATTATTTCGACAGTAATATTGTTATCTTTAATTTTAATGCTCATTTTTAAATTATTTATCTCACCGTATCTATCCTCCTATAGGATAGGAAAAATAAAATAGGAAAGAGAAAAAAAGTAAATGTTTATTCAAAATGAAAATCAGTCACTTACAGTGAGACAACTCTAAAAAGAGAACAATCACATGTAGAGATGTAGTGAGACATTTTATCCATTCTTTGTATTCTATCAATTGATAAAACTTGTGATTACCAAAATAAAGCCTTGAAATACTTAAAATCTGGCGGATCTAGGATCCGGAAATGGAGGGGGCGGAATATATAGTATTAGCTTGAGTTAGTGCGGATATGGCTATTTTTTTTCATTGTTTGGGGCGACACCGGAGGCAAACGGGGAAAGGTGGATGGACATGGTAATTTTACGTCCCGATAAGGGGAAAATAGTCGCACGGAGGGGACGACCACCCCCCTCTCCCCCCAATACGCGGTATTCATCCACTATATTTTACTCTGTTGGACGAGAATAAAAGTTTCTATGGCTCAGCCCTGCCTTTTTGAATACCTTACAAAAAATTTGTATATCTTCGATTTATATCTTTGTCACGTAACTTCAAATTTTAACCACCAGTATTGTGCTTTGATCTATAATTCAATTTCATCATATAGTAGTGGTAATATCATGTCACGTGATATAAGTCAAGAACACATTAATTCTTTCATATAGATGTAATTAAAGGCCAAGAGGAGAATAGGATATATACTCAAACCCAACCACAAGTAGCAAGATTCTTTACCATTTTTAACAATGAAGGAAAGGAAATTAAGAACACCTTGTCACAACAACTTGAAATATAACATCTTCAAACGTACAACTCTAGCTACGTAGAAAGTAAATTCTCTTTGTCTTCAATACTCATAGTAGTTTTCTATGAATTTGCTCTTGATCCACTTAAAGCTACTTCTGAGAGATGATTTGAGCTTCCCTTCGACTGCATACATGTTGTATCCAGCCACCCTCTTCCTCCTCTTCACCTCCGGGTTGTCGGGCGGCCCGTTGAAGCTGTACGGTTTGGCCACATCTTCAAAGCCAAATCTTGCATCAGCATGTGAAGAAGAGTAATAAGGGAATGATTTACTCTTCTCCATGAATTTGTGTGTGGGAGTAAAGCTCAAAATTAGCCAAAGGATTTTACTAGTATTTGGGAGAGGAATTGAAGAATTGTGCATATCATATATGGAGAGAAAAATGCGTACGTTAGTGCATGGGCCCTTGAAATATTATTTAATTTGACATAGTATATCATACTGATTGAAGAACATTGGTATAATAAATTAATCACATTTACAATATGAATATGTGGGTATGCAAGCACTACGAGATATGATTATATTAACATCATGATACATTGAGGGAAAGCATTTATATTATCATTACAATTTACATATGTAGTTATACACGCATGTCGGTGTGAAACTAAATTATGATCATGTTGCTAGTCAAGTAATTAGCTAGGAAAAAAAATTAATCGTTACTTAAATTATGAAGTTCAGTCAAATTCTGGTCTTGTCTTATGAATTTTGGAAATGGATAACTAAATCATGAAATTTTAGTTTTTCTCAATTGTATCAATCATACACAAAATGTCGTCTTATAATGATAATCAAAATGAAGTGTTTCATTAAAATAAATATTTTTTCTTTCTTTTATATTTCTTTATTTTCTCATTAGTCTTCTTATTTCATTGAAATATTGTCGTTTTTCATATCACAAAAGATGCCGATTTGTGCATATGGATAAGACAATTGAGAAAAATTGGAACTTTGCGATTTAATATTTCAATTTGAAAATTCATGAAACATACCAAAATTTGACCAAACTTTGTGATTCAAATGACCCGGAAAAAAATATACACACCCCCACATTGTAGTGTTTAAGGAATTCTATCCCAAATGATGAAAGGGACGACCTACATTTTACATAATTGAGTTGCACATTAAATTCCTCCCAAATTTGAAGTATTTAATGAATAATATATAGACACTCGATTGCTTATGTAACTGGGGATAGTGGGCCACAGAAAGCTAAGGTTAGGATAAGTTTAGGGCCCAACATGCTTTTAATATTGAGACAACAATAGACCTCCATTTGAAAGCAGGCAAATGTGGCTGTTTTCTGCATTTAATCAACAATTATTTATGACGATAATCACACACCATATGTAGGGGTGGGAAAATATACCGGCATACCGAAATATCGGACTTACCACACCGAAAAAATACCAAAAATACCGATTTTTCAGTATACCGTAGTTTTCCATACGGTATCATACCGTACCGAAAGTTTTCGATACGGTAACGGTATCAAATATCCCATACCGCGGTATACCGTGGTATGCCGAATCTTCAGTATATATGCTATATGTATAAACTTAAAATATTTAATATACATAATCTAATTAAATACTATATAAAAGACCTCAAACATTACTTTTAGGGCTAATCCCTCCGCCCCCACATCTCACGCAGATTCATTTGCACATATTGCCATTATTTTACTTTAGTTTCATTTGGCGCATATTTGAACAGTCACCTAAACCGTGTCTCATTTTATATTTAATATTAATATCAATAGTTAGATTATGGTGGTTTCATCGAGTTTAAGTTTAATTGTTATTTTAAATATTTTGGGTATAGGTTTGGTTGTTTTGTTTTTGGATTTGAATTGTTGAAGTTTTATTGTTTTGGATTTTTTTTAAATAGTTGAACACTTGTAAATGTTATTTTAAATGTTTTGGATATAAAATTATAATAGTATATTTTTTTATAACATGTATAACGGTATTACAATATACCGTAAAAGTATGGTATACCGTAATACGGTACGGCGTATTACGATATACCGCATTAATGGTATGATAATGGTATTGAAAATTATCATACCGAATTTTCGGTATACCGAAAATACGGTAAGGTATCAGTATAGAATTTTGTCATACCGCTACTTTCGGTATGACACTCTCTGTACGGTATACCGTACCGATCCACCCCTAACCATATTCTATATTTGTATAACTAATCACTAATGGCTATCAATATCATAAGTATCTCGCACTCCCTCCGTCCACAAAAAATATCTCGCACTCCCCCCCCCGTCCACAAAAAATAGTCCCATTTGTGGACGGTACGAGTTTTAACGAAAAATTTAGTAAAGTAAGAGAGAAGAGAAAAAGTAGGTAAAGTAAGAGAGATGTGAAGAAAACGTAGATAAAGTAAGAAAGAAGAAGGAAAAATAGGTAATGTATAAGAGAGACTTTCCATTTATAGAATTGAGATTATTTTCTGAGGATATTCAGAAATGGCAAAATGAGGCTATTTTTCATAGATAGAGGAAGTATTTAGTTATAATTGGACTCCTTTAAGTTCTTCATTATGCGTGTGGGGCATTATTTCTTTGACATTAGCACAAGATTTAAATATTTTAGTAATTTCATTCTTAATTACAATAACTCCTTGGCTACCTAATCGAGTACTCTTAATTATTTCATTATTCTAGTGCAATGGACAAAAATTGAACTCGAGACCTAGTGTGGTCCTAGTATAAGTTCATTACAGTTGGGCTGGGAAGAATTTGTAACGTTATTAATACTCCTACAATGAATGTCTAAATAAATAAATAAATTACTACAACGAATTCCAGCATGCAGTACCTTCTAAAATTTTAAATTTTAGTAAATTCTCATGGAAAATGTTTACTATCACTCTCAAGTTTGAGTACATAATGGATTACTAATTCAACCTTTAATTATTTATTATACCTATTTTAAAACTACAAGATTTATAGAGATTTATTAGTCTATAAATTGTTATATTTAATTTTATTTTATTATTATTTAAATTTAAAAATATAAGAAAATTATCAAAATTAGGGTTTTGGATCAAAATATCAATATAGTATATTAAACATATCAATACGATTAATTGAATATGTTAACAAAATTTAGCATTAGCATTGTATTGATACTCGTAGTTAAATGATCTTGTGCTTTAATTTAATGCTCTAATGCCTATAATTTAGTTGTAGTTAGCAATTTAAGTGTGAGTTAGTAATATAACACACCTGACTACACAAAAAATGTAACGAAAAAAATAGAGTATACAAGTTTGTGAATATTGTATAATGGTGTGTGTGTGTCTTCTGTGTGTTCACTGTGCACGAGTGTGCGCAAGTAACATATCATGTATTGTGTGTATAAGTGTGTGTGTGCAATTTGTTTGGGATGTGTCCAAAATATAATATAAATACTCCATCTGTCACAAAGTAAATGTCACAATTTTCTTTTTAACTTGTTCTACAAAAGATGTGTTTTCTATCAAATTACTCCACTTAATATACGTAACGATATCTTCAAAAATATCATATCATCACCCAAGTATGGCATCTACCTTGGGACGAAGGTAGTATAATACTCCATCCATCCCATTAAATATGAAACATTTAGTTTTCGGCAAAAGATTTTACGTAGTGTTGTTTTGTGAGTTAACAAAGATAGAGTAAAGTACGAGAAAGAAAAAAATAGAGAAAGTGTTGTTTCTATTTTTAGATATATTTCATTTTAATGGGACAACTCCTGAAATGAAAGAAAAGGTAGGAAATTTGTCTTGAAATGAAAATGTTTCATTTTTAATGGACAGATGGAGTATAATACTTACTCCCCCTATCCCATTAAATTTGAAGTATTTGCTTTTTGGCATGAAATTTAATAAAGTGCTATTTTGTGAGTTAAGTGGAGAGAGAATAAAACATAAATGATATAGTTTTCATTTTAGGAAATGTGTCATTTTTCATGAGACTACGTAAGATGGAAAACATGTCATTTGTTTGTTGGATAGAGTTAGTATAATACTCCCTCCGTTTCATTAATGTTGGAGCATTTCTTTTGGACATGGAGAGTAAGAAATAAATATTTGATGAGTTGAATGTAGTAAAAATATAGTAGGAGATAAAGTGGAATAGGAAAGTTGTGAGAGAACAAAGTAAGAGAGAAATAAAATTGAAGAAGTAAAGTAAGAGAGGAAATAAAATAAAAGGGAAAAATATGATGTATTTTGCTAAAAAAAAAATGACCTGACTACAAATTAAAATTGAATAAACCAAAAAGGAATATATATTCCAACACGAATGGAGCAGGAGTATAATTTTATCAAAATATAACATAAGAAGGAATAAAAATAGAATGAAATGATCATTTACATAATAGATGGAAGGTATGCTTATTACCCTGGAGAATGAAATGAAATGATTATACTAAATGAAATGAATTCCTAAAAAAAATGTTAGTATAAGCAAAGGAATGAAATAGGAGGAGCAATCACCATTTATTTCCTCATCTGACCTTAATTCTATCCAACGACATAACTACTGTGGGCCAAGCTATCTTTCCCATTTATTCTATCCAGCGACATAACTCTTGTGGGCCATGCTGTCGTGTGTGACAGTGTGAGTTTGTGAGTGGAGATCTAAAATGAAAAAAATGAATATCTATTGGACTTTCCCATGTACTTTTAGTGGTTGGGCTAGGATAGTTTTGGTTTGTATCTAATAGTATGAGTCCATGTTCTCAACCCAATTACATATCTTTCTCAATTTAGTGATGGGCAGAATGGAAGCATCAACAATAACATTAATTGTTTTGGGAACTGGAGAGTTCAAAATCTAGATTGTAATTTGTGAATCAATTTTTGTAAAGAGTGATGCTAAATGGCCATAATATGGCCAGCCATAAATTTAAAATATTAATAAAAAATTGTATAATTAATGCTAATTCAACAAAATCGATACACCTCAAAAATAGTAAACATATTGAGACTATTGTGCCCTTCACTTAAAATATACAACTCCTACTATCTTTTATGCAAATATAAGTAAACATTGTTGTTGTATATATATTTTTAATTTATTATACTGCATAGTTCGTAAAATTGCATCGGTTTCATTTTCTTTTTTTGTTAAAATTTTAATGATTAACCATATTATAGTTTGATTCCATATTGATTTATAAAATATGATTCTAATATATATAAGGGATATTGGCATGTAATATCACGAAACTTTTAAAAAGTTGGATTTTTTCCACGAATATTAAAATTGACAAATAATATCACGAACTTTACCCTCGGTTTGTTTTTTCCCACGAATGAAAAAATTCATGTTATTTTCATAGATTGAAGAACAATTTTGTAGGGTGTGCTTCAAGAAAAACTATCTTCAAAGATTGAAAAACATGAAGCTCTCAAAATTTTTGTCGAGAAAGTACGAAAACAAATTCATATCATAATATTATTTGTGGGAATTTTTTCATTGGTGGGAAAAAACAAACCAGGGGTAAAGTTCGTGATATTATTTGTCAATTTTAAAGTTCGTGGGAAAAACCCAATTTTTTGAAAATTTCATGATATTACATGCCAATATCCCTATATATAATTCAACAAATATTACTTTAATCTATCTCAAATTGGTTCAATTGATTTTACTTTCAAATTTGATAAATTGAATATTTCAATTCACCTTTAATTCAATTTTTAGAATTATAGATCTCGTTAATCTCTAAATTAAGTTGAGTCCTAAGTTGATTAATTTGTAGATAAATTAAAATTCTACTTTTTCTTATTGGTAATTATATCTAAACTAAATCGGTTGTATAATTACTTAAACATTGATTAAAATATTAATTTATTACATTGTTTTCTAGCTATTACTTTATTCATTAAGACTTACATAAATTATGAAAATATATACTATAATATTACAAAGTATAGCTATTTTTTCGTATTAGTAATTATTTTTATTGAACTATTTATTAATTGAGTTTACTATAATATTCATTTAAAAATTAAATATTAAGATGGTTAGATGTTGTTGAATATATATCAAATTTGCAATTACTACATCTTTATGATAAAAAAAATTATGCACTTTGCATATGTATGAGATCCCCTATGGTACAAGAATATGGGAAAGATGTTTTTGGTCGCTAGGTTATATTATCACTACTTATTTATAACATCATACGTACAAAATAAAGTAATAAGTAAAAGTACTAAACTAGTACCTTATACTATATTATGATGGTAATAGTAACAAATTATTAAGTTATGAAGTAGTAGCAATAATACAAAGCAATAATAACTCTTAATATTATATGGCATATTGTAATATATATATTAATAATAATAATAATAATACTAGTAATATTAATTGCTATTATTATTAGATTATATCACTCATTACAATTGAAAATTATATTGATTAATAAATATTATGGAGTATAACGCTATATTTTGATATTATTAATTATTTTTAAATTCATTAGTATATTGTAGGCTCATACGTTAATAAACTAGTGCAATGTGGCAAGGATTTTGAGTTTTGTAAAAGAGTGAGAGATGATGGAGATTTACGGAAAATAGGAAATTTCATATTTTTAGAAATGCTACTCTACTTTAAAGATTTAATAATTTCTAAAGTAAAAGTTCGAAACTAAGTGGCATACTGTGTTAAAATACAGAAACATATAATTATGCAAACACCACTATATCATAGTATATAAAATAATAATTATTGATTTATGAAATTATATTATAATAATTGCTGAAAACAAAAAATAAATAAACCTACGTAAATAAAAGAAATGTTAGAACTGGATTAGAGAAACGGAATAAAAAAAATAACTACAATTAAACAAAAAGGGTAATAGTGTAAAGTTAATTGAGCATTAAATGAGATATTTAAATAATTAATATCTATGAGATCTTAATTTACTAAAATGCCATTTTATGGCCAACCATAATGTGGCCACATAGCTTTTCCCTTTTGTAAATATGTAGTAAAGTTTTAACTATGAATACGTGATTACACACTATTCAAAAAATTTGTAAATATTTGATACTATGCGGTTCAATTCAGCGGCAAGATTAAAAAATAGAGAGGGCAGAATAAAATAATAAAATATTAAAATAACAAAATATTAAATATAATACTTCAATATATCTTTTTAGCAAAATGAAAGTCTATTACAATTCAAGTAGCTCTAGCATCTGTTAACCGAGACAACTGATTTCTACGGATATCCATATCTTGAAAACGTTTCAAGATTCTTTCATTAGAAACACTAGCAAAGATGGATCTTTCATTGTATACTATCAAACTGTCATTCAACCACTCATCTCCCATCCTATTCCGCAAGTCAATCTTGACAAATTTCATTGCTGGAATTTGGGGATTTATTTAGGGCTCAAGTTTATTCATGATTAGAGTTTAATTTTATTGAAAAGGTAGATACCAAATTGGGCTTTTAACCCTTTTTAATTGGGCTTGAGTTGAGTTTTAAAATTTTATTTCAATTGAGCTTGGGGCGATAATGGTTATTTTTTTCAGTCAACGGGGCGACGTCGGAGGCAACGGAGGGGGCTGAAGGGGTTGGCAGCGGAAGCGTGCATTAAATCGATTACATAATAATCCTGGTCTATTTAGTCGATTATTTAGACAAATTCTATTCGCGCAATTATCACATGTATGATGCTCATAACTCAAATAAATCATGCTTTAAATTAATTAAAACCTAAAACATATTTTTCTACGGATTAGCTATTTTACCTTGATGATCCTCCAAAGAATTGAAGATAGCTAGCGTCTTCTCCACATGAAGATCTTCAGTACTAAACCACAGATCTTCTGTTTGGTTCCCGGACTGTAAACTGATATCAGGGTGGGCTGATCTCACCAGTATACTAGGACTTAAATAAAGAAGACGGAAAACCTTTCCCACGGAGGAGAAAAATCGTCCCTCACAGTATAGGAGAGGGGGACGAAAATTTTTATTAGAAAACAAGTCTATTTTCTGTCTCCTTTATTCTCCTATTTATATTAAGTCACATATTGGGGTTAGACAGGGATCTATGGAAGGTTTTGGATATGGGCTCCTGCAATTTGCTTTGTACTAATTAAATTGAACCCCCAATTTAATTTAAGCTTTTAATTGGAATATTACGAGCAGCCACTACAAAAGTAATATTGCACCTTGATATTTATTTCTCGCGCTTAAGATAGAAACATCCATTAATTAATTATTGTCTGCTATGGACTTAATTAATTAATATCTTATTAATTCCAAGAGTGGACTCGACAAGAAATTCTTGTTTATTATTCATAGAGTAATCACACTCCAACTAGCTATGTTCCGAATAATAAAACCGTATTTCAAGCGCTTCTTGAGGATGTTATCAAACGAGACTCACCTCGTGTAACACTCCGGAAAATATAGTATTTAAAATACTATATAGTAAGAAAATTTTGTGAACTTAGAACCAAAGTATATATATATTTTTTGGTAAGTTCTATGCATTTAGAGACACCTCATTCATAAGAAAAGTCATGACCTTAGTTGATGATCTTTGTTAGAAGGTAGAATTTAGATTTAAGGAAGAATTGTTGGGATCGTTTGGACTACAAAATCTTTCAAATCCTGCTTCATTGGGATTGACTAAAGTTTATTTCATGATAATTCGGTCTGATATATTGTTGCAACTGAAGTCCATTTGGTTTAATTCTTATTTCTTCTAAACCTTAGGCCCAATTTTATATTAATTCTAGAAATTGCTCAAACTTATCTCAAGCTACCAATTAGTTTTTAACATTTGGAAGGCCTCTAACTTAGATTAGTGTAATGAGTGTACATATGTAGAGACGTGAGTGTTTAGTAGAGAGATCAGAATCATAACATTAGAAAAAGAAGGAGAAAAGGGAAAGGGGAAGAAAAAGAAAGATTAAGAGATATGGATTATAATTTCTTCACAAAGTGGTCATCGTTTTGCCAAACAAATTAGTTAAATCCCATGAAAATTGTGCCACAATTCTTTCCTCTGGCTGTATAGGTTAGATAAGTATTCTCTATTTCTGAATTTTGGTCTAAAATTATGGGAAAGAAAGGGGAAAGGTCGTTGTTGTTTCGGTTCGCCGCTGTGCGACGCAACAACCTGTTTGACCCTTTCCTGATGTGAAATCATGGACTTTTGGTGTAATTTTTATATCACGTTGAACCTATTCTGATAGGCTTCGAGAATCTTGTCTCGGGTCTTCATTTTGATATTGTTTGATTTACCGTTTTTCTGTCGAAAGTTGCAAAAAAAAGGGAAGGGAATAGTTTTGTTATGCCCAAAATAAAATTTAGAATTTGACTCCCTTTTAAGAGTTCACTGTGTCCTATAATAAAGAAGTAAATCCCTTTTTATTTTGTTTTGATTTTTTTGAGCACTCTAAACTTTCAAATCAAGTCAGGAGCTTGACTTAGTTTGTCAATCTCTCTTCTGCAATTCGAGACAAGCTTAGTTACAAATGATCCCATCTAAACTTAAGTCATTTATGGACCTACATTAGAATCCTAAGTTAGAATTACAAACTTTGTGGGTCGAGACGAGCTAACAGGATAGGAACTTTTCACACATATTGCATGTACTATGATATTGTCAAGGTGGGTTTTTCTATAACTCACAATCATGTTTTAAATTTTCCATGTAAATGTGTTAAATGTGTTTTTAACATTTTTTAAAAAATGATTGGATATTTGAGACTTCAGGCAAGAGGAATTCCGAATTTCAAGCATAGACGGTTTACTTTGTGACTAAATGTCTAGATAAGTAACCGTAAAGTATTCATGTGATTGATGCACTTTTTATTAGCACTAAATAAACCTGCAAGTATACAGAGTATATATAATATAACTAAAGGTCAGTACCGGATATCGAACATGGGGAAGACGAACACAAAGTGTCTATCCTCTAATGAGACTCAATTACTATTTGGAAAAACATTTGGGTTTTGAAAACTTTTGAAAAACTAAAAGCAAATAAGAGAATAGATCAACTAAAACCAGATAAATCAAGAGAAAGACAATAGAGATAAGGGAATCCTATGGATTTGTGTTCACAGTTATGGTTATACAAAATTCCAACTACAATAACCTAGCACAGTTATTACTTTGATAGAACGAGTCACCTAGATTATGCTAATGCGAAACAAACATTGATTACAAGATTACGGTTGTCAATCCTAACACGTAACTCCAAAAAGCTCCTAAGACCCTTGAAAAGTCCTCACTCTCAATTAACAGTGCCGTTTTAAAGGAAGCTAACTGTAGTGTCTACTAAGTGGACCTAACTCGCTAGAACTCTGTCACAGTTATGAAGCAAGTTATATTAAATCATACACGATTGTGTCACTCAATCATGAAGCATCAAGATTAACTTAGGGAAGAAACAAAGTAAAAACAAAACGGATATTAAATAGAAAACGGAACTTGTATAACCAAAGTCGTTACTAACACATCCCTAGAATCCTATGAGTTTAGTTACACATGATTGAATAAGCTAAAAACATAGATTGAAGAAGACAATTTGAACATAAAACTAAAGCAAATAAACCCGTAGGTTGAATCCTTGTCGTTCTTGATGTTCTTGAAATCCTGCTCCAACTCCTTGCACCGGTGAAGTACTCTAAGCCTTGATCTCTATGAAGTATTTTGCAATTAGAAATTCTATCTTTTTTATGAAGCTTGAGGCCTTATTTATAGGGGAAAGCCATGCCTTGTTGTAGAAGGAAAAAATCTCCAAAATATGGTAAAACTGAGCACAAATCTAGGGCTTCTCGGATTCGCCGCCTTTCTCCGGCGGACCGCCGCACCTTGGCCGACGGTCGCCGCGTTGGAGTCCAGAGAGTCTATTCCCTCGGCGGCGGACCGCCGCACATCTTCCGGCGATCGCCGGACGAGACTTGTAACGCCCCACTTTTTCAAACCCTAATTTTTGGGTTATAAACTTTTTGCATTAAATGCCTTAAATGCTATGATATGTGGATTATTTGATGAGTAATTAATTACATGTGTCTTTGTGACCTAATTGCGTATGAGAATAGAGATTTAGTTGAATAGGCAACTTGTTGAAAGTATGACGTGGCTATTGAAAGGTCAATGCGTTGAGAAAAGAGGAGGAAGTGAAGAAATGATTGATTGGGTGTGAATATTTGATGCGGAGTAATATAATTGTGGGGAATTATTTTCCTAAGGGATGAGTGAGAAAATGATAGGAGCATTATTTAATTAGTGTGGAATTTTCGACCATCTCTATATTTGGAGAAGACTCATATTTTCTTGGATTTAATTATTTGCTTGGGATAATTATCCGAATTTAATCCAAAGTCCAATTATTCCTAATTATTTCATAATTTTCGGCCCCCATGAATTATTCTTCATGAGATTTTCGAAAATCTCATATTATTGGGAAAAAGGAAATTGTTATTATATTATTTGATCCCTTATTTATTCTCTTCCATGAATAAATATAAATATGCTAGAATATCTTACCATATCTTGCCAAATCTAAGAAGATCTTGCCATATCCTAATTAAATTAGGATTTGAATTTATTCCTTGTTGGAAGAGGAAAAATACACGCCTATTTTCCTTTTTATTGGAGGGGATTTTATTATTTTCTTGCTCCGTGATATATTATTCTACTCCGTGAAATATTTGAATTTAAATTATAGGCTAATTAAATAGCCTACAATTTTCGAAATCCCCATGCTTCTCAACCAAATTAACGCCAATCTCTACTATATCTCTACCAAATCTTCCAAATCTTGATTTATTTAATTATTGGATATTATTATTTGGCACTCTATAAATATAAGAGAGAGATCAAACCCTAGCACACAAAACCGGCGCCCCACTTCTCCAAAAATTTCGAAACTTCTTCTCCCCACTCTCTCCAAATTTTCTTCTACTTTTCTTCAAGAATTCTTCATCAATTGAGAAGAATCCAAGTTGAAGTTCAAGATTTTATTGAAGAATCAAGGCTATAACTTGTTTCTACCGTTTGTTCTTTTGGAAAAGGTACTTTAATTTTGATCTCCTCTTCTTCTACCGATCAATCGGTGTTCTTGAGTCCACATGCATTTAGATTGAGTGAAGGGGAAATAAATTGATGAATTTTGGGATGCATGGATGTGTGTGTGGCCGTGTATGCGTGCGCGTGCACGCCTCGGGAGGAGTGCACATGTGTTGTGATCGTGTGCGTGTGTTGTGTGGGTGGAACACTCATGCGTAACACGATTTAATGGTGAATTTGGAGTTGTTATTTGAATAAAAACGATATGATAATCATACTTTGATTTTGGTTGATGATTTTGAAAATAATCGATGGGAAAAAGGGAAATATGGGAGACATGCATGATTTGAGATCAATGATTGAAACTGATTTGTGATACGCCTAATTTAAAGGTGATAATTCGCGCTCTCAGCGTGGTAAACGAGGAGAAGAGAATACTTGCAATCTAAGCCGTCGAGGTGGGCTTTCTTTTAAAATAAGGACATTGTCCTAAACTGATGTTGATGAGAATGAAATCTGTGTTATCATGCCTTGATTTGATTTGTCGTGCCTATCCCTCGTGGCTATGCCACTATTGATTAAATCGAATTCGGATCCTTGTAGAGCCGCAAACTCTACTTGGGTTAGTGTACACCGATGTTAGACCAAGTGCTGGCGTACGGGTCGGCCGGTCTAGTGACCTGGATTGCGGCCGCATTCCTTGTCATGTAGAATGAGGATATGGTAAACGTCGATGTGAAAAATGGTTGCGCGACCGTGATATTTGATAAAGAATATATTTTGGTGCCTCGGGTCTTTCTAAAGTTAAAACCCCGATGGACACTTGAAAATGGCATGATAATTACTACTGTTGATAAAACTGTTTTCGGCAATGAGCCCACTGAGTATGTTTATATGTACTCAGCCCTGCATATGTTTCCCCTATGTGCAGGTTGAGCGGTGGCGAGCGGGCGGCGGTGTTGAGTAGGAAATAATATCATGATCTGTTGGAACTATAAGTGTCGTTGTGTCTCCATACATAGCCTCACTTCTTTCTTGGTCGCTTCCGCTATCTATGAAGAATTGTGATCTTTTGGTTGGGTTGAATACTTTTAAATTCGTGGGAATATTTTGGATATGGAACAGTTGAGAATATTTTGGGAAACTTTGATAAGCATTTATTGTGGTAGCCTTTTGTTGGATTTCTTTGCTAAGGCATTATTCTTTTCCTATTTAATTGTTCATTAAATGCTTTGGTAAAATTCCCTTTTTAAATGGAACCCTAGCCTATGACCTTTGATGCATTTAAGTCCGCCTAGTTAACGATCGCCGCATTTATTATACCCTAGATGGGCGGGTCGTTACAAGACTTCTCTTCCAAGCACATTTTTCCGAGGCGAACCGCTGCATTGATCGACCCGCCGGGCGCTGGCGGTCGCCACACACATCCGCGGCGGTCGCCGTTCGCCGTCTGACTCCAGATTCCCAAACTTGGCGTTTTGGCTCCCTTTTTCGGCTCAATTATGCACATTTCTCACAAAACACGTCAAAATACCAAAATAGACAAAATATGCAAATAATGGACGTGTAGAGTGACTTTGACATAAAAAACAGACCAAATAATGACATTAAAACAGTGCAAAATCCGAGCGTATCAACTCCCCTAAACTCACATTTTTGTTTGTCCTCAAACAAAACAATAAAGACACCAAAAAGACGCACGGAATGCACAAGGACTAGACATCATAATTGCCTCAAAAGATGGAAGAACAGTTTAAACATGTATTAACGCAATGAAATCTAGCAAGGCTTATTAGTGCACTTTCATTACTAACTCGTGGAACACCTTGAATTCAAGCCCTCACATGTGGCAAACTTCCAAAGATGGGAAGTGTTCTCTCACTCTCAAAGTGTATAAGGGTAATGTGTACATAAGCACTTAAATCATACATCATGCAAAGTTTACCATAGGTTTGCTCAAAGTCTACTCCCACCTCTACTAAATGTGATTAAGCTTCAAAAGTCCGAAATGTCTTTATCTTTGGTTATAATGTAGGCTCTTTGGTAGGTGAGGAATATTTGGTTAAAAAGTGACTAAAAATAAAAATATCCCAAGTAGAGTAAAGATAACTCCACTTTTCTAAACCCAAGGCACTTTTAACACTTCATTTATCTCCTTCAACTCACTTTCCAATCCTTTGATTTTCTTTCTATATTTTTTTTTCAACCTTTCACATTTTTTTCTTTTTTTTTTCTTTTTTTTTTCTTACACATCCTTTCTTTTTTTTTTTTCTAAGACCAAGCACATGTTTGCATTCTTTCTCAATTTCACAACTTGTATTTTCTTTACATTAAGCACACTACTTTAATACTTTCCCCTTATCTCTCCAATTCATTTACAAATAAGATAGCGAAAACTAACTAACCCAAGGAATTGTCCCCATTATTTTGGCTTCCAAAGAAAAGGCTTAAATACTCAAACTTGGCTCCATAGGGAAAAAAATTGAATTTTTGAGAGGGTCAAAATTTTGGATAAAAGTAGGCTAAGAAAAGATGGCCAATCATCCTCCTAAATCAACTTAATCGCTATGTAAACTTAGGCAAGACTAGGAGCAAGTTCTAGAAACAAATACATGAATGCAGATAAATCACACAAGATTGAGATAATAGGCTCAAATCCTCACAAGGTATAAGCATGATTCAAGGCGAACAAGCAATTCACTAATTATGCACCTTTTCACCAAACCATCAAATCAAAACGTTAAGCCACACTTAAACATAGATGGAATGTAATATCATCGACAACTCAATCTAAAGTGTGTCCCTAAGCATGCGTGTTTCTAAATTCTTCATGTTAAGTTCACGACATGGATTCAAGAAAACATTTTTTAGAACACAAAATTCACCTACGGGGTTATTGAAAACAAAAACAAAAACTTAAAGCAAAAAGAAAAATCCTAAACTCACAGTCCACCACTTCATCCCCCCAAACTTATGTACAACAAAGTGTAAGATAAGTTTGCAGAGTTGGTAGGGACGTGAGTGGACTATTGAAAAAAAAACGTACCTAGAAAATTCTCGCTTTGAGGCCTGACCGAGCGAAAGTTGAAGATCTTTGAAAAAATTACGCTGGAGAAATACGCCCAGGTGGCGGCCCGCCGCGGGCTGTCTGGCGGTCGCCACGCGACATCAAAATGTTCCAGCGAGTATGTGGCGGACCGCGGCAGCACATGCGGCGGTCGCCGCGGAGAGGTCAGAACCTGCGAAAATTTTCAAAACTCAAAAATTAAAACTAACACCAAAAACACTTAACTTATAACAAAAATTGTCAAAAACAAGGTTGGGTTGCCTCCCAATAAGCGTTGTTTTATCATTAGCTTGGCGTTACCCCTTCTTTACTCCTTGGGTGGTTTCTCTAGATCAACCTCCTCCTCCACTATCTTGTCCGAACTGTAATACTTTTTCACACGATGGCCATTGGCTTGAAATAATTGTCCATCCGGAGCTAGCAATTCCACTGTTCCACTATCATATATCTTCTTGATCATGTACGGGCCGGTCCATTTAGACCTCAACTTTCCGGGGAATAGAGAAAGTCTCGAATTGTGCAACAGAACTACATCCCCCAGCGTGAGCTCTCGCGGGCTGATCATACGGTCGTGGTAAGCCTTCATTCGTTCCTTATAAATTGATGAACTGTCGTAAGCCTCCATCCTAAATTTGTCCATCTCATTTAGAAAAAGACGTCTTTCTTCACCGGCTTTGCGAAGTCATGGTTCAACTTTTTGATTGCCCAATATGACCTGTATTCCATCTCAAGAGGCAAATGACAAGTCTTACCAAACACAAGTTGATAAGGAGACATACCTATGGGGCCTTTGTAGGCGGTATGATATGCCCACAATGCGTCATCTAACCGGAGTGCCCAATCTTTACGATTCACACTCACCGTCTTTTGAAGGACTGACTTGATTTCCCTGTTTGCTAACTTAGTTTGCCCATTTGCTTGAGGATGATAGGGCGAAGTTACTCTATGCTTGACTCCATATTTGTCCAACACGCTGTCCAACCATCTATTGTTGAAGTGAGATCCTCTATCACTAATAAAGGCGCGGGGCGTACCAAACCTGCAAAATATATTTTTTCTAACAAAAGCAATGACAACTTTAGAATCGTTACTTTTGGTTGGAATTGCTTCCACCCATCTAGAAACATATTCTACTGCAAGTAAGATATATTGGTACTCTCCTGATTTCGGGAACGGTCCCATAAAATCTATCCCCCATACATCAAACAATTCTACCTCAATGATGGTATTTATCGGCATCTCCTTCTTCTTAGAAATTCCACCCGTCTGTTGACATTCATTGCATTGGAGAACAAAACTAGCGGAGTCGCGAAAAATGGTAGGCCAATAGAATCCACTTTGCAAGACTTGTATCGCGGTTCTTTACACACCAAAGTGGCCTCCAGTGGGAGACGAATGGCACCTTTCGACTATAGCCACCCAATCTTCTTGAGGGACACATCTCCTAAGTATAGTATCTGCACATCTTTTGAACAAGTAGGGCTCATCCCAAAAGTAAGATCGTACATCTCTATAAAATTTCTTTTTCTGATAAGGAGTAAGATCGGGAGGATGTACCTTTGCCACCAAATAATTGACAATATCAGCGTACCAAGGAAAATTGGCTTGAGTGAAAAACAGGTGCTCATCTGGGAAGTCCTCGTTGATTCCTTGAGACAAGTCTTCTCCCTCCACCGGGTGTTCCAACCTTGACAAGTGGTCTGATACCACATTCTCGCACCCTTTTCTGTCCTTGATTTCCACGTCAAACTCTTGGAGTAACAAGATCCATCGGATAAGTCTTGGTTTTGCATCCTTCTTTGCAAACAAATGCCTAATAGCTGCATGGTCAGTATAAACAATAGTCTTAGTTCCAACAAGATAGGCCCTAAATTTATTAAAGGAATAGACAATAACAAGCATCTCCCTTTCAGTAGTCATGTAATTAGCTTGGGCAGAATCTAAAGTTCTACTAGCATAATATATGACTCTAAAAATCTTTCCCCTCTTCTGCCCTAAAGCTGAGCCGACTGCAATATCACTTGCGTCGCACATGATCTCAAATGGTTGACTCCAATCTGGCATGATGAGGATAGGAGCGCTGACTAGAGCCTTCTTCAAAGTCTCAAAAGCCTGCAAACAATCGGAAGTAAAATTAAATTTCACATCCTTCTCAAGCAATTTACAAAGAGGTTTAGAGATCTTAGAAAAATCCTTGATGAATCTTCGGTAGAAGCCTGCATGTCCTAGAAAACTTCTTACTCCCTTTTCATTGGATGGCGGTGGGAGTTTCTCGATGGCTGCAATCTTTGCCCTGTCTACCTCTATCCATGCAGAAGACACTTTATGCCCTAGAACTATACATTCTTTCACCATAAAATGGCATTTCTCCCAATTAAGAACAAGGTTAGTTTCTACACATCTCTGCTAAACCTTAGCTAGATTGTCAAGACAATGATCATAAGATTTACCAAACACAGAAAAATCATCCATAAAAACTTCCATCACCTTTTCAATCAAATCATGAAACATGGCTATCATACATCTCTGGAAAGTGGCAGGGGCATTACACAAACCAAAAGACATTTTTCTATAAGCATAAATACCATAAGGACATGTAAAAGCAGACTTATGTTGGTCTTCGGGGGCAATTGCAATTTGATTATACCCAGAATAGCCATCAAGAAAACAGTAATAATCGTATCCCCCTAGTCTATCAAGCATTTGATCAATAAAAAGGTAGAGGGAAATGATCTTTCCTAGTGGCTGCATTTAACATCCTATAATCAATGCATACTCTCCATCCTGTGGCTACCCTAGTGGCTATCATCTCTCCATCCTGGCCGGGTACTACTGTCATCCCCCCTTTTTTAGCTACTACTTGCGTAGGACTTACCCACTCACTATTAGATATTGCATAAATAATCCCTGCGTCTAGTAACTTTATCACCTCTTTTCTTACTACATCTTGCATGATAGGGTTAAGTCTACGTTGGTTTTGCACACGAGGTTTATGCCCTTCCTCAAGTAAAATTCTATGCATGCATGTGGTAGGGCTAATTCCTTTTAGATCACTAATAGACCATCCTATGGCAGACCTATACTTGTTCAAAATGCATAAAAGCTTCTCACACTCTTGCTCACTTAATGCCGCGGATTCAACAATAGGGTAAGTATTTTCCGGCCCTAGGAAAGCGTACCTGAGATGGTCGGGAAGAGGTTTAAGCTCTACTTTGGGCGGTCCCCGTGGCTTTCCCACTGTTCTTCTCCTTTCTGCCTCTTCTTCGGGAGTGCGTAATGGCAAGAATGCATTCCCCATTTGGGGGATTCTTTCTGGTAGCACTTCCAATTCTGCAATGATGGCACATACGTTAGCATCACAAAAAGATAAATCAGTGTTAGGAGTAAAAGAATTTTTGAGACAAGTTTCAAGAGGGTCCTGGTTTTGGTGATAAGTGACTTCCACTTCTCCAACACAATCGGTGACGACTTGGATGACATTGCATTCTCGGTAGCCTTCTGCCCCTTCTTTTCCATGAAATTTCAGGACGTCGTAGATGTTGAATGTAATTCTCTCATCATGTAGCTTTAATGTAAGCTCTCCCTTCTGTACATCTATCATGGCTCCCCCAGTAGCTAAAAACGGTCTTCCAAGTATCAAGGGAACCTTCTTGTCCTCCTGCATGTCAAGAACAACAAAATCAGCTGGAAAAATAAATTCTCCAACTCTTACCAAGACATCTTCTACTATCCCCATTGGTGTTGTTGTGCTCCGATCTGCCATTTGCAGCGTGATTGAGGTGGGACGGATGCTGTCAACATCATGTTTCAAGTAAAAAGACAAAGGCATCAAGTTAATGCTAGAGCCTAGATCACATAACGCCCTACCCTTTACATCATTCCCCAAACCACAAGATAAAGTAAAACTCCCTGGATCTTTGTGCTTAGTGGGTAATCCCTTTGGATGATAGCACTGCAATTCTCTGTTAGGCCTACTGTCTCGTATTTCCCCCATTTCCTTTTTCTTGCCACCACACCTTTCAGAAATTTGGCGTAATTGGGAATTTGTTGCAGGGCTTCTACTAGTGGAATGTTGATGTGGACTTTACTCATTGCTTCCAAGAATTTGGCAACCTGAGGATACGGGACAGCGATACTGTTCTGTGCGGGTCTGTTTGGCTACTGCTGTCCAGCCGGGGGCTGCCGCGATGAGGTGTGGCGGTTGCCGGACTTCCGCCAGTGGCCAAGCCTAAGTTCTCCTCGACCTGCTGAGGTATAGGCGGCGGGCCGCCGTGTTGGGGTGCGGCAGACAGTCGCACTGCTTCGTCAGATGCATTCCCAGGCGGCTTCTCTGCCTCTCTTCTTCTCATTCCTAGATCTCCTTCCTCTGGAGGTTGATATGTAGTTCCGCTGCGCAGCTGTACGTCGTGGCATCTTCCTTTCGGATTAACCTCTGGCAGGCTAGGAAGGGTACCTGGGGTGTTCCTGCTTCCTATGGTCGTGGCTATGATCCCAAGATTAATTTCCAGCATCTCAACTTGAGCAACTAGGGTTGCCAACCCTCTTTCCAAGGTGCTTGTGTTTCTTTCTAGATTTTCCAACCGCTGGTTCGTCACATTTCTATGTTCGAAAACTTCTGCGATGCAGATTTCCAGCAGATTCTCCCAAGTTATCAGAGCAGTAATCTGCACATAATTCAGACGAGTTATCAGAGCAGTAATCTTGTGCATCATAGGAAAATTCAAAGCAGTTTGGGTCGTAGTATGATTCCCCATGGTCGGAGTTATAGTATTTATTGCTAAACCCCCACTGTTGTTTGTAGCCATATGGATCCTCCATCCCTACAGGAAAATCCATCGTAAAATAAAAATCCAAAGTAGCAAAATTATCCGTTTGAAGATATCACTCCAAAGTGAATTGTCCTCCCCGGCAACGGCGCCAAAAACTTGATGCACTTTTTATTAGCACTAAATAAACCTGCAAGTATACAGGGTAGATCTAGTATAGCTAAAGGTCAGTACCGGATATCGAACACGGGGAAGACGAACACAAATTGTCTATCCTCTACTGAGACTCAATTACTATTTGGAAAAACATTTGGGTTTTGTAAACTTTTGAAAAACTAAAAGCAAATAAGAGCATAGTTCAACTAAAAGCAAATAAATCAAGAGAAAGACAATAGAGATAAGGGAATCCCAGGGATGTGTGTTCACAATTATGGCTATACAAAATTCCAACTACAATACCCTAGCACAGTTATTACTTTGATAGAACGAGTCACCTAGATTATGCTCATGCGAAACAAACATTGATTACAAGATTACGGTTGTCAATCCTAACAGGTAACTCCAAAAAGCTCCTAAGACCCTTGAAAAGTCCCCACTCTCAATTAACAATGCCGTTTTAAAGGAAGCTAACTGTAGTGTCTACTAAGTGGACCTAACTCGCTAGAACTCTGTCACAGTTATGAAGCAAGTTATATTAAATCATACACGATTGTGTCACTCAATCATGAAGCATCAAGATTAACTTAGGGAAGAAACAAAGAACAAACAAAACGGATATTAAATAGAAAACGGAACTTGTATAACCAAAGTCGTTACTAACACATCCCTAGAATCCTATGAGTTTAGTTACACATAATTGAATAAGCTAAAAACATAGATTGAAGGGAAGACAATTTGAACATAAAACTAAAGCAAATAAAACCCGTAGGTTGAATCCTTGTCGTTCTTGATGTTCTTGAAATCCTGCTCCAACTCCTTGCACCGGTGAAGTACTCTAAGCCTTGATCTCTATGAAGTATTTTGCAATTAGAAGTTCTTTCTTGAGGCCTTATTTATAGGGAAAAGCCATGCCTTGTTGTAGAAGGAAAAAATCTCCAAAATATGGTAAAACTGGGCGCAAATCTAGGGCTTCTCGGATTCGCAGCCTTTCTCCGGCGGGCCGCCGCACCTTGGCCGGCGATTGCCGCATTGGAGTCCAGAGAGTCTGTTCCCTCGGCGGCGGACCGCCGCACATCTTCTAGCGGTCGCCGGATGAGACTTCTCTTCCAAGCACATTTTTCCGAGGCGGACCACTACATTGATCTGCCCCCAGTGCACCGGCAGTCGCCGCACACATCCGCGGCGGTCGCCGGTCGCCGTCTGACTCCAGATTCCCAAACTTGGCGTTTTGGCTCCCTTTTTCGGCTCAATTATGCACATTTTATCACAAAACACGTAAAAATACCAAAATAGACATAATATACAAATAATGGACGTGTAGAGTGACTTTGACATAAAAAACGGACCAAATAATGGCCTTAAAATAGTGCAAAATCCGAGCGTATCAAGGTGGCTAGAGCCTCTTCTAGGGTTGGCTTCATATTTCCATATAACGGCTTATCTAAGAAGATAGAAGGTGGGTGGCCTTCGGTGTAGTAATTGTAACCACCTTGACTAGGGTGGTAATCACTGTAGCTCCAGCCTTGGTCCTTTAGATGTAAATAATCCATATCGTCACACACATCTTCAGGTTCAGTTATTTGCATCCCACTGTGTTGGCCTATGAGTTTGGGAGTTCGAGCCATCTGCTCCTTTAATAGATCCATCTTATCTGGGGGTCGGCCTCTAGGTGTGTACCTCGCAAACATGGACATAACACTGATTAGAACTCAAAGAGAGAACACAAACATAAAAATAAAAATAAAAATAAAGCAAATAAAATCTAGGCTAGTAATCTCAATTATTATCACGATATTAAGCTATAATGACACAAAATTGTCCTCGGCAACGGCGCCAAGAACTTGACTCAACTTATTTTAACACAAGTGATACCCGCAAGTGTACGGGGCCAGTGTAGCAATTAGCAAGCAAGAGTATAGTATCCCACAGAGATAAATTCGCATCAACTTAACTACCACGAACAAACGTTGACTACTATCTAGAGAATCGGGAAAAGTTTGATTGTTTTCTAACACTACGAAAAACATATAATAAGAAAATAAACAATTAAAAGCAAGTAAACACAGAGTGAAAAGATAATATGGAGAAAAATTGTAGAACTCAAGGATCCGATGCACAATTCCAAGCTCTTATCCAATCAAATTGCCTTACCTTTTGGTGTCTCTAGAGCTACTAAGTCGACCACAATTATAGATTAAACCCCCTCCCGAGGTGAGAAACCTGTAGATTAGGTGCTAGGATTGAAGTCCCCTTCTAATCCTAAAACCCCTAACTCCCAAAAGCTCGATTAGGTCAAAGACCCCACTCAAAACCTCAACTCTCCCGAGTTTTATTGCATTAAGGTGTGAATTATTCTTATTTCCAGATTAATTATTTCATCTCCCGATTAATCTAATTAATCCTATACAATCAAGTGGTGATCAAGCAATTGAAAGGAATAAACCCAAGAATAATAAAAAATAACTGCAAGAGCAAGGCAAGAACAAAATTAATTGGATAAAAACTATGAAATTAGTGCATCTTCACCAAGAATTCTACAAAAAGATGTTTAGCTACTCATGTTCATGAAGACAACTAAGTTTAACACAAAGAATCCGAACAAAAACATGAAAGATAGATACTAAGAACTCCTGTGAAACAAATCTATGGAATGAAGTCTTCAATCTTCCGATCTGGAGTCTTCAATCTTCAATTCTCTCTCTCCAAGTGTTCTTGGGGGGGTGTGTGAGTGATGGAGGCGGTAGGTGAAGAATAATATGATGCAAGAGAATACGCCAAAATAGCGTACCCGGCCGGGTGGAATTATAAAGAGCAAAATTCACCCGGCCGGGTGGTCATTTTCGACCACTTTCTGACCCTTTTCGCGCAGAATCGTTGTACCCGGCCGGGTGAATTTATAGGTAAAAATTCACCTGGCCGCGTGAAAGTTTCTGGACAGCGCAGTATTCTTGTAACGGCCATAACTTCTTCTACCGAACTCCGATTGAGGTGTGCGAGATACCCACGCGAAGATCTTTCGAAGACGAAGATATTGATATGCATTAGGGGCTGATTGGACTTCAAAATCTCCAGTAAATATTGTCTCAAACCAAGGCTACTGCACATCCACATATTTTGTACCTTTTCTACACACTCTTAACAAAATGGTCAACATACCAACATAATAGAGAAGTAGATATAAACATGTCCAATAATAGACAAAATATGATCAAATTCATACATAACCACCCTCTAAAACCATGTAATATCCAAGTATGTCAGCGGGTCTACGTGATTGTTGACCTCTGATATTGTCAAAATTAAATTGTTTTGAGTGTTTTTAAATGGTCACCATAATCCAACAGTTATCGTCTATGCCGAGCTGATTCCAGAGAGGTACTAAAGTGGTGATTTTGAATTACTTGCTTTTATGAACAGTATGATGAGCTTTACATACGAGTTAAAGTATGGTGAAAGGAATTTCTTATATTATTGTGACAGTTATATCTTATAAAGCATATCTAAAGTTCCGTGAGCTAGTTGAGAGCAGAACTTAGCTAGATTTGGACATGAAAGCAATGCACATAGGTATATTGTAAGACTTTAGAGCTTCTTTAGTTCCAGGTCCCATGATCTATTGGAATTTAAGCATGTTGGATCATTATTTAGAACTTTTAAGAGTCTTTGATTATCATAGAAATAGTCACATAAGATACAGGTCTAGGATGCCGCCACGAAGACAAAATAATCAGCCACAAAATCATCTACAAGAAGATACTGCACGTGTAATTGCTCAGTTCAGAACGTACCAACCTCCGACCTTTAATGGTCAGGGCAAACCGACTGAGGCTGAAGAATGGTTACGAATGATGGATCGCACATTTGCGTACATGGTGTATACTGACGCTCAACGTATTGCTTGCACTACTTTCCAACTCATTGGTGATGCAGATCATTGGTGGGAGACACATAGAAGGTCAATGACTCCTGAGCAGTTTGCGAATATGACTTGGGAGGGTTTGAAGCAAGCTATCATGCAGAAATTTGTGCCTATGTGCTATCGGGATCAGAAAGAAACTGAGTTCTTGCATTTGACTCAAGGAAACATGACAGTGAATGATTATGAACGAAAGTTCAACTAACTATCAAGGTACGCTCCACACCTGACAGATACTGATGAGAAAAGTGCCCATAGGTTCAAAAGAGGATTACGGACTGAGATTAGCAGCATCATAGCAGGTCGGGGCATGACCACGTATGCTGAAACTCTCGAACGAGCTCAAGATGTGGAATCCTCACTTCACAGAAATGAGAGTAGAATAGATGAGCCGAAGGAAAAAAGAAAGTGGAATGATAACATGAACAAGAGGCGTGGTTTCAGTAAAAAGGTTTCGATGGGAGAAGGTTCAAATCCTAAACCACAACAAAGAAAACCATTATGTCACTCTTGTGGAAAGAATCATAATGGTGACTGCATGAAGGGGAAAAATGTGTGTTATAGGTGTTGGCAACCCGAACACATGGCATTCAATTGCCCAGTGGGCAAGGGAACAGAAGTAGCCAATCCAGGGAAACCTCCAGCAAGAAATGCTCGAATCTTTGCTCTTAATCGACAGGATGCGGCCAATGATTCTGGAAATATAGCAGGTATGATTAGTATATCAGACATGCCTGTACTTACCTTATTTGACACTGGAGCTTCACATTCATTTATATCTGCCACGTTATGCTCTAAGCTAAAACTGACTAAGGAAAAACTTAGTGATGCCCTAGAAGTAAGTATACCTTTAGGAAGAATCTTAATTGCGGATGAAATATGCAAATCCATAGATTTGGACCTTGGTTGTAGATCACTGATAAGGCTAATTTCATGCATCGGTTATGTGATGAAAAGTCACCTTTTTATTGGGTCTAACACAATTTTTAAGTCAGGTGTGTGAAGGAAATCACTAGGTCCAGGAAGAGCTGAAGGCAGCGGACCAGCGAAGAAAAGCGAAGGAAAGTGAGCAGAATTAAAGAGAAAAAAAATGGCTGGACGAAGGGAGTCAAAAGCTGAGGGCAAGGAAGACTATTCACACAAGGAAGACCTATATATAGAGGAGCATGCAACACACGATATATACATGATTTTAGCTCTCAGCTCACACACTCACACACACTTGGGAAAATGGGGATTCTGGGGAGAAAGTCAGTGGTAACACCGTCCTCACGAAGGGCGAAGATACAATTATTTACATTCAGTTTTTGTGTTGTTATTCCATCGAACTTCAACGTTTCTGAAGTCGATTGGTTGTTTGCTACTTACCGTTATATATGCATTTAGTTTACGTCACGATGGTGTTTATTTTGTGTTGATTTACGTTGATTCTGTGTTTTGAGGTTTTATTTTAGAGGTTGAATGTTATTCTCTGTTTTGGATGTTTCTGTGCTTGATCTGGGAAATAGGTTGTGGATCTGTGCTGTTGTTGTTGATCTGTGGTGAATCGGCAAATCTGTAGTTATGGGTATAATTTTGGATGGAGTTTGTTTTGGATGCTTGGATCCGGAGTGGATTTAGCATCCGAAGTGTGGATCTGGACAGGGGAAACCGAGTTGTGCATGGATTTTGAACTGTCTGCTTTCTTTTTACTTTACTTCGTCTAGTAGCCCTAGATCTGCCTTAGTTTTAATTGTTCTTCGATTTTGTCGCTTGAATTTCTGTTGCTTCGTTTTGAATTACGTTCTCACTCTGTTTTACTGGATGTTTCATGCCAATTGTTGGAGAACATGATGTCGCTGTTAGTTAGTACTTTAGTTAGTTGTTTTCCAGCTTTTCATCCGTATTTTACCTTTTCAGTAAATGGTCCCCACCGTCAGATGTTTTCCCAGGTCTAGTTAAATTTAGGAAGTAGTTCTTTCAGTCCAGTTGTTAGAATAGCATATCTCAATTACCAAGTCTAGTTAATTTCCTCAACCCAAATTGCGTGGCAGCAGCCAACCCAAAAATAGTTCCCGAGTCTTTGAACATGTTTCTTTGCGCATTCATCTCTGTGGGATCGATCCCTACTTCCCTGTGCTAATTTTAGTATACGTGGTTGAGGGTTTTGAAGAGGTATTCTGTGTGTCCGATGACCGAGATCTTCCAACGTTCCGTGAGTTCCTAGAACCTGTGATCTAGTGGATTCACTGGACTCAGGAAGCTTGATATTCCTTACTGTGCACACAATCTAGTCTAGCACTTGCTTCAATCACTAAGAGCAGATTTACATGTTTTAGATATAAGAGATTTTGACATTATTCTAGGGATGGATTGGCTTGAAATTAACCATATTACAATCAAGTGCTTGGAGAAAGAGTTAATTTTTCAAAAACCAGAGGAACCAGAGTTTACTTTTCATGGGATAAAGTTAGAAACTAAAGTAAAGGTAATTTCTGCAATGAAAACAATGAAAATGCTCAAAAAGGGAGGATATGAATCTTTTTTAGTGAGTTTGATAATGAGCAAGTCAGAGAAGCTGACACCAGATGACGTGCCTGTGGTCCGAGATTTTAAAGATATGTTTCCAGAGAATTTACCAGGTTTGCCTCCAGATAGAAAAGTTGAATTCACGATAGACTTGCTTCCGGGAGCTGCTCCTGTATCAAGAGCATTGTATCGCATGACTCCAAGAGTTAGAAGAGTTAGAAGAGTTAAAAGTGCAACTACAAGAACTTCTCGACAAAGGTTATATTCAGCCCAGTATCTCACCATGGGGAACACCTGTGTTGTTCGTTAAGAAGAAGGATGACACCCTCCGGATGTGTATAGACTATCGAGAGTTGAATAAGTTAACTATCAAGAACAAATATCCACTGCCCAGAATTGACGACTTAGTTGACCAGCTGAAAGGATCAGGTGTATTCGCCAAGATTGATTTAAGGTCTGGGTACCATCAACTCAAAATTCGGAAGGATGATATACCAAAAACTGCTTTTCGTACACGTTATGGACATTATGAATTTATAGTGATGCCTTTTGGACTTAGCAATGCGCCTGCAATTTTTATGAGTTTGATGAATCAGATTTTCCACTCATATCTAGATAGATTTGTAATTGTCTTCATTGATGATATTCTGGTATACTGATAAGTCGTATTCTAAGCCTTGGTTACTGGTCAGTATGTCGTGAAATACATGTATTATCTGCAAAACAGTTGCTTAAGTGTGCAGGATTGAAGGATCCAAGTCAGTAGGTGACGATTCGTGTGACGCAAGTGAAAAGGGCACTAGAAGGGTGCGATACTGACCAGAATGCATGCCAGAGAAAAGGCTCGAGATGGAGAAGGAGGATAGCTGGGATGATTATTTTACAAGGGTAAAAAGGTCAAAATGCAGGAGAAGGCTACCCTAAAAGCAAGGGCAAGCCTCCCTATAAAAGAAGCCATTTGGAGAGAGAGAAGGAGTTCGCAGAGTGAGCCAAGCTCGACAGTCATACTTAGTAGAATTTCCTCTAGAAAATTAATCCTTCAGCATTATCCTACCTCTCGTTCCTCGCCACAGCCATGGTCACTTGACGTCCAAGAGTTTGCCGGAGAAGTCATCAGTTCGCCTTTCCAGCCAGTTATCGTAGTAGTATAGTAGTATCATCGCCCGGAGTGGCAAAAACAATCTTAATCGCTTTCTTAGTTAAAGTTTTACTTGTTTGCATCGTTAGTTATTCTGCAAACACTCATCGTTGTTGCTCTTTTGAAGTACCTTGTTAATTTTCAGCTTTTACATTATGAAGTTTCTATTTCGCATGTCACTTTGGTTTGAGTTTGCTTCATTCTGCCTAGGGAAGTTAGATTTAGTTATTGCTTTCAATTTCTAAGTGTTTTCTTATCGGGAGTTGTTGATTTGAAGTTGTAGCTAAGTTAGTCAAGTTTTCGTGCATGAGTTCTTTTCTGCGCCGTGATTACCACCTTGCATGTCAGTCAGTAGAAGTAAAAGTTGCAGTTTACCGTTTAATTTAAGTTAAACATTTTAATCGATGGATCTTGAGTTTGAATTTGTGAATCTGAAGTTCAGTCATGGTGTTTGTGTTTATCTGAATTCTGTTAATACTTGGTGAAGAAGAAAACGTCAAAATCAACTTTAGTTTGAACCACTTTTACTTTTAAGTTACTTTTTACTTTTGTTCCCTACTTTTCAGAGGTACTGCCCAGATCTGTCAGAAAGCCCCAGCCATCAGATACACCTTGTTGTCTAACTTTCCTCTTTTAGTAACTGTCTACTTTCCATATGTCTCTGATACACCTTGTCCCCTATTCTCACGAACACTCCCACATGTCTGTTATTTTCCCGCCTACTAGTCAGTAGAGTACTACCTTATTTCCTGTCTAGGTAAAATCTCAACCCAAGCGTGGTAGCTAACCAAACACCCAGGAAAGTCACCACAGTTATCTAAACGTGTCCATCCTCGTGGGATTAGACCCTTACCTCCGCTATACAAATCAGTAGAAGTGGGTTGAGGAAATTTGTTTGAAGTCACATCTCGGTCGTCGTATCAACGACTCAGCTGGGTTGGGAATCTCTTCCTGATCAGTTGGATACACTCCAATTTCACATTCGAAACCATCGAGGACAAAGAACCGTGGACTTCAAAATGGCGCCGTTGCCGGGGATGGATGGCGTTCATACCTGTTATTGTGTGTAATCTTTTTGGTGTACATACTGTTTATAATTTTTCTTTTCTTTTTATTTTCAGTTTATGAGAAGTGGCTCGGCTCCTGGCCAGTGGACACCAAGGATACTTCCCAGAGGAACAATACTCGTTACCACTCGTGCTGGCCTGTCGACAGCACTGTCCGACCTGTTGAAGCCAAAAAGGTGCTACGCAAGCTGTTGAATGTGAAGAAGACGTACGACAACGCGAGAGATGGGTACAGCAGAGAAAGGGTAGCGAGTGCTTCGGCTACTGACCAGGAGGAACGGATGGACTTGAAGATGGAGGAATTAAAGAAGGAACTGCTGACTGTAATCAAACAGAACACTCCACCACCTTCTCCAACTGGTGGCCAAGAAGCCCCAACACTACCGTATGATCAGCCGGACAACTCGCCGGATGTGGAGCAAGCGAATGCCGCAGGTTACTACAATTCCAACGGCAATTGGATTCCGGGGAAACAAAGAGATGCACCGTGGAGGGACCAACCAAATTTCCGATGGGGAGATGGGAATCAGAATCAGAACCAAAATCAGGCTCCAAATCAACCCAACCCCCAACCGAACCAATATCCCAACCGCGGACCAACAAACCTTGACTACCAGTCTAACTGGGTAGGAAGAAACCAGCATCCTCAGAACCAAAACTCTCAAAACCAGAACCCGAACCCTACCTATGTGCCACCCCATCAGCGAAACTACCAAAACCAAAACCACAATCAAAACCAGTACCAGAACCAATTTAACCCAGGGCCTCAACATAACACCCACCACCAAAACCAAGGTCAGTACCAGCACAACCACGATCAGTATAACCCTCCTGCCCAGTATAACCAGTACCCACCGAACCAAAACCAACAAAATTTCTTAGGCTACCAGTCAAACCCACCACCTCAGTATAACCAGCATCAGAGCTCGAGCCAATTCCATCACCCAAACAGGTCGAGGAGGTCCGTGGAGAACATGATGGGAGAAATGCTTGCCTCGCAGCAAAGCATTAAAAATGACTTGCAGTCCAGTAATGAAACAATGCAAGGAATGCAAAATGCCCAGAAGGAGCATAGGGCAAATATGGATATGATGAACAGGCAGTTGGCCCAGCTCGCTAACTCAGTGGGCGAAATGAAGGGGAACTCAGGGAAACTCCCATCTACAGTCCATGTACCGGAAAAGGCAAATGTGAGAAGATTACACTGCGGTCCGGAACAGCTTACAACGGACCTCAGCTTAAGAACCCTGTCAGGGAGTCTAGTGGAGAAGGGGTGCTGAGCGACGTCATCCCAGCGGAAGAGCTCAAGAGGCCTCTGCCTCAGATGGAGGATCGGTTTTTTCTAAACAAGGAGCCTACCGTGGAAGAAAAGGAGGGAGAAACAAAACCTGGGAATGAGCAACCGGGAGGGGTAATACCCACATCAGACCCTCGAACCCAGGAGGATCAAACGGGAAATCCACAAGGATTGACTGGAGAGGCTAAAGGAAAAAAGCCGTTTCCATACCGGTTTGTGACGAAAAGGAAGAAGGAAAACCCTGTGGATTTCATGTCAATCTTTGGGAAGCTGGATGTCACCATACCATTTCTCCAAGCCGTGAGACTCCCCCCTGGGGAAGTTTATAAAGGAGTTCATAGCTGGGAAAGCCCAGGAGGACGGAAAGATCATGGTAGAGGGAATAGCGTCAGCAATTGTACAGGAGAAGCTACCACCCAAGAGAGCCGACCCAGGCATGTTCACCCTACCCATAACGATTGGAGATGTGAAAATCGAGCATGCAATGTGTGATTTTGGGAGCATCTATCAATGTTATGCCGTTATCCATTTATAATCGGTTAAAAGGGGTAAAATTGTCAAATACTAGGGTGTTAATCCAACTGGCTGATAGGTCATGTATCAATCCTGAGGGTGTGTTAGAAAATGTGTTGGTCAGGATACAGAACTTTACTTATCCCGCGGATTTTTATGTCATTAAAATGAGTGAACCAGAAGCTAGGGAGTCTAGCGGGATATTGTTAGGAAGACCATTTTTAAGAACGGCTAAGACAATTGTGGATATGGCAGAAGGGACAATATGCATTGACTTTAATGGTGAGAAATTTGTCTTTGACATCAACGAAGCCATGAAGAGACCAATAGATTCTGAAAATCTATGTTATGTTGATGTAATTGACCCCCTAGTCCAAGAATTTCTTGAGACCGAATTATTGCAGGAAAAGCTCCAAGCCTTGGATGTGTATGCCCAGGCTGATGTGGAAGCAGCCGCATGGTGTGATCTGATCAGTAGCCGAGGGTTGACTGACGAAGAGATCGAGGAAGCAATTATGGAATTCTGTCAGAAGTCAGAACTAGCAGGATCCGTAGGGGCCGTGGTACTGGCCAGTATGGAAGAAAAATCAGATGCTGAACAGGAACAAGAGGAGGATTCAAAGAAGAACCCTCTACCTACGGACACACTACCCCCGCAAGTGGAGTTGAAAAAGTTACCAGCAACACTTAAGTATGCCTACCTAGGAGAGGAAGACTCATTCCCCGTAATCATCAACAGCGGGTTGACTGAAGAACAAGAGGCAAGACTACTGACCGTGCTGAGCAAAAACAAGAAGGTTATTGGATGGAGCCTTACGGACCTGGTAGGTATAAGCCCGGACGTCTGCATGCACCACATTAGGCTAGAGGATGGAGCCAAGGTGCATAGGGATTCTCAAAGAAAGGTGAACCCAAACATGCGAGAAGAGATACTAAAGGAAATCTTGAAGTTGCTCTCACTGGGCATTATATACTCGGTGCCAGACAGTGAATGGGTTAGCCCAATCCATATGGTCCCCAAGAAGTCAGGGATCCAGGTAATTAAGAATGAGAGGAATGAACTAGTGCCCACCAGACCAGTTACTGGTTGGCGAATGTGCATAGATTACCGAAAGCTGAACGCTGCAACCAGGAAGGACCACTTCCCCCTGCCATTCATCGATCAAATGCTGGAGCGACTGGCTGGGAGGAAGTACTTCTGCTTTTTGGATGGGTACAGTGGATACTTTCAAATTTATGTGAACCCGGAGGACCAGGATAAGACCACGTTCACGTGCCCATTTGGAACCTATGCGTATACGCGTATGCCATTTGGCCTATGCAATGCCCCGGTACTTTCCAACGGTGCATGATGAGCATATTCTCGGACTTGATTGAAGATTGTATAGAGATCTTTATGGATGATTTCACTGTCTATGGAGACTCTTTCGACTCGTGCTTGCAACATTTGGATATGGTGCTAGGAAGGTGTCAAGCAAAGAGTCTGGTCTTGAACTTTGAGAAATGCCACTTTATGGTTACAGAAGGAATTGTCCTAGGACACGTGGTGTCGGAAAAAGGAATCCAGGTGGATCAAGCTAAGGTGGATGTCATATCCAAACTACCCTTCCCTACTGATCAGAAAAGAATAAGAGGTTTCCTTGGCCATGCGGGATTTTATCGAAGATTTATCAAGGATTTCGCCAAGATTGCCCAACCACTCACCAGGCTTCTCCAGAATGAGGTGGAATTCGTCTTCGATGAGCATTGCAAGGCTGCTTTCAACCTCCTTAAGGAAAAATTGATTTCTGCACCGATCATTCAGGCTCCTGACTGGGATCACCCCTTCGAGGTGATGTGCGATGCTAGTGACTATGCAGTGGGGGCCGTGCTGGGTCAGAAGATAGACTGAAAAAGGTACGTGATATTCTATGCATCAAAAACCCTGAATCAAGCCCAACGAAATTATGACACCACCGAGAAGGAGATGTTGGCGGTTGTCTATTCATTCGAGAAGTTCAGGCAGTACCTACTGGGATCCAGAGTCATCGTCTATACTGATCATGCGGCGATCAAGTATCTCATTGCGAAGAAGGAGTCAAAGCCCCGACTAATCAGATGGGTGTTGCTTTTACAAGAATTCGACTGGGAGGTAGAAGACAAGAAGGGAGTCGAGAACAAGGTAGCGGACCACTTGAGCAGAATAATACAAGAAGGGAACAGTGAAGATGTAAGGGATCGATTCCCGGAGGAGCATTTATGTGAAGTAATTTTCTCCGCAAGGAAGATCAATTGGGAAGAAGTGATGAGACTTACTGGTCAGGACGCAACAACCAAGGGTAAGGAGAAAATGGGACAGGAACCCTGGTATGCGGACTTGGCAAACTACTTAGTAACAGGAGAGCTGCCAATGGTGCCAAACGTAACAAAGGCTCAGAGGATGAAGATCAAGAGCGAAGCAAGGTATTATTTCTGGGACGACCCATACTTGTGGAAGGCAGGAGCAAACCAGGTCATTAGAAGATGTGTTCCTGACTGGGAGCAACGGGATGTACTGACGCACTGCCACTCCTTGGCATGTGGAGGGAATTTCGGGCCTAGGAAGACTGCCAGAAAAGTGCTAGATAGCGGATTCTACTGGCCAACCCTGAATAGAGATGCATACGAGTTCTGCAAGGGTTGTGACCGTTGCCAACTGACCGGTGGAATCTCCGCAAGAGATGAAATGCCGCAAGTTCCAGTAATAGTTTGTGAGGTGTTTGACATCTGGGGTATGGACTTCATGGGTCCTTTTCCCTCATCTTATGGGAACTCATACATCTTAGTGGCAGTTGACTACGTGTCGAAATGGATAGAAGCCAAGGCCACAAGCACTTGTGAATCTAAAGAAGTCACAAAGTTCCTCAAGAGTCATATATTCAGCCGGTTTGGGATACCAAGAGCAATCATCTCTGATCAAGGGACTCACTTCTGCAACCGAACGGTCGAAGCATTGATGAAGAAGTACGGAGTTCATCACCGCCTATCCAGTCCTTACCACCCCAAGCCAACGGGCAGGCGGAGATCTCAAACAGGGAAATAAAGAGCATTTTAGAGAAGACAGTCAACCCCTCCAGAAAAGATTGGAGCATAAGGTTGGAAGATGCTCTGTGGGCATATCGGACAGCATACAAAACTCCTATAGGGATGTCCCCCTATCGCATCGTCTTTGGGAAGATGTGTCACTTGCCAGTGGGAATTGAGCACCGAGCATACTGGGCAGTACAACAGGTTAATGTGGATGCTAAGGCCTGTGAAGAGGAAAGGAAGCTACAACTACAAGAGCTGGAAGAACTCAGATTGGAGTCGTTCGACTCAGCCATGTGGTACAAGGAGAAAACAAAGATGTGGCACGACAAAAATCTGAGAACCAAGGATCTCCAAGTTGGTCAGAAAGTACTACTCTTCCAGTCAAGATTAAAACTAATGCCTGGGAAGCTCAAGTCCAAATGGGCAGGACCCTACATTATCACTGCGCTACGTGCTAATGGAGCGGTCGAGATTTCAGGGAGTATCCCTAACTCTGAACCTTTTGTCGTTAATGGACATAGATTAAAAATATATAGGGAAAATGAAGAAGTGTGTGTAGTGGAAGAAATTCCACTACACTTTAAGAGCATCTAAATGACCAGTAGGAAAGGGATTTGAAGTTCCACCTGGTCAACGTCATATGTGATGTACTTAATGACCAGGTAAAACTTCAAATACCCTTAGTAATGATGTAAATACTGTAAATATTTGGTAATTTAATTTAAGTCAAAAAAAAAAAAAAAAAACAACAAAAAGATTTTTTTGGATCTTAAATATTAATTCGGAGTTCGTACTGACCACGAGGATGCCACTTAGGTGAAACTCTGAATTATATTAAAGAACCATTTATTTACTTTTTCTATTTCTAGCTAATTGAGAAGAGGGAGTTGAGTAAGTTTGAATTTTGGGTGTGTTGCAGCTTTACAGGCGAGTGCAGAGACTGGGAGGCGCGTGAGGCAAGGACGTGACAAGCAACGTCCAATCGGCTGCCAGCAAGCACAACCACCTCCCACACGAAGCGTCTCAACCGAGCGACCGCCTGCAACCGGTCAAAACCCTCAACTGCCCACCACCCTATAAAACACCCCACCGCCTACTCCCTTCACTTTACAAACCCTCACCTGCACTCTCTCTCCCACAACCGCAACCCCCACACCGAAAAACTACCACACACTAAAGAAACCTCCGCAAACAACCACCGGTACAGCCATGGCAAAGAAAAACGCAACCATCAACCGAGCATCTACCGCCGGCGGGGCCTCGTCAGAACCCCAGCCAGCAGCCGAATCGAGGCCGCCAAGCCCACGATGATCACAACCACCGCCGACGACACAAATTCCGGCGATGGTTCCTTTAGACGCACTGGCGGCGTTTCTAAGCCAACAGGACCCCAACAGAGACTGGACAGCAACCCTAGCCGGATTTGGCTTAACCGGAGGAGTGCTGGCGACATCAAACCCTACCCCAACCACAACCACAGAAAATCCACCCACCACCACCCCAAAAACCTCAATTCCAACGTCCGAAAATATTTCCCCAACAATTGCTGCACAAGCAGAACCCTCCCACCCTTCTCCCATACACCAAACAGAGCCGCTAGACGTCAGCCCTCTTTCCGCCTATCAAGATCCCAACTGGGGAGAAGAAGACAAGGAGAGTGGAGGGGGAGCAAGCGAGAGCGAGAAAGGTGAAGCAGAGGAGATTAGGGCCACTGAGAAAAAAATAGATGTAGCGGAGGAGGAGATAGATCTGAACGAGACGGCCAGGAAGCAAGGGATAATGACAGAGGAAGAATTTCAAGCGGTTTTAGGCAAAGGGGATCGAATCGTGGTGAACCCTGAAGGGGTGGCTGAGGTACTGGACCTCGCATCCCAGGCAGTAGGGAAAGAGGAAGTAACAAAAGAAGCGGAAAAGTCGGAAGGGGTGGTCCACAAATCAGTGGAGAGGAGGACGATGAACATCTGATCGAACCACCCCAACTGACCAGTTAGTTTTTCTTTTTAATTTTTTTTTTTTTTTTTTAGTGTTTCTTTTATTATGTTATTATGTTTTTCTTTGGTGCATATGTTATTATGTTTTTCTTTGTGTTTAGTCGTGAGCATGTTACCTCACACTTAGCCTACTGCGTAGTCTAAGTGTGAGGAGTTTATATGTTTATATATCATGTTTGTAAATATTTTGTTCTGTTTTGTACATCTATGTTTATATCTGAAACTCTCCCACTTAGCCTATTGCATAGTCTAAGTGTGAGAAGTTTTTAGATATAATATGTGTTTGTTATAAGTGCGTGTCCGTCATACTAGCCATTCCCACTTTTCACTTCACAGCCCATATCTGGGGCAGACACTTGTGAAGTGAGAGGGGGGAGCAAATGGCCAGTATGACATGTATATATGTGTTATTTGAGTCAGTACATGTTAGTTTTTTTTAGGGTTTGTTAGGTCTAGGAATTATGTGCTATGTTTTATGTTATTTGAGTCAGTACATGTATATATGTGTTATGTGTTATGTTTTATGAATGGGCTTAAAACTCAACTGCCTCGAACTGACGGTGAGGGGAATTGAGGGAGATAAGAGATGCCGGAAAACGGAAACCACCCCCTCCAGTAACCCCTAGTCAGTATAGATGATGCGAGTATGAAGGAAAAACCCAACCCTTAGGTCAGACACGAAAGCCCTCTTAAAAGGTGAGTTAAAGGCCTAAGGTGGAACCACTTTCCACTAAATACTGAAAAAAGAAGAGAGGCTACCACATGATGTCTAGGGCAAGGTGACCGCGTGTAGAAAACCCTGAAGGCAGTAGGAAACCCCCCTCGCAAAAAAAAAAAAAAAAAACCTACCCTTAGAACCCCATTTTCTAGCCTGACTTATACCCCGAAATAACCCATCAGCCACTGGAACTGTGTGCGTGCAAGGCATAAGGCAAGGAGGCAACTGCCCAGGAGGACATACAAAAGGAACCAGCTGAAGAAAAGAAAAGCAAAGAAAGAAGGAGAAAATCGATCTGGATTTTTCCAGGTCCAAAAAAATAAAGAAGGAATAAGGGTGGCAAAGCCACAAAGAAGAAAATTGAAGAAAATGGTCGCAGATACTTGACCACAAAAAGACGAAGGAGGAAGAAGGAATAAGGGTGGCGAAGCCACAAGGAAGCTACTGACCAGTTGGAGGCCAATGTCAGAAATTGTCTGGCCGAAGAAGAAGCCCTAGCCAGAAGCCCGAATGCACACAGTTCTCCCTCATCAAAATAAATAGTTAGTTTTTGAACTTAGAGCCTTAGGGACAACTACCCCAAACGCTACAAGCCACTAGCCACATTACAAGCCTTAAAGACCTTCGGGAGCTGCATGTGAGATCTGAGTCCGAAACATCTGTGGTTTAGCATTGAGAGAAAACTGTCCTAACAACCCCTGTGAGGAATGAGTGACTGAGTGAACCCCGTGTTTGGCCTAGGATTGGGTGATCTTGACAAGCAGATATACTGACTAGGGAAGAAAAGGGGGCGGCGGAAGTTCAAGGCTGCCTAAGGCCGGATTGCACCTGATCTCGAGGGGAAGGGTGGTTGAAAATATAGCCTGTTCTATGTGTTTAAGTTAACTATATGTGTAGGTGTTTGTGTCGTTAGTGTTTTCTTTTCTTTTGCGTCAGAGTCTTGAGTCTAGCTAGGTAGAGTCGGTCAGGGGGAGTAACCAGGCTCGAATTCGACTTATTTCTTTTTGTTTGTCTTCACGCTTGAGGACAAGCCTGTGGTAAGTGTGAGCAGTTTGATAAGTCGTATTCTAAGCCTTGGTTACTGGTCAGTATGTCGTGAAATACATGTATTATCTGCAAAACAGTTGCTTAAGTGTGCAGGATTGAAGGATCCAAGTCAGTAGGTGACAATTCGTGTGACGCAAGTGAAAAGGGCACTAGAAGGGTGCGATACTGACCAGAATGCATGCCAGAGAAAAGGCTCGAGATGGAGAAGGAGGATAGCTGGGATGATTATTTTACAAGGGTAAAAAGGTCAAAATGCAGGAGAAGTCTACCCTAAAACCAAGGGCAAGCCTCCCTATAAAAAAAGTCATTTGGAGAGAGAGAAGGAGTTCGCGGAGTAAGCCAAGCTCGACAGTCATACTTAGTAGAATTTCCTCTAGAAAATCAATCCTTCAGCATTATCCTACCTCTCGTTCCTCGCCACAGCCATGGTCACTTGACGTCCAAGAGTCTGCCGGAGAAGTCATCAGTTCGCCTTTCCAGCCAGTTATCGTAGTAGTATAGTAGTATCATCGCCCGGAGTGGCAAAAACAATCTTAATCGCTTTCTTAGTTAAAGTTTTACTTGTTTTCATCGTTAGTTATTCTGCAAACACTCATCGCTGTTGCTCTTTTGAAGTACCTTGTTAATTTTCAGCTTTTACATTATGAAGTTTCTATTTCGCATGTCACTTTGGTTTGAGTTTGCTTCATTCTGCCTAGGGAAGTTAGATTTAGTTATTGCTTTCAATTTCTAAGTGTTTTCTTATCGGGAGTTGTTGATTTGAAGTTGTAGCTAAGTTAGTCAAGTTTTCGTGCATGAGTTCTTTTCTACGCCGTGATTACCACCTTGCATGTCAGTCAGTAGAAGTAAAAGTTGCAGTTTACCGTTTAATTTAAGTTAAACATTTTAATCGATGGATCTTGAGTTTGAATTTGTGAATCTGAAGTTCAGTCATGGTGTTTGTGTTTATCTGAATTCTGTTAATACTTGGTGAAGAAGAAAACGTCAAAATCAACTTTAGTTTGAACCACTTTTACTTTTAAGTTACTTTTTACTTTTGTTCCCTATTCTCACGAACACTCCCACATGTCTGTTATTTTCCCGCCTACTAGTCAGTAGAGTACTACCTTATTTCCTGTCTAGGTAAAATCTCAACCCAAACGTGGTAGCTAACCAAACACCCAGGAAAGTCACCACAGTTATCTAAACGTGTCCATCCTCGTGGGATTCGACCCTTACCTCCGCTATACAAATCAGTAGAAGTGGGTTGAGGAAATTTGTATGAAGTCAGGTCTCGGTCGTCGTATCAACGACTCAGCTGGGTTGGGAATCTCTTCCTGATCAGTTGGATACACTCCAATTTCACATGCGAAACCATCGAGGACAAAGAACCGTGCACTTTATATATTCAAAGAATGAAGAACAACATATCATGCATTTGGAAGCAGTGTTGAACACACTACGGAAAGAAAGACTTTTTGCCAAATTCAGGAAGTGTGAGTTTTGGTTAAAAGAAGTTGTATTTTTGGGGCACATTATCTCAGAACAGGGAATTAAAGTGGATCCCGCCAAGGTAAATGCAGTTAGTGAATGGAAAACCCCGACGAGTGTACATGAGGTATGTAGTTTCTTGGGTCTAGCTGGGTATTATAGAAGATTCATTGAAGGGTTTTCCAAAATAGCAAGACCTATGACCCAACTACTGAAGAAGGAGAATAAGTTTAAGTGGAAAAATGAATGTGAAGAAAGTTTCCAGATATTGAAGAAGAAATTAGTCACTACACCAGTATTAGCTATACCAGACAAATCTGAAGGGTTGGTGGTTTTCACTGATTCGTCAAAACAGGGATTATGTTGTGTTCTGATGCATAATGGGAAGGTGATTGCATATGCCTTACGTCAGCTGAAACAACACGAGAACAACTACCCAACACATGATTTGGAATTAGCTGCTATGGTGCATGCATTAAAAATCTGGAGACATTATTTGTACGGCGGGAAATGTGTGATTTACTCGGATCACAAGAGTTTAAAATATTTGTTTGATCAAAAAGAGCTCAACATGAGGCAAAGAAGGTGGTTAGAGCTAATCAAAGATTACGACTGTAGCATTCAATACCATCCAGGGAAAGCAAATGTCGTTGCTGATGCACTAAATAGAAAGAATAGGGTAGAACTGAGTGCTTTGATAACTCAGCAAGAACATCTCATCAGGGACTTTGCTAAACTTAACATTGAATTTGTAACTCCGCCCGACAGCACAAGTGCACGTATAGCTACACTAGTAATGAAGCCTCACTTGCGTGGTGAAATCATAAAAAATAAAGGAAAAAATAGGGAATGGATCACCAAGAGAATTTATTGTTACAAAGGATGATGCACTGATGTATGGAACTAGGATTTGTGTGCTTTGGTGACATCTTTATTCTGCTGAAACTGGGGCATTACACCTCGCGCAGGATTCAACATAATAAAAATCCTAGCACCGCTAGATATTAATCACCACTACTCAATATACCAGGCTTATTGGGTTGCGAAAAACCCGCACCATTTGGTAAGTCAAAGTAGTGCATAATCAATACCGTATGCTCAATGCTAACGTACATTGATTAAGAAACAATAATTTACAAGACCTCGTCTTTCAGTAGATAACATAAAGACATGTCTCGCTGTTAGATCCAATTCAGTGTTATACCACACCAACGTCATCTTACTTCAGTAAAGCTTAGAAATAACGGACTGCCCTTGCAACATTTCACGATACGTAGTCTAAGCCTATCTAGGTTATGAAATTCTTCTTTTTCTTTGTTCAAAACTGACCGTGTTGCCTTAAAGTGAACGACGCCCACAACCGGTCTACAAAAACAAAGACTTAGACTTTGTAAGTTACTTATACATTTAAACATGTACTAAACATCCATTAAATGTAAAACATAACAACATTATGACAAAAATAATCTGTTTTATTCCTTGGAAAATAAAATAAGAGTTTAAACTGTATTCAATCACTCGAAAGGTGATTTCTGGTATACAAACTCTAACAATCTCCCACTTATACTCAAAACAGCTTACGAGTATACAAAAAATGTGCACTAGGTTTAACTCTCCCACTTATACTGAAAGCGAGTTGAGGTCTCGAGCGAGTCGAACTCCCATTCCTTCAACATGGCGCTCGAACGGTTTCACCGCCAATGCCTTTGTAAAGGGATTTGCCAGGTTGTTCTCTGACGCAATCTTGACCACTTGTATATCTCCTCTCCGCACTACATCTCTAATGACATGATAATTCATCTCTATGTGTTTGCTGGCTCTGTGAGCTCTCTGTATGTTTGCTCTCTTTATGATTCATAACAAAGTCTTTCTCTAAGAATGTTGCGTGAGTGCTCACAATGACTTTCTTGTGTCGGAGACTATAGAATTCATAAGCTTTTGAACCCTTGGGGTAACCTATAAACAAACATACCTCAGTCCTTGAGTCCAGCTTAGTTGGATCCTTTTCCAAAACATGAGCTGGACACTCTTGAGATGCTCTAGATTGGGCTTGCGCCCATTCCACAACTCATATGGAGTAGCAGGAACAGATTTTGACGGTAAATTGTCTAATATATGGCTCGCAGAAAGCAAGGCATGTCCCCAAAAGATTCAGACTTAAAGTGCATCAAATAAACATATCCAACTTTCGAGTAATCATCAATAAAAGTGATGAAATAGAGAAAGTCGCCTCTTGCCTCGGTTGACATTAGTCCACACACATCAGTATGAACGAGTTCCAGTACTTCCTTGGCCCTATTGCCTTTCACCCTAAAAGGTCTCTTAGTCGTCTTGCCTTCCAAGCAGGATTCACACGTGGAGAATGACTCAGTATCTAGACCTTTAAGAAGGTCTTGGTCCACGAGAATTTGAATCCTCTTTTGGTTGGCATGACTAAGTCTAAGGTGCCATAAGTACATTTCGTTCATTGAACTTGAAGGTTCCTTTCTTTTCTTTGAAATTTTCAATGCATTATTGAGTTCTAATTTGCGATTATTAAATTGTGTAGATATGATTGTGTACAGATTGTTTTTCATGATACCACGACAGATATAAGAACCGTCTTTTTTAATAACAAACTGTCATTAAAAGAAATCGAATATCCATCAAAAATCAATTTATAAACTGAAATTAAATTTCTTCTAAAAGAAGGTATCAACAAAACATTCTTCAAAACCAAAAATCTAACACTACTAAAGCGCAAATAAATGTCTCCCATTGCTACGGCCGCCACTTTAGTAGGGTCGCCCAGCTGGACCTCGATCTCACCATCATATAGCCGTCTTGTCACCTACATTAAGTCAGGATCAAAACAAATATGATCAGTTGCTCCAGTGTCTATAACCCAAGTATGAGATGAAGTCGAAGCCAAACATGACTCGACAACTAGAGCTTGGTGCATACCTGTAGCCTTACCCTTTTTAGGGGAGTCTAGTTTCCAATGCCCCTTCTCACCACACTTGAAACACTTTCCTGTTTGCTTCTTGCCTGGCCTCCTTTTCTTCTTTCCCTTAGCTTCCTTAGCTACGACCTGGTTCGTCACTTTCCTCTTTCCTGCGCCAGGCCTAGGGTCAGAGGAACGATGTGTCGAACTAACCATCACAACCAAGGTGTAGTTTCTTTTGTTCATCTCAAAGTTGAGCTTGAACGGCTGAAAGCTAGCAGGCAGACTCTGAAGGATAATAGTAACTTGGGACTCGGCATCAATGACGCCTCCCAAAACCTCAATTTGATTGAGGTGGCTCATCATCTCGAGGACATGGTCCCGCACAGATGAACCTTCCTTCATAGTCTTAGCCATGATACTCCGAAAGGCTTGATACTTAGCCGTTCAATTCTCAGTACCAAAGAGATTCGTGAGATTTTGCATAATCTCGGCGGCAGTCACCATGGCAGCATGTTGATGTCTAAGCACTGTTGACATGGAGGCCAACATATAACACTTAGCCATCTCATTCGCCTTATGCCACCGTTTATGCGCATCTCGCATTAGCCGCTGGCACTGGAGGTCGTGGAGTAGTGAGCACAAACTTGTACTCATCAGCCGTGAGAACGATGTCCAAATTTTGTTTCCATTCTATGTAATTTTGGCCCTCGAGTTTGTTTTCATTAAGAATTGCAGAAAGAGGATTGAGTGACATTTTGACGATTTAGTTTGCACTACAAAACAGAATATTTACTATTTGTAATAAACTTATGTAATGAAATTGAAGAGATTAACCATAAAACTTTTCAAATTATCACATACTTATGCTCAATACATAATCGCAAATAACCACAAAACAATTATGTATCTTGCAACTGTAAAATTAAAATTTTGTACCCTCAAGCAAAGGTCAATACGCATTAAAATTTTAATATTTTTACTGGTCACAACACCGACGAATAGTCCAGAGACCACAGCACGGGATGGCCGCCAAATGTTGCCTAAGCACGACCATCAGATTTAGCATTACAGAATCTTGTTTCTACAACACACTCCCATAACAATGCTCATGAGTTGATAACAAGACCAAGCTATCTCGTAAATTCTGTTCGGACTTCTGAAACTCGTAATTTCTTAGGATTATTGTTCCCACAGCATGGGTGGTGATAATATTGGAAACTACTTTCTAGTCCATACTATTTACATATGAGAAGTCCACCTATACGAACTCGCTATTTCTTAGGATAATTGTCCCCACAGCATGGGTGGCGATAAGATTCAGAAAGTAGCTTCATAAGTTGTGGACCAATCGATGGAGACCATGCACAAACTTAGTTCATATTTATCGCTTAGATATTTGAACTATGGTTTTTCATTAATTATCCTTATCCTTAGTGTAGATTAAAGGCTTAATTAAATTCTGTTGGTATTTAATTGACTGGATAATTAAAACTTTTATAATCTTTTAAACATCTTATTAAAGGATAATATTTTAATTTCTAAAGTTTAATCTATATTCATGTCTTCTATAAGATGTATCTAAAATAATTAAATTACTTATATCTTGGACTGACATGAATAAATAAACTGAAATTAATTCCTTATTAAGATTGGGAAGAGAATAATATTATATTATTTAATGAAATCCTACATATCCATCCTTATTAGGATTCTAGATATATAATCATTAGGAAACTATTAAATTATTCTCGTCCATATCATCTAAGAATAAAACAAATATATTTATTTCCATAGATATAGTCAATAATCTAAATATTCCTAAAATCTAGGGAAATCTTCCCAAAATATTTTATTTCTATTAAATAATAATATTTTAATGATATCGTTTAATTTAGGAATCAAATAATCATTAAACTAATATTTCATCGTTATCGTGATCGAGGTTCACACGATCAACGACGACGAAATCTCCGACAAAGGTCTCGTCGGAACGATAGTTTGCTGTCCAGCCCTCGCCGGAATACCGCAAACAACGTCGCGGCTGCTTCCTTCTCTCTTTCTCCGGCGTGAAGACGCCGATCTTTCCCTCTGTCGAATTCGCTCAGCCGCGCAGCCACCGCCACGCAGCTCCGGCGAGCCTCCCTCCGCGTTCAATCTGGCGAGAACCAGCAGCAACCGTGCAAAGCAGTGCAGCTCCAGTCAAGCGTCGCTAGGGCAGGGGTTGATTAGGGTTAGGGTTCCGGTTAGGTTTAGGTTTTCTCGGTGGAGGAATCACCGCTCCTCTCGGACGAGCAGCGGATTCTGATCGTCTCCACCGATGTCGAAGGCCGCATGGTTGAGGAAGATCGCCGCTGCGGTCTGGCCGGCGGCGTGGGCGAGCCCTCGCTCGTTTTCACATGTATCATGCTCATAACTCAAACAAATCATGCGTTAATTTAATTAAAACCTAAAACCCGTTTTTCTACGGATTAGCTATTTTACCTTGATGATTCTCCAAAGAATCGAAGATAGCTAGCGCCTTCTCCACGTGAAGATCTTCAGTACTAAACCATGATATCTTTTGTTTGGTTCCCGGACTGTAAACTGATATCAGGGTGGGCTGATCTCATCAATATACTAGGACTTAAAAAAAGAAGACGGAAAACCTTTCTCACGGAGGAGAAAAATCGTCCCTCACAGTATAGGAGAGGGGGGCGTAAATTTTGATTAGAAAACAAGTGTATTTTCTGTCTTCTTTATTCTCCTATTTATATTAAGTCACATATTGGGCCCAGACATGGATCTATGGAAGGTTAAGCATATGGGCTCCTCCAATTAGCTTTTTACTAATTAAAATGAACCCCCAATTTAATATAAGCTTTTAATTGGAATATTACGAGCAGCCACTACAGAAGTAATATTGCACTCCCCATTCAAATCCGAAATTATAAGTAATCAGGGTTTCCATTGCTTGATATTTATTTCCCGCGCTTAAGATAGAAACATCCATTAATTAATTACTGTCTGCTATGGACTTAATTAATTAATATCTTATTAATTCCAAGAATGGACACAGCAAGAAATTCTTATTTATTATTCATAGAGTAATCAAACTCCAACTAGCTAGGTTCCGAATAATAAAACCTTATTTCAAGCTCCTCTTGAGGATGTTATCAGACGAGACTCACCTCACGCACGATTCAACATAATAGCAATCCTAGCACCGCTAGATATTAATCACCACTACCCAATATACCAGGCTTATTGGGTTGCGAAAAACCCGCACCATTTGGTAAGTCAAAGTAGTGCATAATCAATACCGTATGCTCAATGTTAACGTACATTGATTAAGTAACAATAATTTACAAGACCTCGTCTTTCAATAGATAGCATAAAGACATGTCTCGTTGTTAGATCTAATTCATTGCTATACCACACCAACGTCATCTTATTTCAGTAAGGCTTAGAAATAATCGGACTGACATTGCAACTTTTCACGATAGGTAGTCTAAGCCTATCTAGGTTGTGAAATTCTTCTTTTTCTTTGTTAAGAATTGACCGTGTTACCTTAAAGTGAACGACGCCCACAATTCGGTCATCCACATCCCTAACATCATCTATCTTAAAGTGAACGATGTTTCTAATCCATATTTATACCAATAAAAGGAGACTGAGATTAGTTGAAATTATAAGACTGAAAGTTGCATCATAATATGAACTTAATAAAAACAACGTAAGAATAAGAGTATGTTGTACATCTTCAAATTGAGATTGTTAGTATTAAAGATTTTGAAACACCAATGAATTACAAACAGTACATCAGTAATGTCACTAACGTCTTAATTAACATGGAACTAAGTACATTTATAATTTAATAGTAGTACATTCCAAAGAACAGTAATAAAACAAGTAATTTGTTTGGCAAAATTCTAGAAATGGGTCAATATTTTTTTTTTTTTTATCTGAAATGCATGACACCCTTAAATAGATTAAAACAGAAGTAGCGTGTTTTGGGCAGAATCTGTTGGAAGATACCGAGAATAATGGGATTGATTGTATTTTGATTTGTTACCAAAAATAAAATAGGATCCTTGTGATCTAGGTTTACCATATAGATGCATATTCTATACCTATAAAACAATGTAACATAATGTATGATAATTATCAAGTAAATAAACGATAACTTCCTCCCAATCTTTCTTCATGGTGTCAGAGCAGAGAAAGATCCGGCTCAGAAAAACTTCATCATAGCCGAGTTCATACCAATCCCGGCTAAGAGGCCAAAATCAAATCAGAAAAACCAATCCCTACCAGAAAAACAATCCCTACTAGAAAAACAATCCTTGCACACAAAACATGTCGGATTCAGATTCAGAAGGAGATACCAAACCCAAAATTAAACCTTCAAAGTTGAAGACAAGCAAGAATGCTACTATTGCATTCAAATTAAATGGAAAAAACTATCCTTTATGGGCGCGACTGATGAAGGTCGCGATAGGAAGCCGAGGAGGGTACTCGCACATCAAAGACCGGCCACCGGAACCAGATAGTCACGGATATGCCGATTGGGAGGAAACTAATCTCGTGGTGTTTTTGTGGATCGTAAAAAACATCGAAAATCGAAAACAACATAATCGCAGACTTTGCCCATCACCAAACCTCGAAAGCTATATTGGATAATCTCGACGTAACCTTTGAGGGCAAGAGGGATCCATATCTCATATACGATCTGGAAGATAAAGCTATTGCACTTAGGCAAGGGAACTTGGATCTTGAAACCTACTACCAGCAAATCAACGGGCTGTGGATTAATGTGGATCGGTGTCGAAAACAGCCAGTCGACTGCTGTGGCAAGGGAGTTAAGCAATTCAGGGAGTTCTCAAACACGACAAGGCTGTTCGAATTCCTCACAGGGCTGAATCCAGAATACGATACAATCTGAAGGGACATCCTCAAGGACGAGTGATGTGATCCTCGTTTCGATCCCGAAGCTACGCACGAGAAGAAGAAACTTAGCTTGGCCCGAAGTCTTGAGTTGGATGAAACGAGAGGAAGAAGTTGGGGATTAGTATTATTTAGGAGTGGATAAGTCTAGTTAGATTATTTAAGATTTAATTCTATCCAATTATATAGGTTATGTTAGTCGAAGTATATGTCCTAGGATTTATGTCTAGTATATACGGAGATTTATTAATATTTTATTCCTTTATTTTTGATTGAGATAGATTAGGATGTTTTATTTTATTATTTAGGTTGGTATCTTATAGATTAGTATTTACGTGTAGTTAGTATTTGAGAAGATTATTGATGAATAAAATTATGTGTGTTTGTTGAGTTTTCACTCTTGAATTTTCCTATTCGAATTCTTGTAGCAAAGTGTTCGTTTTCGAATAGTTTATCGACTTATCAATCGAACGTTCATATTCGACTGTGGCATCATTCATTCCATATTCACCACCATATTTCCCGTCGAATCCACAGCCACCATATTGTAATTATTTCCCAAATATCCATCTTAAACTGGAGGAATGTCATGGCAGATTCATTATTTTCGATATATTATAAGTATAGCGAGCCGTGGCGAAGGCGAGAGGCTAATTCGTTCAGAGAGGTGTCGCGAGAGCGCCGCAAGGCAGCGAGGCTCACATCAGGTGGTATCAGAGCCACGCGATACCATCAATTAGCCTGTGCACCAACCCCTTTGTCGGAGGCGTCTACGGACTCCTCAATAAATAGGTTGGAAAATTTTCCATCTTGCGAAACTGATGATGATTTGCTTGACAAAGTAATGCGTCGACTAGAGCCAAAGATCGAGTTACTTGTTGAAAAGGCCTATGCAGAGCTATTGAGACAACATCGTGAATTGAAGCAAGAGAAAGTTGCCGCTCTGGAAAAGGTAGATAAAGAGTTGCAGCCCTTCATCGTACCAGACAGTAGTGATTCGAAGAAAGCCTTCGAAGAAGAAGCTACGCCAGAACCGGAGACCACCATCACTTCTGTTTTAGCCCTATCAGCAAGGGGACAGCAATGTAAAGATGAACAAGAACCAACTGATGCTGCATTAAAACGCTCAAATGTGGAAGAGAATGTTCCTGTTCAGATGCAACGAATTGAGGCAATGCCAACCAGGCCACTTTCTGGGATTCCCAGCCTCTATCTGAACGAAAATTCAACAAGAGAAGCGAGGAAATTACGCAAGGTCCTCCAAGCAATTCACGCCCTCACAAGTTGATCAGGTGGCAAATATCGCAGTTCAAGTATCGTAGAAAATCCAAAGAGCATAGACGATTGATACAGTTTTGGCGGCTCAAATTTTGCATACATGGTCTGTGTGCGAGAAGGCCAAAACAAGATAAATTGATGGATTGGCTTATTATGAAATACATTGGGCAAGGAAAGAAGAGGATACATTCATTATTCACAGGAGTTACTATGGATCTCGTAATTGCAAGGAAATATGAGGATTTCGAGGATTCGAGGTCGAATCCTTTTGAAGAGGGAGAGTATGATGTGATCCTCGTTTCGATCCCGAAGCTACGCACGAGAAGAAGAAACTTAGCTTGGCCCGAAGTCTTGTGTTGGATGAAACGAGAGGAAGAAGTTGGGGATTAGTATTATTTAGGAGTGGATAAGTCTAGTTAGATTTATTAAGATTTAATTCCCAATTATATAGGTTATGTTAGTCGAAGTATATGTCCTAGGATTTATGTCTAGTATATACGGAGATTTATTAATATTTTATTCCTTTATTTTTGATTAAGATAGATTAGGATGTTTTATTTTATTATTTAGGTTGGTATCTTATAGATTAGTATTTACGTGTAGTTAGTATTTGAGAAGATTATTGATGAATAAAATTGTGTGTGTTTGTTGAGTTTTCACTCTTGAATTTTTCTATTCGAATTCTTGTAGCAAAGTGTTCGTTTTCGAATAGTTTATCGACTTATCAATCGAACGTTCATATTCGATTGTGGCGTCATTCATTCCATATTCACCACCATATTTCCCGTCGAATCCACATCCACCATATTGTAATTATTTCCCAAATATCCATCTTAAACTGGAGGAATGTCATGGCAGATTCATTATTTTCAATATATTATAAGTATAGCGAGCCGTGGCGAAGGCGAGAGGCTAATTCGTTCAGAGAGGTGTCGCGAGACCGCCGCGAGGCAGCGAGGCTCACATCAACGAGCCCTATCCCTCAGTCGAAGAGGGTTACAGAAGGGTCCAGAGGGAGGCGGCTCGATTAAAATCATGCCACCGGCATCCCCTAAAACCACCGAAGACTCCGGCATTGGTAGCGCCGATGCATCATCGGGAGAAATTGGCTATGGATTCGGGGCACGGAGAGACCGACCGACCAACAGAGGACCGCCGTGACCGCCACCTACCGAAACCAGTCACCAAGCCGGAGAAAAAATTGAAAAAAGCAAGCTTTCGTGCTCACACTGCGGGAAGAACAAGCACCCGAAAGATACATGCTTCCTCCGTGTTCGATTCCCGGAGTAGTGGGATGAAAGGCAGAAAGCACGGGCTCAGATGAAGCTTGCCGCCGTCGGAATTAGTGAGACGGGGCAGAGACAGAGTAATGCCCCAATTCAACACAGAGACGGAGCAATAGGAGGGTTGAACTAGATCTCCCATTCAGAAAACACCGGTGGGAGTGGTGGTGGCAACGGCAGCGGCGGGGTTAGGGTCAGAAATTTTGTAGAGCGAACTGGAGTGACCGAATCGCAAAAATGGAGTAGCAGCGCCTACACAGGAGGTAACGGGTTTGATCTAGAATCAAACCCTAAACATTTAAGTTATTTGCATTCTGGTCCAAACTTATCCCATAATTCAAATTTAATACCCCAACCTCCTAAATGTGATCCCCCATATATGCATAATTATGAAAAACCCCCCATGAATATCCGAAAATACAAAAGAACCCCAACTGTTGACCTTATTTCAACACATAACCGTTTTGCACCTCTGATGAATATTTCCGCTGCTTTTTCTGTGCAAAATACTGATAATGTTGATAGAAAGGGTTGGATTTTTTATTGTGGTGCCACAGATACTATGACTTTAGAAAATCTGATTTTAGTGATTTTGGGGAAGTGACTGAAACCTACATTAGAAACGCAAACGGGGAATTAATTACGGTAGCTGGGGCTGGAACCATAAAAATTTCCCCTACTCTTCGACTATCAAATTGTTTGTTTGTTCATACCTTGTCTCAGAGACTAATGTCAGTGAGTCATGTGACAAGAGAATTGAATTGTACACTCCTAATGTATCCAAATTTTTGTATCTTACAGGATATTCGGACGAGGAGGATCGTTGGGCGTGGCACTGAGAACCGAGGACTCTACTACTTGGATGGGGTAGCTCAACATGGCAGTGCGATGCTGGCTCACGGGTCCACGGAAGACTAGGACATCCTTCTCTTGGTTATTTTAAACTTTTGTTTCCAAATTTTTCTTTGCCCAGAGATTTTTCCTGTGAGACATGTGTTTTGGCAAAGAGCCACAGACAATCTTTTAAACCTTCAGATACTCGTATGAAATTCATGTTTGATTTTTTGCATGCCGATGTGTGGGGTCCTGCACTTGTTATTGGGGGTGGGGTCCTGCACTTGTTATTGGGGGTAATGGGTTTAGATATTTTGTGACGTTCATTGATGACTGCATAAGAATGACCTGGATCTATTTTTTGAAACATAAATCAAAAGTCGTTGACAAATTCATCCTGTTTTTTCAAATGATACAAACTCAGTTCCACACCACCATAAAAATTCTTCGCTCAGATAATGGGAGGAAATTTGTTAATAACACCATGTCAGAATTCTTTAGGGAAATTCTTCACCAAATATCTTGTGCTTATACACCCGAATAAAATGGGGTTGCTGAGAGAAAAAAACCGAACCATTATGGAAGTTACCCGTGCCCTCATGATTGAGTCCAACGTACCAAATTTCCTCTGGCCTGAAGCGGTTGCAACCGTTGTGTACCTGATAAATAGACTGCCTACAAAAATCCTGAAATCAAACACCCCCCTTGACATCCTTTCCCAACAAGCCCAAATACCAGAGACCCTTAACATGTCACCGAAAGTCTTTGGATGCACTGTCTACGTTCATATCCCAAAACATGAGAGAACCAAATTTTTCCCCTGTACAACCAAATGTATTTTTGTGGGGTATGGGGTAAACCAGAAAGGTTATAGGTGCTTTGATCCGAGCGAGTACTAGGAAAGTCATTACCACTATAAACTGCAATTTCCTAGAGACCGAGTTCTTTTACACTCACCACCTTAGCATTCAGGGGGAGAAAATACCGGAGAGTGACCCTATAAATAATTATGGGGACTGCCTAAGTTGGTTTGTGCCACCACCAAGCCCTTCGATTGAGGAACCACCAGAGACAGTTGTCACTGTCGCCGAGAAAGCCTCCCCAGAGTCATCTCAACCACGCCCTCCTGACCCTCCTGAACCAATATCCAAGGTATGTCCGGAACCAGTCTCTGAAGAAAATACTACAGTTGATACTAACAATGCAGAGATTGAGGAAAATGCTATAGATGGTGACACGGGGAGATATGTCCTTCCTCACCGGAGTACTCAAGGTATTCCTCCAAAAAGATACCCCCCCTGAGAAGATTGGGGCAAAAAGCAGATATGGATTGGCAAATTTTGTCCAAGAAAATCTGACAAAAATGGCACGAGCCTTTAAGGCCGCGTTATATGAAGAGGAGGAGATTTTACAGACTGCCGAAGAAGCAATGAAATATAAGCATTGGAGAGAAGCCATGTTTACATAAATGAAAGCATTGATGAGAAATAACACCTGGGTGAAGGGAAAGCTACCAGAAGGAATCAAGGCTGCGGGATGTAGATGGATATTTACTATCAAATGAAGGCCAGATGGTTCAATTGATCAATAGAAGGCCCCGACTAGTGGAAAATGGATATACCCAAACATATGGAGTCGATTATGCCGAGACTTTCTCCCCAGTGGCAAAGATGAGTACGGTACGGGTACTATTCTCAATTGAGGCAAACAAAGACTGGCCTCTCCACCAGTCTGACGTCACAAATGCATTCCTACACGGTGAACTGCCAAAACCCGTGTTTATGGTTCCTCCTCCCGGGTTCACTGAGGAGTTTCAGCCTGGTGAAGTATGCGAACTGAAAAGAACATTGTATGGGTTGAAGCAATCCCCGAGAGCATGGTTCGGACGATTTACTGAAGTGATGAAGAAATATGGATACAAACAGAGTAATTCTGATCATACATTGTTTCTCAAAAAGAAGGATGAAAAATTACGTGTCTCATCATTTATGTTGACGACATGATTATCACTGGAGTAGATGAAGAGGAAATAGGTGAACTAAGAAAGAACTTGTTCAAAGAGTTCGAGGTGAAGGACCTAGGCCATCTCAAGTATTTCTTGGTCATTGAAGTTCTAAGGTCAAACCGAGGAATCTTCATCAATCAGAAGAAGTATGTGCTCGATTTGCTTGTGGAAGTTGGGATGATAGACTGCAAGCCTGTCGACGCTCCAATGGTACAGAATCATGGATTGCAGACACGTGAAGGAGAAAAGCTTACTGACAGGGGGAGATATCAGAGATTGGTAGGAAAGCTCATCTATCTTTCACACACCCGTCCAGATATAGCATACGCGATAGGTGTTATCAGCCAATTTATGCACTCACCGCAGGAAGATCATTGAAAAGCAGTTATAAGAATTGTTCGGTACTTGAAAGGGACGGCAGACCATGGAGTAATATTTGAAAAACACGGTCACTTAGAGGTACATGGGTTCACTGATGCAGACTGGGCTGGGAACCCAAATGATAGAAAATCAACTGCAGGGTACTTCACTTTTGTATGAGGAAACCTTATCACTTGGAGAAGCAAGAAACAGAAAGTGGTCACACTATCGAGTGCGGAAGCAGAATTTCGAGGTATAAGGAGTGGGTCTCACCGAGATACTGTGGATGAAGAGACTCATGACAGAACTTGATCTTCACTCATCACAACCTTGCAGGTTATTTTGTGATAACAAGGCCGCAATTACTATTTCGGAGAACCCAGTTCAACATGATAGAACCAAGCACGTGGAGGTGGATCAACATTTTATAAAGGAGAACATTGAAGCCAAAATTGTCAAGTTGCCATTTGTCAAGTCAGAAGATCAGTTGGTTGACATATTAACCAAAGCTGTGAACTCGAAGTCGTTCAGAGAAGTATTGGAAAAATTAAGTATTGGAAATCCCATCACTTAACTTGAGGGGAAGTGTTGGAAGATACCGAGAATAATGAGATTGATTGTAAATTGATTTGTTACCAAAGATAGAATATGATCCTTGTGATCTAGGTTTACCATATGGATGCATATTCTATGCCTATAAAACAATGTAACATACTGTATGATAATTATCAAGTAAATAAACGATAACTTCCTCCCAATCTTTCTATAGAATCATCTTCCATTTCGTGAAAACACAAAGAAATTTCACCTATTTTGGACGAAAACAAAGGAAATCTTGATGAATCTTCCAACAAAACACCAAGGTATGTTTAATGCGTATTAGTAGCTACTAGGATCATGTATGTAGTGTATTTTAAATGGTGCTACTTAATTTCTAGTGTTTGGTATAGTGCATTTGAAGTAACTTAATTCTAGGTTTTGGTATATATTGTGTATTTTGAATTGTGTTATTTAGTGTTTAGGCTTTGGTGTATAGTTTATTTAAATTATTCAAATATTGGAATAAATATGTGTATATATTGCAGGATTGTGGATATAGAATCTGTGTCTGTACTTTTATATTGTGATATTGTCTTATGAGCAACCCGGGGCAAATGCATACCTTGTATTGGATAACTTTGTTTCGTACGATGAGTTGGTTAACAGAATTTGTGATTGTATCACAATCAATGTTAATGAATGAATATAGGATTACTTTGACATGGAAGCATGCTACTCAAATGGGTATTGGATATAACTTTGTGGGCAATGACTTTGCGAAACATATATGAGTGATATGTTTGCAACAACTATTCAATTAGGTCAAATTGAGTTATTTATTGACTATCAACCTCAGTTGGCACAACAACGCACTCAATAGACGGTTGTTGTTCAAAGGGCACAACGGAAAATCCAAGATACAATAACATATAGTATTGGATCATTTGTATCACCATATGGAGTTAATGATGAATAGGTTAATTTTTGGGATGGTGGAATATCAAGACAGAATGAACTTAGTGACGGTTTTGAATCCAATGAACAAGACATGCGATCTATGTAAAAGAAATCAACAACTCCATATGAATTTAGTGAAGTATCATCCAAGACTCATTTTATGGTGAGACTTTGACTGTGCTTCGTGGGTATGTCCCAGTAGTTCCTGCAAAGCGAAGTGAGTTAGGGTTTCTTGATGGACAAACCGCCGCTGCTCTTAGACGAGCTGCGGCCTCCATTTCTTTCCACCGGTGTTGACTGCCGTATATGGTGAAGAAGATCGATGCCGCAGTCTAGCCGGCGGCATGGACGAGCCCTTGCTCATTTTCACGTCGCCATAAGATCGCTCCAACCTCCCACTGACAGGCGCGATTTCCAAGGTTGCTCCGGAACCGGCGGTCTTCGTTGGTTGTGCGCACGAGACCACCCTCGTCTGCGCATCGCCGGTCGATTAACTTTCTTGCTCCCACTCGCTCGACAACCCTAATCACGATCGCATGTAGCGCGATCCGTCTCAGCGCAAGCACCGACGGATCGCACATCTCGTACGGTCGAAAATTCAAGTTCTTTTGATTCGATTGTTCTTGAGTTCATCATGCATAAGAATATTACAACTAAATACAAGAACATGCTTCGAAATCAAATAACACATGCATACATGAATTTCGCGAAATTTAAATCCAAATAATCAAAGTCAAAACTTGGCTTTGGTACCAATTGAAGGAACTGGCAACGGAAGCGTTCGATAAATCAAACAAATAAATCACATAATAATCAGATCTATTTAGCAGATTATTTAGACAAATTCTATTCGTGTAATTATTACATGTATCATGCTCATAACTTGAACTAATCATGCTTTAAGTATAACTGAAACCTAAAACATGCTTTTCTATGGAGCAGAAATAATACCTTGTTGATTCTCCAAAGAATCGTCGATGGCTAGCGACTTCTCCACATGACGCTTTGAATACTAGACCACAGATCTTCTCTCTGGTTCCCGAACAGTACTCCAATATCAATGTGGGTTGATCTCACCTGAATACTAGGAATTAAATAAAAGAGACAGAAAAAGAATCCTACTCCGCGGAGGAGAAGAAAATTTCGACCACCACTATAAGCGGGGGGGGGGGGAGGGGACGAAAATTTTAAGAAATAAAATTGTGTCTTATTTTTGTCTCCTTTATTCTCCTATTTATATTAAGTATGGGTTCACCCAATTTACTTTTTACTCATTAAATTGAACCCACAATTTAATACAAGCTTTAATTGGAATATTACGAGCAGCCACTACAGAAGTAATATTGAACTCTCCCCATCCAAATCCGAAATTATAAGTAATCCGGGTTTTCATTTTAACTTTCATTTCTCGTACTTAAGATAAAAATGTCCATTAATTAATTAATTAATATCTGCTATGGACTTAATTAATCAACTTCTTATAAATTCCAAGAGTGGACTTAGCATGAAACGCTTATTTATTATTCACAGAGTAATCAAACTCCAACTAGCTAGGTTCCGAATAATAAAACCTTGTTTCGCGCTCCTCTTGAGGACATTATCAAACGAAACTCGCCTCGCGCACGATTCAACATAATAGCAATCCTAGCTAGATATTAATCACCACTACCCAATATATCAGGATTATTGGATTGCGAAAAACTCGCACCATTTGATAAGTCAAAGTAATGCATAATCAATACCGTATGCTCAATGCTAACCAACATTGATTAAGAAACAAATATTTATCAAGACCACGCCTTTTAGTAGATAGCATAAAGACTCGTCTTGCTGTTAGATCTGTCCAGTGCTTTACCACACCAGTGTCATCTTATTTCAGTAAGGCTTAGAAATATGTGGACTGGCATTGCAACCTTTCACGATGGATAGTCTAATTCCATCTAGGTCGTGAAATTCTTCTTTTTCTTTGTTTAGGACTGACCGTTTTACCTTTAAGTGGACGACGGCCACAACTGGTCTACTAAAACAAAGACTTAGACTTTGTTAAGTTTACTTATACATTTAAACATGAAATCAACATCCATTAAATGTAAAAACATAACAACATTATAACAAAAATAATCTGTTTTATTCCTTGAAAAATAAAATAAGAGTTTTACAGTATTCAATCACTCGAAACGTGATTTCTACTATATAAACTCTAACAGGCAGGTGATAATTACTATGAAAGTAACTACGGTGATTGTGAATCTAGCAATCAGTTTTGGGATTAGAAAATCTTGCACAGATTAGGTTAAGAACTAAATTTGATAGCAAGCTACAGTTGAAGATTGTTGTTAGTTTGTGGTATTTAAAATCATCTACAAAAAATAATAGAGAGTGGTGGAAAGCATACCAACAAAGTGGAATGTGGAATACAAATATCCGAAAGGAAGTACGACAACCTATGGAAAATCGGGCAATGGATTGGTAGACACACTTGTGCATGTAATCCCAACTCCAAGGACCACACTAACATTTCATTAACAATGGTCCATCCCACAACTTTCAAAATCAACTAGAAAACCCATGAACTTTGAAATTGTTCATAACCATCCCATAATAAATTTTTCATGAAATTGTATCTGAACAAATAAGAAAGCATACATACACATTCTTGCCGATGAATTTAACAATATCTTGTAGCCATAACGAAAATGATATTGCTTGGTTGTAAAATATAAACTATATTTTTTTGCAAGCAACTAGAATTTTTCACAATGAGATAATTGAGAATAAATTCAAACTTCATTGTTTTTCAAGGTAATTTATAAAATTGCAGAACAACTCAAAATTTGATAAAACTTCGTACTTCCTCCATCCCATAAAAAATATGTACACATTCCATTTTCGTTCGTCCCATAAAAATATGAGCATTTCTAGTTATGGAATATTTTCACAATGAGATAATTGAGAATAAAGTCAAACTTCGTTGTTTTTCAAGGTAATTTACAAAATTGCAGAACAACTCAAAATTTGATAAAACTTCGTACTCCCTCCGTCCCATAAAAATATGTACACATTCCATTTTCGTTCGTCCCATAAAAATATGAGCATTTCTAGTTATGGAATATTGTCACGACTCATTATTCATATACATCAATCATCATAGCCCATCATTACAACTCATTAAACACTAATAATAATGTGGGTCTCACCATCTACTAACATCTTTAACTATTATTTTCATCATCCATCCTACTTTACCAGTTGTATATTAATTTTTGTGTTATTTTAAATGCGTAATTATAAGGTACAGAACAAGTTAAGATTTTTTTGACAATTTACCTAAAAAATACTAGGCCGTGTATTTCCGCAGTTTCCCTATGCCACTATTGGACATGGGTTGTAGAGATTATGAGTTGCAATATTATTTGATATGATGGTCGACGAGAGGTTTTTTTCACCGGCAAAGGATTGGAGATTGGCGACACATGCATGTGATGACCATGTATATGTATATGTGTGTCCCCTATCATTTAATCTTCCTTTTATGAGGAAATATATGTCCCATCAGAATTCATTTCAATACATACGCCTTTGAAAAAAAAATTCTCCTCGTCACTCTTAGAAGTGAACAATTGGAAATTAATGACATTTTCAATGTCAAAATTAGCCTCATTTGTTTGGATTATATAAATAAACAATTTGAAGTACTCTATTTTATAAATGCTAAATTACTTTCTCTCAACTAAAAAAGTATATTTTCACGTACAAGCTAAGATATTTGTTATGTAGTCAAAGTTTGGTCACTATTCTTTATTAATAACGCATTTAAGAAGAATCTTATATATAGGGATAATTATCATAAAGTAAGAGTGTACATGAATTTAGGATTGTTACACATTCTTTAAATCATGTAACCAGATACATAAATTAAATTTCTTATGCAATTAATGACTCCATAATCTAATAAAATTTCAACTCGATTATCTCGTATCTGATTAATCCACAATTCAAATAGGATTAATAAAAAATTTGTTAAATTAACCTGATTAACATCCCTAAGTGTGAAAATGCTAATCAAATTTTGTGAACATTAGTTTGTTGACTTTTAGCATTGTTTTCCTTTTTCTTATTTTATATACTCTATCTGTTTCCTAAAAACAAAAACTTTTAAATGATCTGACATCCAAAATTGGTAAAATAAAAAATTGATAGAAAGAAAAAGTGTGGTAGTGAAAAATACTACCTTATAAAGAGAAAGAAGTAAAATAGAAAGTTTCTAGTTTTAGGAAATGAACTAAAATGAATAAAAGTATATTGTTATGGAATGAAGGGAGTAATATTTGGATTTTTAAGAAATTGTATTTTAGGCCATCCACAATGGGGTGGACTATGCGGAGGACGATGCATCGTCTGTCGCATAGTCTGTCACTGCAGCACCCAGCCCTAAGCCCAGTCCTTAGTTCGCGCCCTATGCATCGTCCGTGGACTATGCACACATTTTTGCGTAGTCCGGCCTATCGTCCGCCCCATTGCAGGGGGTAAGGACGATAATCCGGACTATGCACACATTTTTATTTTATTTTTTTATTTTTTTTGTATTTTCTTCTATATATATCACCAATTTTTTTACTTCATTTCACACCTTTCACTTCACTCTCTTCCCCATCTCAATTTCTCTCCAAATTCAATAATGAATTCCGACGATTTTCATATTTGCAAGCATAAAATATAAAAAATAAATATTGACAATAGGATGCCTTTAATTTGTGGTGTTTTTATATTATTATTCTTGCTAATTGATATATTTGCAAACATTAAAAATAGGATTAATTTGTAGTGTTTAAATATTCAAATAATAAATAAAATGTTTAGAGGGGCTTAGGGCGGGCTATAGTCCGCCCCATTGCAGGTGGAAGGGGTAGAGGATAAAATGTTGATGTGACGGTATATAGGGCGGGGCTTAGGGCGTCGTATAGTCCACCCCACCGTGGATTGCCGTTATAATTTTAAACATGAAAAATATGAAACCTATCCTAAGACATTTGATGACATGACATGCGAACTTCACTAGGAATATTGTATAAACGTATGCAATGCACGTGATAAACCATGTATTGGTGCTCTGAGTTGTTCTCCTCTCTTTGGACAACAATTCCTCTTCGTCTCACCATCTTGCATCCCTTCACATTATGTCTGTATTGTACTTATTGCTTGATTTGATTTCAATTGTTGTCGTGAACTCCTTTGTTTTGTGCATGCATCTAAGCAATAAACAGTGGCATACATTAATTTTGACCTCCGTTTATTATTTTGATATAAATTTATGGACATGCATCATCATGCATGTAAGAATTACGAGTGCACAAATAACACATGAGATGAAAATGGATGAAAACTACTACGTGCCTCTTCCTATTTTTATGATTGATAATACAGCTTCCTTTCCATAAAAATAGGGACTTTGGGAACGACAAAGATTTAATGTGAAATTAGTAAAGTACGTGAGATGTAGAAAAAAAAAGTGATTAAAAGTATTGTTAGTGGAAAATGAAGCTCACCTTATAAGAGAGAAAATACTTGCCAAAAATAGAAATGAACTATTAGAACGGACCAAAATGAAAAAAGAAGATTATTTTTATAGGACAGAGAGAGAGTGGTTTTTTTTCTTTTTTTTTTCTTTTTTGCCGGAAACTATCATTCTTGATACCGGAGTTCTTATACAAAATTGATCAAAACAGTTATTTCATCAACAATTTCTGGATTTACCATATTCTCATTCATCCAAGATGCTACATCCATAATAAAAAAAATAGTCTTAACAGTGGATTACACGAGTTCCAAATCAAAATTGATCAAGTAAGAAGATAGACCAAAAAAAAGGCCAAATTATAGATAGTGAAAAATAAGTTTTATCTCATTATAATGAGAGAAACTTACAAGATAGAACTAGTTTCTGTTACCAGAATAAAAGGTGAAATTTCCATCCACCACTTCGAAAAAGACAAAGAAAATTGTTCTTAAAGGCTAAAGTAGTAGTGGTAATTACTAATTAGTACTTACTAATAGTAAATACTACTACTACTCCATATGATATGCTACTTTGTTTCTACAAAAATATCAAACTAACTAAATTACATAAGCTAACAAATATGTACGCACGTAACCTGAGATTTTCAATCTTTTGACAATAATGGATAAAATATATCAATCAAAATCATGTAAAATTGATTAAGCACCACAAGACCAATAATATGAGTGTCTTTTATATACATATATAAACTTAATTCCTGAATTATTCTAAATGTAATGAAGCAAATGCATATGCAATATTAATGAATGTGCATAAATATAATAAACCTAAATGTGATTGGAAATTAGAGAGTTGTCTCTATACATTGATGGTGACTCCCTGGACCTAGTTTAAGGGCCCTTGTTCTCAACTTAGTTTACGACAGAAATTTTTGTTGCAATGAAATTGACATCTCAATAAGATATCCAACCTCTTCTTCAAAGTCTGTTCGTCTATAAATACGTTAGATCCATCTCCATTTTGTCTCAACACAAATCAAATACATACAATCACTTGATCTTAGATTTAGATAATGGCTAGTTTTACAACCAAGCATCTGCTTCTTGTGGCTCTATTCTCGCTTTGCTTCATCTCAACGAGTACTCGAGGTATCTATGATCTTTTATCAAATTTCTTTGAAATCTAGGTTTTATAGTTAATATTATCATGGATTCTTCTTCCCCTTGTGTAGCGAAAAAGCTAGGCATTGCTCAATCCCCGGATCTTGAAAGTCTGAAGGGAAACGACGGCGTTGCAAGAGAAGAAGTGTTGCAAGACAATGAAGAGTTGGTTAACATAGATTATACTCCAGTAAGGAAGAAGACTCCCATTCACAATCACAACTAAAGCTACTTGGTTGAATATGATACAACTATACACACATGCATATAAATACATATATATCACTAATTAAGACTGTGCGCTTTGTTCATGAGGCTTTGTGTACGTACTTTTATAATAATATAGACAGAGCTGAGTTTTAAAAAAGAAAAGAGTTTGTATATAGGTAAGCTTGATTGCCATCTAGGGTTTGGAGGTGAAATAAGGATTCGAATTTCGAAAGGATTTGGTTATAAATATGTAAAGATTGTTAAATATAGCCCTTGTATTTTGATGTTTTCTTATCGTATCTTACCCATATTTTAACTTTTAAGTTTAAGATTATGAATAACATATTGTACAACTTTCTTGAAGGAGCTAATAAAAGTTCAAGGATTGTGTGTGTGTGTGTGTGTGTGTTACACTGTTGGGTTACAAATCCATCCCACATCGGATGAGTAGGAAAGTTGAAAGCAGTATATAAGTACCGTTCAACACTACTATAGTTAATTTGTCATATTCATACACTAAAGTTTGAAACTCTCCTGATCAAGCACTAATAGTTTTGAAATGTGACTCAAAATCTATACGTGTATGGACTAAAAAAGAAGTGAAAATGTGCAGGGTTATCAGGGCATAGATCATTTTTCCTAGTATCATTTACGACGTGTACTTGGAAATGTCTCATTGTTTGAGTGATTATGGATAGGTGCCTAATATATCATTTTTGGAAATACGATATCCCCCAATAATGTTTTCGAGCATCTGAATATTGGTGTGGCAGTCGAACTGCAAAAATTAGACATAACTTTTCTATGTGGCAATGAGCATCTGATGTATAATATGTGATACCGTTAGTTTACTTGATTTTTGTCACATCGTTTAGGGCATTTGCTCGACTTCGCTCCATCGTTTAGGGCATTTACTCAATTTTGTCTCATCGTTCTGAGGCATTTACTTGAATTTTTCCTATCATTAATGTAATAGGCAAGTGTAAGCAACGTTCATGGCTTCAAATGAATTCATTTTAAAGTTGTATTTTGCAGTATGCATTAGCTTTAAGATGTTTAAATGTCAAGATGTGCATGAGAAGCTCTGTGAGCCACGAAACTGATACCTTTTAAGGGCATTCCCATCTACGTGTTTAGGGACATGGAAAAGCATGTACGAGCGTACTTAGTCATTAAGTACACCACTGCAACTCCCTAAGCACGCACGATGCCCGTGCCTTAGCACATTGTATGTGCGAAAAATTTCCATTCTGTTTCACTCACTTTCTACACTTTTGTATTCAAATTTTCTAATAATTTTTAAATTTCATTTGTGATTTTTTTTTTCAATTTTGTTATTTTTAGTTGTTTTAATGAAATTATTATATTTTTTATTCGTATTTGACTCGCGTATTTTTTTTAGGAGTAACATGTATTTTTTGCTATAGTTTTGCGCTATGGAAGAAACATATTGAAGATTGAAAACGTATTTTTTCTATGTTTTTTATCTGTTAGATTTTTGCAACATTCATTTTTTTTAGAAACATCAAATAAGAAAGCTCAATCACATAAAACTAATGAAGGCTATCAAAAATTTTAGATGTCAATAATTTCAATAGACTTGGCAATGTTGTTGCATGAGACTTATGATTCAATATTTTCTAATAAGAAAAAATCGAGTTAACGCCTTAAAGATAGGACGGATCAAGTAAATGTCCTTAAACATTGAAACATATGATATTGGTGCCTGTTTTTCCCTCAAATTTTAAACTTGAGATATGATTTCACAAATTTAAATAGTTGTTGAATTTTTTCTACCAGCAACGAAATCCGGCTATATTTTATTTGTTATTACATCACATATGGTTACACTTGAAAAATGATAGTTATATCATATATGATTACAAAGTTTCTAGAAGACGTTATCCATCTCATTTTAATGTAGTTCAATTTTGTGATCAACGAGTTTCAATGCAACATTTATCTCTCGATTTAGATCTCGCGGCGTGACTTTCGAATTACTGTGATTCAATTTTGGTAGGAAAATGGAGGTTCCAGTTTGGAGGCGAAAATAGAGACGTTGCTGAATGTGGAGAAACAGATGAGACAACTTGGTGACGTGGCGGGGACAAGAAAGGCTGTCACCGATATTATACAACTATGCCTCGACGCCGGCGCGTGGGCGACGCTAAACGAGCAGATTGTGCTCATCTCTAAGCTAAGCGCCGGGGACAGTTGAAGCAGGTCAATTTTTAAATTTCTCGTGTTTTTGTTTATTGTTATTGCGTTCATATTGATTTTTATGAGGTACTAGTGCTAGTTAAATTGAATGATTTGAAATAGCTGATTTTTAAATGCTGATTTTAACTTTTAACAGTATAAACAATAAATTGAGTGTTTGATGTTGTTAGGTTCAAGATAACAAACGAGTGTTTGGGTGTTTGCTGAATGATCTGTTTTTGGTTTAGTGATCACATGTGTAGAGTTTGTAATTATTGCTTAAATGCATAACTAGCCATTTTAAACCAAGCAAAAAAGCTAAAAAATTCGAATAGAATTTTTGCAAAGTATCACTTTTGCATGTGAATGACAATTTAGCCTCTGTTCTAATGTGTGCATTAAACAGTTTAGAAACCAGTACGAAATCTGCTGCTAAGTGCTAAATGGTTGGGCATTACAATAATAGAGCGTAAGTTGAATTCAGTTATAGAAAACTAACAGCTGGAAAAACACTTATATATACATTTCTTTACAAGTAGACCCTTAAAACTTGAAAACAGTCTTAACTTTTTAAAACTAATTTAACTCAGTTTTCTGCTTTTTGAAGTTTCTGGAGACACTCATCTAGTAAGAAATGCCAGTTTGAAAGATAAAGAAGGTTTATGTATCGTACTGCCTCTTTGCTAACTGGAATATTAAACAAATCTCAGCCTCTTGTTGCTTTCATCTGTTGCCAATTACAGCGCAGTGCCATTTTTCATTTTTAAAATATGGATATACACATAGATTGAATAAAGAAACACACTCGTAGATTTTATTGCACAAAGTTCTTCCAACCACCACAATCTCGAACACATCCAAAATGCTGAGTCATATCAAAGTTATCAAAAAGATATTAGATTCTTGTATTTACAGTTGTGTTTTGACTCTTGAGTTTTGGAGAATAATTATTTGTTCTCTATTTTGATGCAGGCTGTACAAGCAATGGTCCAACAAGCTATGCAATATATAGATAAGACACCGGATCTTGATTCTAAAATAGAGCTTATAAAGACACTTAATGACATATCTGCTGGGAAGGTGATTTTTGAATTGTTCTAAATCTTCCTTGTCTCTCAAGTTCTAAACTTTAGTTCTAAGTTGAAAGTTCTTATCTCACTATACAGATATATGTTGAGATCGAGAGGGCTAGGTTGATCAAGAAGCTTGCAAAGATCAAGGAAGAACAAGGGAAGATAGCTGAAGCTGCAGATTTGATGCAAGAAATTGTGGTAGGTGGATAATTTACATTATATCTCAAACAACATCTTAGCTGATTTCACCCGACATACTTGATTTTTGTCATTTCATATTGTTTTTGTCAATTTGAACTACAGGTGGAGACATTTGGCGCAATGGCAAAAACTGAAAAAATAGCTTTCATACTCGAGCAAGTATGTGGTTTCTCTTATTTCTGTCTCTAGTTGAAACTTTGCTGGAATTGATGCATGTCTTGATTATATGTCTGATTTTTCCAATGATGCAGGTCCGTTTGTGCTTAGATCGCCAGGATCATGTACGTGCACAAATACTTGCGAGGAAGATAAGTCCTAGAGTTTTTGAAGCTGATCCTTCAAAAGAAAAGAAGCTCAAAGAAGGCGATAGTATTTTTGAAGAAGCTCCTGCTGATATTCCATCATTGCTGGAGTTAAAGCGCATATATTACCAATTAATGATCCGGTATTGTTTTTTCCCTGATCTTTTTCCCTATATTTCTGTACTTTTGTGTAAGGGTCCTCCAATACAGAGTGTATTATTTTGAATGATTATACAGCGTGTAACAATCATTGATCTCCTCATACATATGTTGATGAATACACTAGCATATGTACCTATTAATGTGAGCATACACTATTTTGGATGTATGCAATTCTAAACTGTTGCATCTCTGGTGTTGCCTTTGTAACCACTTTCAGTGTATGGTTTATAATTATTGAATTAGATTATGCATCTGGCCCTCTGCCATTGATGCTGATCCTGCTTCCTATCCTTGTTTGTGTTGACCTGTGATGTCAAATACTCTTGGCTACAGATATCGAAAGTCTTGATATGTGCTCTTAAATCTTACTTTCAAGTACAATTGTGTAGGTATTACTCTCACAACAATGATTACCTTGAAATATGCCGGTGTTATAAATCAATATATGAGATTCCATCCGTGAAAGAGGACCCAGCCCAGTGGATACCGGTAAAACATCTACTTTTTGGTTGTTCAATGCCAAGCACTCGCATGTTATCCCATGTTATCACTTATCATAATATATGTACGGTTAATATTTGCTTCAGTGTGGTGTTAAATGATTTGGGTCTGTTGCTTTTCATGAAGGTGCTGAGAAAAATATGCTGGTATCTGGTGCTCTCACCTCATGACCCCATGCAGTCTAGCCTCCTCAACTCAACCCTGGAGGATAAGAACCTTTCTGAAATTCCACATTTCAGGTTAGGTATTATAACAGTATATTGCTATTCCTTTCAGTTTCATTTTAATTTTACCACATGGAGTATGAACCAGTCTATTGTTTACTTACCCTGTTGCTAGGTTACTATTGAAACAATTAGTTACCATGGAGGTCATTATGTGGACAGCTCTATGGACTATGTTCAAAGATGAGTTTGAGAATGAGAAAAATATGCTTGGCGGTTCACTGGGTGAAAAGGCTGCTGAAGATCTTCGACTTAGAGTGATTGAACATGTAATACTCTTGAGAACCAATACTTGGTGTTTGTGGAGTTCTTTTTCAGTTTTTCTGCTACCGACTCTTACAATAGTATTATTAGGTTGCCTGTACAGCTTCCGTATGATAATTTTTGTTGTTTTCTTGCAGAATATCCACGTTGTTTCAAGATATTACTCCCGGGTAACTTTGAAAAGACTTGCAGATTTGTTGTGCCTCACTCTCCAGGTCTGTCTCATTCTCTATAACAAAATTTTACTTCCTAACCTGCAAATTTTGTTATGTAACTTTAGTTTTACTTTGGTTTCTCATAAATATTGAATATGTTTATCAATAATTTCCTTTGATAATAAAACTGATATACTGAGTCAGAGTATACTTTTGAGCACATTATCTAAATAATTTATTTATTGTTATCAGATTCTCTCTTTGTGAAAATCTTCATCTATAGGATCTAGATTAGTTATACGCCTGCATATGCTTATTTTGCCTCTGGTTATATTTTGGAGTTTAATTTTTCCATGAAAGAAATGAATGTCGCTTTTGAATTTTTAATCTTCAATTCTTGAGGTATCCTTTTATTTTTTTAATTAAAGATGATCAATAATCGTCCACATTTACCTCCATTCCGTGGAAGTATCTTGGACAGATATACTATACGTCTGCTACCTTAATTTTTATCTAATTCTCGTTTCTACTTCTTACCAACAGTATGATCTTGTTCTGGCATAATGGTTGCATTTTGTATGTGGTTACATTATCATCTTTCATAATACAGGAAGCGAGAAACATCTCTCTGACATGGTTGTCACCAAAGCGCTAGTAGCAAAGATTGACAGACCTATGGGCGTGGTATGTTTCCAGACAGCTAAGGACAGCAATGAGATCATGAATTCATGGGCTACAAACTTGGAGAAGCTGCTCGAGCTCGTAGAGAAGAGCTGTCATCAAATTCACAAGGAGAATATGGTTCACAAAGCTGCACTTAGAGCTTGAAATTTTGCTTCTGAAGTGGAGAGGTTCATTGTCATTGGCTGCTGCTTTTTGGCATTCCAGAAGCAGTTTCTAGTGGAATTCTTTTCGTGGCAGGGACGGCGTTCCCTTTATATAACGTCCGTGATCATAACCGTGGATGGACCTGCGTTGCCCTGCTTTCTCCATCATTTGGTTTTGATATGGCAAATCCTGGGAGTTGCTCATTCGTCTAGTCGACTAAGATTTACAGTTAACACTCTCATTATAGTTGTAACTGTTATGTGCTCAAATAATTCACATTTTTCTACATCTATTATGCCCTTTCAAGGTCCTGACTCGTAATTTAATTGAAAAATTTGTTCGTGAATTATGTGAAGAAACTTGATTTGGTTGTTCTTAGCTAGTGAAGGATTGTGGAAAGAAGTATCTTTTGCAAAACAATGTGACGTGAATTTTGTGTGATTTTTCCCCCTTGGTTTTATACACTCTTTTAAGTGTTTTATAGGCTCATTATATTTTCTCTATAGGTAGTAATGCAAGGGAAAATGGATAAATGAAGAAAGTTCGGAATGTAAGTAGTAATTGACCTACAATGATAATTTTCAAACTCTCTTATAAGACCACTAATGTTTTTATATTCGATAGTGGTGTCTTGCGCGCCTCAATCGGCGTTGGGTGGAGAAAATCATTGCTGCTTTATGAAATGTGTGCACCACACTGCTCGAAACCAGCGAGCTTTTGTGAACTCAGCAACATAGACCAGTTGGCAAGATGCACTTAATGACCCGTTCACTTGATCCAGTGACCTGACCCCTTGACGTACTATTTGCCTTTTTAAAACCCAATCCCTTCCCACTTCATATATATGCCTCATACATAATTCAAATCCGAACATCAATTTGGCTAATAATCTTTTATTTCATCTCTATCTTTACTTCCATCTTGGAATCCGTCAGATAGAAAACCTTAGGGATTTACATAAGAGAGGATTGAAGATGGTCGTTTTTTAATTCGGTAGAAGATTCGCCCAAAGATTTTTATTTAGAATATTTTTTATCAAGCTATGAGTGGCTAATTTTCTAGGTTCTACCTATTAACAAATAACCCCTACAGATTGAATTGTAGGTTGTGGATTAATTTCTACTCCCTCCGTCCTTCTTCAAAAGTATGAACTCTTTCCTGTTTAATCCGTCCCTGAAAAATATGAATTTTCTAATTTTAGAAACTCCTTTCTCTATAATGAGGTGTGACTTATTCTCAATACTTTAAAAACTTTTTATTTCTATCTCTCTTACTTTACCAATTGTACATTAAAACTCATGTCAAATCAAATGTTCATACTTTACAAAAATGGAGGGAGCATTATATGTTAACACAAAGATCCAACTGAACTATCCTCTAATAAGCTTTAGACCTAGAATTTATGATATATGTTTGTTTTTATTTAATAGTTAAAAGAGACATCAGAGATAAGGCAAAAACTATTTTGGCGACATGATCAACTTATTCAAGGCGTACCATTCCTCATTCAACTATCAATCAAGGAATATAAAGTTGTGAGTATATACAAAATTCAACCTAATCCATTATTTCACTCATGGGAAGCGGTTTATCCTTTTTTTGAAACGTAGATCGATTCTATATTATTCAATTTCACAAAATGAAATTTTTCATGCACTTGTACTACCTGATCAAAATGCATTGACCAAGCTTAAACTATATCTACATTCACATGCCTGAATGGCTCTCTCTGAATGGAAGGTTAGTAGGGATTAAGTTGTTGGGAGTCTATGTCTCAACTGCAGTCTACATCTATTTTCTCTGAACGGGGAGACCTATCTACTTATTCCTTCACCCTCTATTCACAGCTTAATTTCTTTCATAATTCGTTTTCATATGTCCTCTACTTGAAATTGTTGGCGCTATTCTAGTTTCTCATCATTTCAATAGTCAGTGCATACATTTTAATATGAGAAATAAAGTTGTGTAAAGACTCTAAAAAGAATTTGGAACATTTAAGATTAATAGAGTGATCAATCTGCACTTGCTATATCAATATCCTCAAAATCAAAATTCACATATATTCCATCTATATTCGGAAAATGACACATTTACCCCAAACAATCTGGAATATTCCAATACAGACCCAAACGCAGATTAGAGACGACCGAGCGCCATACGCCTCCGGTAGCGGCGCCGCCCCTTCCTCACACCTCTTTCCGGAGGCGGAGTCGCATCCCAGTCAAAATAAGACTCCACTGTAGCACCAGGAACATCATTCCTCCCAACGAAAGGATACGCCGGCGCCGGAATATTCCCATCCAAAGCAGCCGCCGGAGCTCCGGGAGGCGGCGGCGGAATGTAATCCGCGCCGAGATCGCGGCTGAGATTGAGGCCGGTGAGAAGAATTCCGTCAATTCCGTGAACCGCCATCCTAGATCCGACGAATAGATCGGGGTAGGCGACGCGGACGCCGTCGACGATGAGGCCGATGGAGGCCCGATCGGTGGAGACGTGGACGTCGCGGAATTTACCGATGAGGACGGCGTAGTCGAAGAGGAGGGTGTCGAGGAAGGGGGCGGAGAGGTTTTTGAGGTCGGCGAAGGTGTGGCGCGTGGAGACGACGTGGTAATGGAGGGTGCTGACGTAGGCGGAGGCGGAGGTGGCCAAGTCGAGGGCGTAGAGGAGCTCGTCTCTCGGGGCGAAGAGAGTGAAATTGGGGGCGGAGAGGAGCTCGTAATTGAGATCGGAGGTGGCGATGGCGTTGGTGAAGAGGGAGTAGCCGTAGTTGCGGAGAGACTGCAGCATGTCGTCGAATTCTTGGGATTGGGTGGGACTGGGAGGATCGGCGGCGGAGGCGGCGTGGAGGAGGAAGAGAAAGATGATGGCGGAGGTGGAGGAGTAGCGCGGTGGTGGGGCCATGGGAGTTGAGAGAAGAAGCGGTTAAGATTCTGTTTTGGATTGGAAATTGGCGCTTCTGTGCGTTTATCTATTTTGAATTTACGATTAATTTATTTTTAGCTTAATAGTGTATTGTTTCAACTTACTGAAGAGTTTTCTGCATTCACACTTGTTGAGAAATTTAGCTATGACGTGGATAATTATGAAACTAAATGAATTCTTGTTTTTCGTTTTTCACTTTTCTAAAAGTCTTGTTTGTGTTTCTCATTAATTCTTTTTACAATATTTCCATTTTAATGAATTTTCTACGTTTCTGAAAAAGTTTAATAAGTCAATTTTTACTGGTCTAATTAATTTTTTCATTAACTGATGACACTTAATTTAATTACTCAAATAAGAATGTTGAGAAAAGATTCAAATATATTGAGACTGTTTAAATAAATATTGTGACTATCAAATGAAAAAAATATAGGATGCATTAGTGATATGAATGTGATAAAATGAAAACTTTAAATGTTGTATAAACTCAAAACTATGATTTGGATTATTGAAAAATGTCAACAGATCACTGAAAAGCATCAACAAGAAAATGGCAACAGAATTTCAACAGTAGTCAATGATTGATGTTGTGTTGATACTGTGTTGGCATTAAAATCTTGAAATTTTACGCTTTGTTGATATTGTATTGAAACTATGTTGAAGCTGTGTTGAGAAGTTTTGAATACGTATCATATATAAGTTTGTATTTTATCACTGCCCATGTAAATAAATTGGATCACACATTTTTGGATTATATAGTCCATATTCAATCTAGAAACTAGAAATACTAGTATCATTTTGCAATTTAGAAGGGTTTAGACACTGCATAATTAAATGAGGAGGTAACCGAACAATCATGAATCCAATTCTTTCTGCCTAACTTTCTCTCTCTTAAAATTTTTAATATCCATTTATTTATCTCAATTAAAATTATTTTTTACAAAAAAATTACTATCAAAAATTAAATAGTACTCCCTCCGTCCAGAAAAATAGACTATATTATGAAAGACATGAATTTAAATGTGGAATTAGTAAAGTAAGAGATAAGTAGTGTTACTGGAATGTGGGATCCATATTATTAGTAGTGTTTAATTATGTTAGGTAGCAAATATGGGATCCTTTTTCAAATTTGGTCTATTTTTCATGGACGGATGGAGTATAATTTTACGAGAATTCTCACAAAATTCTAATTTCATAGTATTATAACCAAGGCTGAAAAAAAAAATATTACATAATATGAACAATGTTATTGTTTTTACGCAACATCATATCATTTTATAAATGGAATATATTACTTTTATACAGAAATTATACCGTTTCTAATCCCTGAAAATATCATTTCACATTCAAAACAACAACCAAACACATCATTTAATTATGAAAAAGGATATGGAGTTGCAGTAATGTTTGGTTGTTGTTTAAAACAGGATGATATTTTGAGCGGTGAGAAATGATATTTTGAGCGGTTAAAAATGATATATTTCGAATAAAAAATGATATGGAAACTTTCAATCGAAACATGAATCCGACCTGCTACCTTCATGCCCGTTCACGGCACGAAATAATATGGGTTGAAACAACATGATAACAACCCGAATCTGATTTACATTATTAAAATTTGATATTACGATAAAAACTTGCATGATTAAAAGTTGATATTACATGATCAAAACCTTATTTTTTAACTTGATTTACACAATACTAGTGAATAAACTTCATCCAATCCCATAAAAATATGTACTTCTGAAACAGAATAAATTTTAATGCATAATTAGTAAATTAAAACACAAATAAAAAGAAAAAATTATTAAAATATTATTAATGGAGAATGATGAACATCTTTATTAAAAAGAAAAAAAGTAAAAGAGTAAATGTATATTTTTTTTCTAAAAGGCGATATAATTCGGGGTAAGTCCTAAAAAAATACAAAGAATACAATTAATTTATGATAAGACGGATGGTTACTTTTCATCCTAGCTTATAAATGATGAGCATCACATTAGGAATATAAGATGAAGTGGATCTTGTAGTTTCAGCCTTAATTGATCACTCTGCATTTCATCAACACCAATATCATACGACGTGACACAATAACGCAATATAGGAACGAAATATGATGGATATCATAGCATTGGTACAGGAACAAATCTCAGACTCAAAGCATTGTTTAAGTTCATGAACATGATTATTGTCGAAACTGTTTTGATAGTTCAGAAACGGTAGAACTGTTTTGAGTCGACACACACCAGGGCTCAGAGTTTGGCGAGGGAGTTTCCAACGTCAATCACAAAACGGTACCTAACATCAGATTTGGCAAGACGCTCCATAGCAGCGTTTATCTCGTCAGCACGAATCAGCTCAATGTCCGCTGCTATGCCATGCTTTCCACAGAAGTCCAACATTTCCTGCGTCTCTTTTATACCACCGAAATCACTTCCACCAATCATCTTTCGACCTGAAAATACCAACCCAACGTTGAAACCTCAGCTTCTCATAGTTAGTTAAATACACATATTAATGTGTTGTAGCCTATAATCTGAGCACAAGAAAAGACTACAACATCATATGTTACCGGCAACTAGAGGGAAAATAGGAAGGTCAAGGGGTTTATCCGGCAATCCCACTGTTACAAGCTTCCCGTTCATCTTCAACAGGCTTAGCAATGGAGCCAACTGATGCACTGCAGCGATGGTGTCAATGATGAAATCCATTGTGCCCGTTGCAGCCTGCAATGACAGAGCTCCTCGTCAAAAATTACGGCAATACCAATATGGACCTCACTTACTAATAAGTACACCACTAATTCTCTCATAAACCGTTACTCAAGTTTATGAGAGAATTATACAAATACCAATTTCAATGTATTTAATCCTAGTGCTATTTACCTCCAACTCAGCAGCATCAGTACTAACAACGAAAGCATCAGCACCGAGCTTGTTTAAGGCTTCAGCTTTCTTTTTCGGGGAGGTACTGATAACAGTAACTTTCAGCCCAAACGCCTTCCCAAACTTGACTGCAACATGGCCAAGCCCTCCAAGACCGGCAACACCCAAATGCTTTCCAGCCTCAGTCATTCCGTAGTATTTCATCGGGCTGTAGACAGTGATTCCAGCACACAGCAGCGGAGCACCAGCATCAGATGGCACATTCTCGGGGAAACGAAGCACAAAATGCTGGTCGACAACAACTGTGTCTGAGTAACCACCATATGTCCTCGTGCCATCTTTGTCGGTGGAATTGTAGGTGAATATCATTTTGGCACAGTAGCTCTCTAGGTCTTGTTGGCAGACATCACATGTCCTACATGAGTTTACTATCACCCCAACCCCGACTCTGTCACCGACCTTGAATTTCTCAACATTATTACCAATTTTGGTCACGACACCCGCAATTTCATGCCTGCAAAACATTTTTCACCATTTAATCTTTAAACAATTAAAGTCAAAAGTTACTGGAGCAGATTAACTTCCTAAGTGGTTTAAATCCATCAAAGCTATTGCTAAAGTTGGTGTAAGCTTTGATAGGTTTGGATCCAACACATGTGAAGCTAGAACTGTTAATGAGATTTATCTGTATTCAGATGCTAATAAACTAGTAGATGACAAACAAGGTTTCCCCAAAATATTGTATTGACAAAGTTGGGAAAATATAAGAATACCCGGGCACAACAGGATACTGTGTGATTCCCCATTCATTCTTGACAGTGTGCAAATCAGAATGGCAAACTCCGCAGTAGAGTATTTTGATTGTTACATCGTCATCTCCATTTTCCCTGTCAGCCATAACATGAAAATATCTCACTTCGCATTCACATAGTGGTAGTACTTTTTTAAAAGATCATGAGTGGCGCATATCACATAGCACCACACCAGAGATATGCACAAAGTGAACCTTCCATTAACAAATAGCACAAGAACACCAACAATTGTCCACGAGTTACTTACTGAGTAGATTTTTCAATTAGCGATTTATTCCGAATTTTGAATCAATAATTATTAAAAAAAAAAATCGACAATAAACGGATAAAAAAACACCACAAATCGAGAGTGGAAAACAGAACTCAAAGCAAAATTGAAGCATCATGCAAAAAGTGGCTAGATATAAGGAGATAAAAATGGTGAATCTAAATCTGGAGAGTCACGCAACAGCAGCGGCGATTGGTTTGCAAATGTGAATACACACACAGAGGGATACATAATTGTGCGTACCTGCGAGAGAAATGGAAGGGTGAGAGGACGCCGGAGGAATCGGTCGCGGCCAAACCAAAAGCTTTGTGTTGGAATTCCGCCATTGGTCGCCTTCTCTACTCTATCTATATCTCCGTCTCTCTTAGTAAAGCTGTGCTCAGAATCTTTTCTCTCGAATCAGTCTTATAGTGAAGACAAAGAGGGCTACCGAGAAAGACAACTGAACTCTATTTTGTACAATAATAATAATACTCCCTTCGTCCCGGATAACAAGACACATTCTTAGCCGGCACAGGATTTTATGAATAATTGGTTAATGTGTTTAATTGGAGAGAGAAAAGATGGGTAAAAGTATTAAATTAGAGAAAGAAAGAAAGATGAATATTTTAATAGGGCTAGTGTTGAGTATATTAATTGGAGAGAGAAAGTTTCCAAAAAACGTAAATGTATCATCTTAATTAGGACAAATTAAAAAGGAAAACGTGTCATTTAAAGTGGGACGGAGGAAGTATTAACTAATAACTCTTAAGTGCCATCAAAACAGAATAAGGAGTATAAAATAAAATAAAATAAAATAAAGTGGAGAGATTAAGAGCATCCGCAATGCTGCCTCGTTGCGGACTCGATCTCGTCTCGACGAGACGAGACGGCATCGAGACAGCGTTGCGGCTCCCGTCTCGTCTCGACGAGACGAGATGTCTCGACGCCCGACGCGTCCCGGCGAGGCAAGTCTCGAGCTCGCGAGACACGCGCCCGGCGCCACGTAGCGCGCGCGGGCTGCTGGCGTGACGCCCACTCGCCGACCCGCGAGTGGGCGTCGGATTTATGACGTCATAATTCAATTTTTTTTAAAAAAAATCAGATTTTTCAAAAAAATAAATATTAAAATATAAAACGGTAATATTTTTAATTTTTTTTTTTTTTATATTCTATATATACTCTTCTCCATTCTCCATTTTACACACAAACACACATTTATTCTCTCATCTTTCTTTCTTTCCTCTCCAATCACTTCTATAAAATCATTCCTTTATTTTTTTCTTCTCCCAAATTTAATCAATTATGGATCCATTTGAGCAAATGCGTCGAATAATGGAAGAATCGCTAGAAGCAGATCGACGTAGGGAGGAGGAAGCCGCCACGCCTCCTAGGCGACGCCGGACATACATCCACCGTAACCGGGAGGAAGCCGCCGCAAGGTTGGAACGTGATTACTTCAGTCCGAACCCGGTGTGGGGAGATATCTACTTCCGTCGCCGTTTCCGTATGTCACGCCCGCTATTTTTGCATATCGCGAATACATTGGCGGCACGGGAAGAGTTCTTCAGAGAAGGGTTCGACGCTGTTGGCCGTCCTAGCCACACGACGCTCCAGAAATGTACTGTGGCGATCCGTCAGCTTGCTACTAGACAAACGGCGGATGCGTTCGACGAATACCTGCACGTCGGAGAATCCACTGGGCGACTTTGTTTGTTGAACTTCTGCAAAGGCGTCCGGGCAGCCTTCACCGCCGAATTTCTGAAGAAGCCAACCACCGCAGATTGTCAGTTTCTGCTCCGTCTTCACGAACAAGTGCACGGATTCCCCGGGATGCTCGGGAGTATCGATTGCATGCATTGGCAATGGAAGAATTGCCCTGTGGCGTTGAAGGGGTCATACACGAGCGGCCACAAAGGCACCCACCCCACCGTTATACTCGAGGCCGTCGCCGACTACCGGCTATGGATTTGGCATGCGTATTTCGGGGTCCCCGGCTCGAACAACAACATCAACGTGCTCAACAACTCCGACCTCTTCGCTGAAGTTCTGAATGGTAAAGCGTCGGCCATCAACTTCGTCGCTAACAATCGCCAGTATAAAATGGGGTACTATCTTGCCGACGGCATCTATTCGAAGTGGCCAACCTTCGTGAAGACGTTCAACAGGCCTACGGACGAAAAGCAGTCTCTTTTAGTGCAGAAGCAAGAGTCTGCTCGCAAGGATGTGGAGAGAGCGTTCGGGGTTCTCCAAGCTCGATGGAACATTATCAAAGCCCCGGCTCGACAGTGGTTTATAGAGAATATGGTCGACATCATGTATACGTGCATAATCTTGCACAACATGATTGTCGCCGACGAAGGACCTGAGGCGAGAACTTGGTTCGACCCTGAAACCCCGGGAAGCTCAACCGCAAGTAGTCCGCCTCGAACGGGAGTGCATCCGTCTTTGCAAGAGCGGTTGTCTATTCGGGCAAGGACAGGTGATTCTACCGCCCACGCCCAACTCCAGGAGGATCTAATGGAGCACATTTGGGCAAAATTTGGCAACCATTAGATGATCGTCACTAGAGAACTCCTTCTTCTGCTTCTTTGCCTCCATTTTTTTTTTTTGAGTTTAAGTGTGCAATTGTAATTTCTAGTTTTTTAATTATGTCTTTTTTATTTTTTTATGTATTTTAAATTGTAATTTTATTTTATTTATAATGAAGTGTGTTTTATTAATTGAATTTGTTGGAATTAAAAATAAAAAATGAAATTGAATGAATAGTTAAGAGATGGTTAAGAGATGGTTAAGAGATGGTTAAGAGATGGAGGGTTGCAGGTGTTGTCTCTTAGTTAAGAGATGAGCTGAAAAGTACAGTGAGGCCCATGACTAGTGAAGAGATGAGACGGTTAAGAGACGGATAAGAGATAGCGTTGCGGATGGCCTAAAAAAAGTAAACTGCGTGAATATACTTTTCTTACGTATTGAGGTGGGACCCATTCTAATTTTGTAGCGTATAAATTCTAATTTTTGTAAAAAAAATTTATATATCTTTTGCATTACTAATCGTGCATTAAAACTTGTGTCCAACAAAAATTGACATTCGTGGGATAGAGGGAATTACAACCTTTTTTTGTTAAAAATAAAAATGAAATGGGATAGTCAATTGGCTCCAATGGTACTTCAAAACTAATCTCATTTTTTTATTTTTGAGTAAAAAAGAGTACATATATATAGGTTTATACTAAAACAAAATCAATTTTTTTTGAAAATTTTGTGAGTAAAAATGCAAAATATAGCTAATATTCTTTTAAGTTTGAATTTAGTATAAATGGTTAGAGTAAAATCATATTTGATGTGACATTTATACTACTCCCTCCGTCCCGGCTAAGATGACACATTTCTTAGCCGGCACAGGATTTTAGAAATTGTTGGTTAAAGTGTTTAATTGGAGAGATAAAAGGTGGGTGTAAGTATTCATATAGAGAGAGAATGAAAGATAAATATTTAATAGGAGTGAGAAAAAATGGTTGAATGTATTAATTTGAGAGAGAGTATCCGAAAAAAGGAAATGTGTCATCTTAGTTGGGACAAACTGTTGGTGCACGCAGCGGAAGAGCATGTAAATAAATCACATAATAATCAGATCTATTTAGCAGATTATTTAGACAAAATCTATTCGCGTAATTATCACATGTATCATGCTCATAACTTGAATTAATCATGCTTTAAGAATATTGAAAACCTAAAACATGCTTTTCTACGGAGTAGAATAATACCTAATTAATTCTCCAAAGAATTGAAGATGGCTAGCGACTTCTCCACGTGTAGCTTTAAGTACTAGACCACAAATCTTCTCTCTGGTTCCCGAACTGTACTCTAATATCAGTGTGGGCTGATCTTACTAGAATACTAGGACTTAAATAAAGAAGACAGAAGAAATCCTTTTTGGAATAGGACTCAAATTCGAAATCTCCTACAGCTGGGAGAGATCGAAATTTTCGAAAATTGCAATATGAGATATTGTGTATTTTCTGTCTCCTTTATTCTCCTATTTATATTAAGTTCCTTTTGGGCCCAGACAGGGATCTATGGAAGGCTTTGGATATGGGCTCATCCAATTTACTTTTTACTAATTAAATTGAACCCACAATTTAATATAAGTTATAATTGGAATATTACGAGCAGCCACTACAGAAGTAATATTGAACTCTCCCCATCCAAATCCGAAATTATAAGTAATCCGGGTTTCCGTTTATCTTTCATTTCCCGTGCTTAAGATTAATATGTCCATTAATTAATTAATGTCTGCTATTGACTTAATTAATTAACTTCTTATTAATTCCAAGAGTGGACTTAGCATGAAACACTCATTTATTATTCATAGAGTAATCATACTCCAACTAGCTAGGTTCCGAATAATAAAACTTAGTTTCGCGCTCCTCTTGAGGACATTATCAAACGAGACTCACCTCGTGCACGATTCAATATAATAGCAATCCTAGCACCGCTAGATATCGATCACCACTGCCCAATATATCAGGATAATTGGGCTACGAAAAACCCGCACCATTTGATAAGTCAAAGCAATGCATAATCAATACCGTATGCTCAATGCTAACCTACATTGATTAAGAAATAAATATTTATCAAGACCTCGCCTTTCAGTAGATAGCCCAAGGCAAGTCTTGCTGTTAGATCCGTTCAGTGCTATACCACACCAATGTCATCTTATTTCAGTAAGGCTTAGAAATATACGGACTGACATTGCAACCTTTCTCGATGGGTAGTCTAATTCCATCTAGGTTGTGAAATTCATATTTTTCTTTGTTTAGAACTGACCGTATTACCTTAAAGTGGACGACGCCCACAACCGGTCTACTAAAACAAAGACTTAGACTTTGTTAAGTTAACTTATACATTTAAACATGCATTAACATCCATTAAATGTAAAACATAACAACATTATGACAAAAATAATCTGTTTTATTCATTGGAAAATAAAATAAGAGTTTTACAGTATTCAATCACTCGAAACGTGATTTCTAGTATACAAACTCTAACAATCTCCCACTTATACTCAAAACACTTTCGAGTATACAAAATGTGCTAACGTCTAAATCTCCCACTTAAACTGAAAGCGGATTGAGGTCTTGAATTAGTCGAACTCCCATTCCTTCAACATGGCTTTCATACGGCTTTACCGCTAACGCCTTCGTGAAAGGATCTGCCAGGTTGTTTTCTGACTCAATCTTGACCACTTGTATGTCTCCTCTCTGCACTATATCTCGAATGATATGATACTTCCTCTCTATGTGCTTGCTCGCCTTATGAGCCCGTGGTTCCCTCGAATTTGCCACAGCACCAGAGTTATCACAATAAACGGTGATGCGCTTGGGCATATTCGTAACCACACCTAAGTCCAGAAGGAAGTTCTTAAGCCATACAGCCTCCTTTGCAGCCTCCGAAGCGGCTACATACTCGGCTTCCATGGTAGAGTCTGCAATGCATTTCTGCTTTACACTCTTCCAAACTATAGCTCCACCTCCTAAGGTAAACACATATCCGGAAGTTGATTTTCTCGAATCCAGATCAGCCTGAAAGTCTGAATCTGTATATCCTAAAGGACAGAGCTCGGCTGCATTGTAAACTAGAACATAGTCCTTAGTCCGATTAAGGTACTTGAGTATGTTCTTTACGGCAGTCCAATGTCCTTGGCCGGGATTTGATTGATATCTTGCTACCATGCCAACAGCAAAGCAGATATCGGGTCTAGTACAAAGCATAGCATACATGAGACTACCAACTGCCGAGGCATATGGTATTCTTCTCATCTCTGCTATCTCAGATGCTGTCTTAGGACACATCTCTTGAGACAACTGGATGCCATGTCTAAAAGGTAGGAAACCTTTCTTGGCATCTTGCATGCTAAAGCGTCTAAGTACCGTTTCGATGTAAGATTCTTGGGATAAGCACAACATTTTCTTACCTCGGTTCCTAAGAACCTTGATACCGAGAATGTGTCCCGCATCACCCATATCTTTCATCTCGAACTGGCTGGACAACCAAGTTCGCACTGATGACAACATCTTTTTATTGTTTCCAATTAGAAGAATGTCATCTACATACAAAACTAAGAACACAACATTTCCTTTTTCAACCTTCTTATACACGCAGCTTTCATTAGGGCATTTTTCGAATCCAAACTTTTGAACAGTTTGATCGAAACACTGGTTCCATGATCTAGATGCTTGCTTGAGACCATAAATGGCCTTCTTAAGCTTCCAAACCATGTGTTCCTTGCCCTTCACTACATAGCCTTCGGGTTGTTCCATGTAGATGGTCTCCTCAAGACTCCCGTTTAGAAACGCAGTCTTAACGTCCATCTGCCATACTTCCCAATCCATGTAAGCTGCTATAGACAAAAGTATACGGATCGATTTGAGCATGGCCACTGGGGAGAAGGTCTCATCGTAATCGATACCTTCCTTTTGGGTATACCCCTTAGCCACTAGTCTTGCCTTGAAGACTTTAACTCGTCCATCGGGTCCACGTTTACGTTTGTATATCCACTTGCTCCCAATGGCAGTACAGCCTTCGGGTAGGACAGACAAATCGTAGACGTCTTTGTCTAACATAGATTGTAGTTCCGAATCCATTGCTTTCACCCATTCGCAATGATCGACATCAGCCTGCGCCTCTGCAAAATTCCAGGGATCCAGTACATTGCTGTCCGAGGAGTGATCCATACACTCACCCAAACCAATGTATCTATCGGGCTCATGAGAGACCCTCCCACTGCGGCGCGGCACTACAATATCTGGAGTATTAGTTGAAGTTTCTGGAATTGTTGTTACACTTGGTAATTGTTCTTGGTTAATGGAAGTTGAAACTTGAGTTAGCTCTTCTAGAGCAATCTCACTGCTGGACTTATGATTCATTACATAGTCTTCCTCTAAGAATGTGGCATGAGTGCTCACAATCACTTTCTGATCTCTGAGACTATAGAATTCATAAGCTTTCGTTCCTCTAGGGTATCCTATAAACACGCAAACCTCAGTCCTAGATTCCAGCTTAGTTGGATCCTTTTCCAATACATGAGCCGGACACCCCCATACTCTGAGATGTTCTAGATTGGGCTTACGCCCATTCCACAACTCATATGGGGTAGTAGGAACAGATTTAGAAGGTAAGACGTCTAAGAGATAGTTTGCAGAAAGCAAAGCATGACCCCAAAACGAAACAGGTAACCGTGCATAACTCATCATCGATCTGACCATATTTAATAAGGTCCTATTCCTTCTTTCAGCCACGCCATTCTGCTGGGGTGTGCCCGGCGCAGTCGTTTGGGATTCAATCCCAGCTACCGATAAATAGTCCAAAAACTCGGCACTTAGGTATTCGCCTCCGCGATCAGATCGCAGGCATTTGATACTCTTACCATGTTGCGTCTCTACTTTAGCCTTAAACTCCTTGAACTTGTCAAAAGTTTCAGACTTGTAGCGCATCAAATAGATGTATCCGATTTTCGAGTAGTCATCTGTAAAGGTGACGAAATATCGAAAACCGCCCCTTGCCTCGGTTGACATTGGTCCACACACATCAGTATGAATGAGCTCAAGTACTTCTTTGGCCCTATTCCCCTTTGATCTAAAAGATCTCTTAGTCATCTTGCCTTCGAGACAGGACTCACACTTCGAAAACGGTTCCTTCTCAAGACCTTTAATAAGATCTTGATCAACCATCGCATGAATCCTTCTTTCGTTGGCATGACCAAGTCTAAGGTGCCATAAGTACGTTTCATTCATTGAAGTTGAAGGTTCTTTTCTTTTCTTAGAAATTTTCGATGTAGCATTGAGTTCTGATTTACGTTGATTAAATTGTGTAGAAGTGATCGTGTACAGATTGTTTTCCATGATACCGCGACAGATATAAGAACCATCTTTCTTAATAACGCAATTGTCATTAAAAGAAATCGAATATCCATCATAAGACAATTTAGAAACTGAAATTAAATTTCTTCTAAAAGAGGGTATCAACAAAACATTCTTCAAAATCAAAAATCTATCACTAGAAAAACGTAAATAAACGTCTCCCACTGCAACGGCCGCCACTTTCGTAGCGTCGCCCAGCTGGACCTCTATCTCACGATCATGTAGCCGTCTTGTCACCTGCATCAAGTCAGGATCAAAACATATATGATCAGTTGCTCCAGTATCAATAACCCAAGTATGAGTAGATGTCAAAGCCAAACATGACTCGACTACTAGAGCATGGTGCATACCTGTAGCCTTGCCCTTTTTAGGACAATCTGGCTTCCAATGACCTTTCTCTCCACACTTGAAGCATTTTCCAGTTTGCTTCTTGTCACCCCGCTGTTTCTTCTTTCCCTTAGCATTGTTGACTGCTACTTGGTTCGGTGCCTTTTTCTTTCCTCTTCTAGCCTTAGAGCCAGAGGAATTAGGCGCGATACTCATCATAGCTACTTTAGCTTGAACCATAAGGTCCTCCGCCGACTGAAGTTCAGTCAGCAACTCTGCTAAAGTATAATTCCGCTTGTTCATCTCAAAGTTGAGCTTGAACTGCTGGAAGCTAGGGGGAAGACTCTGAAGGATTATAGTAACCTGGGACTCGGGATCGATCGTCCCTCCCAATACCTCAATCTGGTTGAGGTGACTCATCATCTCGAGGACGTGTTGCCTCACAGACGAGCCTTCCTTCATAGACTTCGTCATGATACTCCGAAAGGCTTGAGACTTAGCCGTTCGATTCTGAGTACCAAAAAGATTTGCGAGATTTGTCATGATCTCGGCGGCAGTTTCCATGGCAGAATGCTGATGCTTGAGTACTGATGACATAGAAGCCAACATGTAGCACTTAGCCATCTCATTCGCCTTATGCCACCGTCTATGCGCATCTCGCAATGCTTGGCTGGCACTAGCAGCCGGGACAGCTGGGCGTGGAGTAGTGAGTACGAACTTGTACTCTTCTGCTGTGAGAACGATATCCAAGTTTTGTTTCCATTCGATGTAATTTTGGCCTTCGAGTTTGTTTTCTTTGAGAATGGCAGAAAGAGGATTAAAAGACATCTTGACGAATTTTATTGCACTGCAAACAGAAGATTTTACTATTTGTCATAAACTTATGTAAGGAAATTGAGTAGATTAACCATAAAACTTTTCAAAATCTTACAACAGCCAAATTAATAAATTGTATCCTCCTCTGGAGGTTAATACGCATTAAAATTTTGACAATTTACTGGTCACAACACCGACATATCAATAGCTTCCTCCTCTGGAGGTCGACATATCTAATGCTGCCTAAGCACGACCATCAGGTTTAGCATTACAGAATTTTATTTCTACAACACACTCCCATAACAATGTTCATGTGTTGATAACAAAACCAAGCTATCTCATAAATTCTGATTGAACCCTGAAACTCGCAGTTCCTTAGGATTATTGTCCCTACTCTGTAGGTGGCGATAATATTAGGAACCACTTTCTAGTTCATTCTATTTATTATTTGAGAAGTCCGCCCTTATGAACTTACTGTTTTCGTAGGATTATTGTCCCTACTCTGTAGGTGGCGATAATATTAGAAAATCAGCTTCACAAAATGTGGCAGTCCAACCGATGGAGACCATATATAAACTATAAGTTCATAATTATCGCTTAGACATTTGGGTTATGGTTTTAATTAATTATCCTTTAGCCTTAAGGCAGATTAAGACTAATTAAATTCTGTTGGTATTTAATTTACTGGATAATTAAATCTTTTATTATCTTTAATATCTTAGTTTAGGAATTATTGTTCTAGAATTTAATTCTTATTCACGTCATTCTATAAGATATATCTAAAATAAAGTACATTATTTATAATCTTAATTAGACATGAAAAATTAAATTCATATAATTTCCAAGTTCAAGATTAGGAAGAAAATTAAAATATATTATTTAATGTAATCTTATATATATCTTATCTTATTATAGATTCTAGATATATTATATTTAGGAAACTATTAAATTATTCTTATCTATATCATCTAGGATATAAAATATTCATAGATATAGAAAATAATCCAAATATTCCTAAAATCTAGGGAAATCTTCCCAAAATATTTTATTTCATTAAATAATATTTATTTTTAATGATTTCTATTAATTTAGGAATTAAATAATCATTAAAATAATCTTTCGTCATTATCTTGCGATTCGAGGTTTGCACGAATCAACACGACGAAGATTTGAAGACTCCTCCCGGAGATGCTCGCCGGAGCGGCGTGTTCGCCGCCCGACCACCGCCGACAGTTCGCACCGATGGCGCGCTGCTTCCTTCTCCCTTCCGCGGCATCGCCGCATCTCCCTCCGTCAACGTCAAGCCAGAAAGCACAGCCGGAGCCGCGACTTTCCGGCGATCTCCCACTGCCCAACGAGCTCGCGCGCTCCAGCAGACGCCGCCTGCCGGCGTTGCTGCTCTCGGTTGCGCCTCGTTAGGGCTGGGTCGACTAGGATTCTAGGGTTAGGGTTAGGGTTTCGTCGGATTCTTGGCGCCTCGGCAGCTCTCGGACGAGCCACCACGCCGTTTGATCGGGGCCGGCTAGGGTTTGGCGGGCTTGGCCGGTGGCGCGCGCGAGCCCTTGCTCGCCGGCGCGTCGCCCCATGCCCGTCGCCCTCGGCTCCCACTCGATTGGCAACCCTCTTCGATCGATCATAGCGCAATTCGTCCCGGCGCAAGCGCCGACGAATCGCACATCTAGTTCGTTCGAATAATTCAAGTTCTATGATTCGAATGTTCTTGAGTTCAACATGCATAAACATAAAAAAAAATAAAAACACAAGAACATGCTTCGTAATCAATCAAGACATGCATACATGAATTTCGCGAAATTTAAATCCAAATAATCAGAGCCAAAACCTGGCTCTGATACCAATTGTTGGTGCACGCAGCGGAAGAGCATGTAAATAAATCACATAATAATCAGATCTATTTAGCAGATTATTTAGACAAAATCTATTCGCGTAATTATCACATGTATCATGCTCATAACTTGAATTAATCATGCTTTAAGAATATTGAAAACCTAAAACATGCTTTTCTACGGAGTAGAATAATACCTAATTAATTCTCCAAAGAATTGAAGATGGCTAGCGACTTCTCCACGTGTAGCTTTAAGTACTAGACCACAAATCTTCTCTCTGGTTCCCGAACTGTACTCTAATATCAGTGTGGGCTGATCTTACTAGAATACTAGGACTTAAATAAAGAAGACAGAAGAAATCCTTTTTGGAATAGGACTCAAATTCGAAATCTCCTACAGCTGGGAGAGATCGAAATTTTCGAAAATTGCAATATGAGATATTGTGTATTTTCTGTCTCCTTTATTCTCCTATTTATATTAAGTTCCTTTTGGGCCCAGACAGGGATCTATGGAAGGCTTTGGATATGGGCTCATCCAATTTACTTTTTACTAATTAAATTGAACCCACAATTTAATATAAGTTATAATTGGAATATTACGAGCAGCCACTACAGAAGTAATATTGAACTCTCCCCATCCAAATCCGAAATTATAAGTAATCCGGGTTTCCGTTTATCTTTCATTTCCCGTGCTTAAGATTAATATGTCCATTAATTAATTAATGTCTGCTATTGACTTAATTAATTAACTTCTTATTAATTCCAAGAGTGGACTTAGCATGAAACACTCATTTATTATTCATAGAGTAATCATACTCCAACTAGCTAGGTTCCGAATAATAAAACTTAGTTTCGCGCTCCTCTTGAGGACATTATCAAACGAGACTCACCTCGTGCACGATTCAATATAATAGCAATCCTAGCACCGCTAGATATCGATCACCACTGCCCAATATATCAGGATAATTGGGCTACGAAAAACCCGCACCATTTGATAAGTCAAAGCAATGCATAATCAATACCGTATGCTCAATGCTAACCTACATTGATTAAGAAATAAATATTTATCAAGACCTCGCCTTTCAGTAGATAGCCCAAGGCAAGTCTTGCTGTTAGATCCGTTCAGTGCTATACCACACCAATGTCATCTTATTTCAGTAAGGCTTAGAAATATACGGACTGACATTGCAACCTTTCTCGATGGGTAGTCTAATTCCATCTAGGTTGTGAAATTCATATTTTTCTTTGTTTAGAACTGACCGTATTACCTTAAAGTGGACGACGCCCACAACCGGTCTACTAAAACAAAGACTTAGACTTTGTTAAGTTAACTTATACATTTAAACATGCATTAACATCCATTAAATGTAAAACATAACAACATTATGACAAAAATAATCTGTTTTATTCATTGGAAAATAAAATAAGAGTTTTACAGTATTCAATCACTCGAAACGTGATTTCTAGTATACAAACTCTAACACAAACTATAAAGGAAAATGTGTCATCTTAAGCGGGACGGAGGGAGTAAAATATATCAGTGTGGTTCCATATTACAACTCATCAAACACTAATAATAATGTAGGTCTCACTATCTACTAATAATAGTACTTCTACTAATTTAACTATCTTTCTATTCATCTCTCTTACTTTATTAGTTATGACTAGTGTTAACTTCTGTTGTAACAGTCCGGATTTCTAGGGTATAATAAATACGGCGACTGCTACCAAGGCGGACTTAAAAACAATAAGAACATAGGCTATGGTTTCATTTAAAGAGATTTGATTAGAGTAATCAATGAACTATTTAAGAGATAAGACAACGGCTTAAGCAAGAAAATCAATAGATGAATAAATATCATAAACTATGCTCAAAGGTCAAGGGTTTAATGTAAATCCAACAAAACGCATTATGTCTCGATATTCTAAACAATAATGAAATAGTTCAAAAACAACGATACTAAGTTTCATATTTAGCGGAAGCAACCAAGAGAAAAGTGAAGAACATGTATGAAGACACAACTCCACTTGATGTTTCAAACGATCATATCATTATTCAATTTATTAGCTCAACACCGCCACCCGCTCGTCACTGCTCAACCTGCACAGAGGGAAAACACATGCAGGGCTGAGTATTTTAAACATACTCAGTGGACTCGTGCCAAAACATTTTAATAGTTATGTCACCCTTACCATAGTGAACTCGAGTTTGCATTTATTTAAAAGAATATCATCGAGTATCACAAAATAATTTCATGGACTGGCCAGTCAAACAATACCTCCCATTTTCTCATCAATCAACAATTTCATGGTGCGACGAAAGTGTGGCCACACTTCGCCCACGAGACCGGCCGACTAGCAAGGACGGCTCCCGATCTCCCGTGTACACTAGCCTGATAGGGTTTGCGACCCTACTCAGACCCGAATTCGTTTATATAGCCCTATAGCCTAATGGAGCGCACTCGCAAACTAGGCATCAGGCACACACAATATACAAAACAATCACAGGCATGACATAACAGTTTAATTCACCCTTATTTCCCCACTTTCATAAATTTGCAACATAAAAGAGTTTAGGAATAAAGCCCACCTCGATTCTTAGATCACAAGTATGTTCTTCTTCTTGCTATCACTCCGTGAGCGCGAGTTAACACCTTTAATTTATGTGTATCACAAGTAAGTCTCAATCATTGATCAAAATCATGCATGTTCCCAACGTTTTCCTTTTCTCATCAATTCATTTTAATATCACCATTCAAAAACAAGGTATGATTATCATATCACTTTTATTCGCATCACAACTCCAAATCAAAACATGTCACGCATGAGTGTTCTAAAACACACCCACACGCGCACACACACGGTTTCACACACACACTCACATGTGCATCCCATTCATCAATTAATTTCCCCTCCACTCAATCTAAATGCATGTGGACTCAAGAACACCGATTAATCGGTAGATGAAGAAAAGATCAAAATAAAAATACCTTTTTCGATAGAACGAACGGTAGAAAAAAAGTAGTAGCTTTGATTCTTCAAAGATTCTTGAGTTTCAACTTCAATTCTTCTCCAAAGATGAAGAAATATTGGAGAATAGTATAAGAAAATTGAGAGAGAGTGGGAGAGAGGAGAGAGACGTGATTTTGGGAGTGGGGGCGTGATTTTGGTGTTCTAGGTTTAGGTTTTGCCTCTTATTTATAGAGTGTAAGATATAATATCTTTAATTAAATAAATTAAAGATTTTGAGAAGATTTGATGGGGAAGGTGGCAGTTTTTATGGGGAGAAATAAGGAGAATTCGAAATTCTAGGCTATTTAATTAGCCTATGATTTCATTTGCATATTTTACGGAGTAGAATAAAATATCACGGAGTAGAATAAAAATAATAAATTCTCCCAAATATATATAAAAGTGGCGATTTATTGATTCCTCCACAAAGATCAATTTCAAATATTATTTAAAATAAGATATGACAAGATCTCCTTAGACATGACAAGATATGCTAAGATATTTGAATTTAATTATGGAAGAGAATAAACAAGGGATCAAATAATATAATAAAATAATCCATTCTCCCATAATAAGAGATTTTCGAAAATCTCCTTAGATAAACATAGGGATCGAAATTTTCATGGAGAAAATAAGGAATGATCGGATTTTGGATTTAATTTGGATAATTATCACAAGCAATAATTAAATCCAAGAAAAATAGAATTTTTTTCCAATAAGTAGGAGGGTCGAAATTCCATGTGAATAAATAATGCTCTTATTTAATTCTCACTCATCCCTTAGGAAAAATAATTCACCACAATATTATTTCACCCCGCATCAAAATATTCACATATTCGCATCACAAAATCCACCATTCAAATTTCACCTCCACTTCACATTTTCCAACGACTTTGACCATTCCACGGCCACGTCATATTTTCCACAGTCTTGACTATTTAATAGCCACGTCATATATTCAACAAGTTTGACTATTCAACTCCAATTCGCAATTAGGTCACAAGAGTCATGCAATAATCACTCATAATTTAATCCACATATATCATAGCATTAAAAGTATTTAATGCAAAAAAAATTTTATCTTGAAAATTAGGGTTCGAAAAAGTGGGATGTTACACCTGTGCTATGCACAGGACAAAAAAAATTTAAATAATAAAGATATATTAATTTAAAATAAAGAATATAGAGTATATAAGTATAAAAATATATTTACAGATAAAATCTAATTAAAATAAGTATTTGAAATATTATAAATAATTAAAAATATTATAAACAACAATATAAAGATATCTGTACTTCTCTCAACCCACTATCAATGAAATTAGAGTGAACTACAAAAATAGCCCATGGACTATGCATTTTATCTCGCCAATAAACCCTGGACTTTAAAAATATCCCCAGACAACCCTGGACTAAGTATAAAATTAAATCTAATATTGAAATAAAGGAACAAAGTGAAGGATGCCAAAAGGGAAGAAGAATGATAATTTTGAAATAATATAAGATTTAGTACATAACTGAAATAATATCAGATTTAAAATGTAAAAAGACCAAATTGCCCCCCCCAAAATCCCCCAAAAGGGTATTTTCGTCACAAAACAGTGAAAATGACCATTTTCGAGATAAACGCTTAGTCCAAGGTTGTCTGGGATATTTTTAAAGTCCAGGGTTCATTGGCGAGATAAACGCATAGTCCAAGGACTATTTTTGTAGTTCACTCATGAAATTATTAGTAGATGATTGTATACTGTTAATATTTGATATGAGTGTAGTAGTATAAAATAAAAGAAATAACAAAAGAGGAGATGTGTGGATGAAATAGAATAAAACATACAAAGAAAGAAAAATATAATACTACTATTTACAAAAGAAAAAAAAAAACTATTTTAACGATTAAATAGTTCACCAGTTTCGATTAATAAAACATAAGTATTTCATAAATACAAACAAAAAATAAGAAAAACAATAACAAACATATGTTTTGAAATTGCAACACAATTGTTTATAACTAAAGACATATTTTTTTAGAATTAAGTAGAGACGATTAAACAAATAAAATAAAATCACAATTAATAAATGCATTTTATCAAAATTAAATTCAATAGTATATGATAATATTTTGAAAATTATAAAAAAGAAATTGAACTTAAAGTCATAAACAAAATTATCTTATCTAGTAATAGAATAAATGAAATTGATTCCAAATTAATATATAAATTTAATTACTTAATTAAAAATAATAATTTGGACAATAAGAGCCGCCACACCCACCATCCTGCGGCGTCGTCGTCATTATTCTCCAGCAATAAGAGCCGTCGTCACCTCCCTCCCGTCGGATCGGACCGTCACCGCCCCACAACCTCAGCTTGCTGCCCTCGTCATCCATTGGTGGAGGCTTGGAGCTATCGCTGATTGCAATAAAAAAAAATCAGATAATTAGTCCACTAAAATACAGATTCAACTAATGCTGTGGGTATATATAACTTTTTAATCTTATTTGAAAATCCACTATTGCTCAATAGGAGCTACCTTTTTTCAATCCAATGATTGTCAATTCTCAAAATGACCAAAATTATAAACAAAATAGCTTCACATTTTCTCTCCAAAAATGATAAAATTGTCTTTTTCACCGAACTGTCACTTTAGATTAGTAAGATTTGTGAATTAATTCTCGTACCATTCACCTGTGCAAATTTTTTGGGGGTGGAGAGAGTATTCATTTGCCTGTAAAAAAAATTTACTTAATGAGGAAGAGAAAGAGTATAATTGTGATTATGATTATCACTATCATTGTACAAATAATATCTGGTTTTGAAAAATACCTAAACCTAACTTACAATGACATTTGTGTTACTAACAATAATAATTCTGCAGTCAATGCATAATTTATTGAATAGTACTCATTAAATTGTATGATCTTGTGGTCTAAATTTGGTTTTGATTTTGCAGTAAAATCTATACATATTTTGATCATAGTCCTTAGACGGAATATATGTACATATAACATTTATTGAAACATATCAGGCTTAGGAGAGGAAAATTATGTTAGTCTATATAGATCATCTATATATATCGTACAAATTTTATAATTGAGATTACTTGTACAAAATAAAAATTACTTTGTGTGCATTACTCAATTTAAATTAGATTTACGTACTTACAAGAGTTCGTTTGATTTCATGGGTTGGATATAGCAAGATTATTATTTGATTAATCAGTTAATAGTTTACCGCTAACCAAACCCAAATTAATTGATTGTTTACTAACCAAATACGAAAAAATATGGTTTTGGATCAGTTGTATTCCTTTGTCCTTATACAGGGCGCTCCAATTCGCTATAACTGTTTGTCGCACACACAAACTCAATATTCGAATTCACCGCTACTTAGAGCATCCACTATAGGGGCGGCGCGCCGGCTTAGCCGCGGCGGGCTACTGCGGAGGACGTGTCCGCCCCGGAGGCGGACGATTTTGTTGGGGCGGACGGGCATTCGCCCCGAAGGCGGCGTGGACGAGCCGGAGGAGAGAGAAGCGCGGCGGCCGCCGCGCCTATCTATTGTGCGGCGAAACCGCCGTGGCGGTCGCCGCTTTTTATTTTAATTTTTTTTTTTTTTTCGAATTTGTAATTATTTTTTTGGCTTATTTAAATACCCCACCAATTTGTTTTTCACTCCACACCCATTTTCACTCCACCTCCAATTTCACTCTTCAGAATTTTATACCAAATGCACAGGAGAGACGAAGATTCACCCGGCACGGAAGAATCGGGATACGGATACTATCCTTCTTCCCAGCCATCTCAGTTGTGGGTATCGAGTCCCACCCCCCGGGGATCGAGTCCCAGTCCCCCTCCACTCCAGTCGTGGTCACCGACATCCCCGCCGTGGCAACAAACCCAATATCGGTGTTAGTCATCTCATCAGAGGAATTTGGGTCGTTCGGCATTCGGAGATTATCGACCCACTATGGACTCGCCCAACCATCCGCGTCCGGATACCCCTTCTCACTCTTTCCAGCGCACCCAGACTCCTTTGTCTGATTTCGATAGGTTCACACTGGAGCAGATGATGGGGCTGATGAGTCCGGGCCTACCGGAGACCCCGCCGACGAGATGTTCCGGCGACGGCGGTGGAGGGAGGGCCGGCGGCGACGGCGGCGGGGATGGCAGCGGCAGCGGCGGTAGCGAGTCGGGGCGGGCACTACACCAAAGACGAGTCGATTGCTGTGGCGAGGGCATGGGATGCCGTCACATCAGACCCCTGTGTTGGCACCGATCAGACCGAGATGGGCTTTTGGAAGCGCGTTTTGTTGACCTACAATGAGTTCAAGCCGAGAGGCGCCAAACCGCGTGACGCGGAACAGATCCGGAAAAAGTTTGGGAGGATTCTGACACCCACCTGGAAGTTCGCGGGCATCTACGGCAACAACCTTCTCAACGCTGAGAGTGGCCGCAACGAAGCCGACGTGAAGGCTCTGTCTGTGTCCCAATACAACGCGCTATGGAAGCCTAAGTTCACCCACTGGGAGGAGTTTCTCGTTCTCGAGAACTGCTCGAAATTCAAGTCCATCTGTGCAGAGGAGACTGAAGGTCACGGGGCGAAGCGCAATAGACGCAACAGAGCCGGGAACTACAGCAGCAGCAGCGGCGGACAATCAATCGACCTCAACGACGCCCAAACGGAGGAGCCCTCTGATACACACACTAGGCGCTCACATCCTCTGGGGCAAAAGGCTAGTATCCGCAGCGCCCGAATGTCTGCAGGTTCCTCCCGCTACTCAGCGCCCGCGTCTGGATCGCGCAGCGCGCAGGCGCCTTCTGGAGCTCAGTTCGTGGACCATGGGGCCCATGTGGTCTTGAACAGGAACCTGAATGTGCAGTTGATGAAACAACTGCAAGAGAACTGCCATTTCTACGAGTCGGCCACCGACCCGATCACCAAGGCGATATACTATGAGCTCATGTGTAGGATCAGAGAGGATCTGGGGCTGACTGGTCCAGCGGCGCCGGGTGCGCCGAGGGCAGGGGCGACGCCGGGGGCGGCGGGGGCAAGGGCGGCGGCGCCGGGGGGAGTGGGCGACGAAGAAGAGGCAGAGGATTCCGACTCCGCCACCGAGTAGATGGTGGCGGTGTTTTTATTTGTTTTTATATGTTTTTTTTATAAAATGTTCGTTGTATAATTTTCCGGTATCCATTAATACAACTAATATTTGGTCTCATCGCACTTTTTAATTTTATTATTATCTCGTTTTCTAATTATTTTTAGTCCGATAATTTTAAGTCTAATTGAATTAAAATATACAAAGAATAAAAATAAAGTGAAATGTGGCTAACAAAAGTGTCCACTATTGTTGCGGAAACTTTTTTTTGTGGCCATGGACAAATAAAAAGTGGCTATGGACAAAAAAAGAAGTGTCCAAAAAAAAGTGTCCACCTATAGTTGATGATTTATGCAGTGATATAGATAGGTGGAGTGTCTATTTTGTCCAAACTCCTACAGATGAGTACATTTTCTTAGAAGGGATGAATATTTGTTCGTGATTTTATATTTTCAAAGAAACTTGAAAATTGGAAATGTTGTGCACGTTGTGATTGGAAACATGATACTACATTACTGTGGAATTGATTTAATTTCACTTTGAGTTTATTTTGTCCAAGTTAAACTTAAAATGCAATTAATACTCAATTATAGTATTATATGAAATTCGTAAAACAAAATAAAGGTTTGATGGAAGAAAATAAAAATGATGTTTCCGAATAACATTACTTAAGTAAATGATGAAAAATCGTAACGCTCGAATTTGAAGGTTTTAAATGTTGGCTCATAACTTATAAATATTACTCGAGATTTTTAAATGTGGGAGTATTAACAAACAGAAACATAAGCCATCTCCATTCATCATAACTCCATATTAAAACAGACGTTACACCAAATTAAATACTCCACCTTTCAAGTTTATCCATCATCTACACTACACACACATAAACCTACTGGAATGATACACAACTAGATCTTGATCATTCACAGATTTTTTCAAAGGTTTGTATTAAAATTTATACCATACGCAGCAAGAATAATCACCTCCAAATAAACAATCAAGTTAGATGCATCATTGGTAGTACAAAATTTTAAAGCACAATCCACAAAAGTTATACTAATGTGATAAATGGTGTCACACCAACTTCTTTCTTTATACAGAAACAAAGTTGTGCAATGAAACCTATGAAAGATTAATTTAAGGCAGAATCACCGATTATGCCTCCCCGCAAAGCTGCCTTTGTTCCTGGCAATGAAGCCATTCTTTGGTTTGGGAATATCATGAATATCCATTACTTGAATCGTTCTCTGCTTTTTGGCTTCATAGATGAAATATACACCAACATATATCGTAATCAGTTTTCAGATAAGAAAAAGGTTATAGAAACATATCCCAAAGATTGAAAGCAGACCATTCTTAGCTTCTTGGTAGTTCTCCTGAAGACGCTTTCTTGCTGAGTTTAGCTTCTCGTCATCCATGACTGGTTCCCTTTGTGCTCTCTACAAGATCATGTTACAAAGAAATGACATTATATTACTTGACATTACAACAAAATCGGAGGTAACAATATGGTTAAATTCAGAAGGTTTGACAATACTCATCAATCATATATCCGTGATAGGTAAGTAAAATAGGATAATTTATCAATGAAGGCACAATTTCCTCCTATTAAGAAACATAACCAACTTTGGAACGCCTGCATCAAACTCATTCAAGTAGATAGAGCAAGACATGTATGAATGTTAAAAACTTTTAGCATAGCAGTCGAGTACATTAGGAGGAGCTGAAGTAGACTTAGGAACTGATTGAGGCGGCCTTAACAGAGCTTCTCTTCGAGCTCCGGACTGTGGTGGTTTAGGCTTTGGTTCATCTAAAGATTTACAATGTCAATCTACTAATGCAAAGAACTAAATCAAGAAATACAACTGGAAATATAAGACATAATTTAAAGCTCACTTTGTGGATTCGGGGAGTACCCAAAATCTGGAACCTGTGGAAACTGAAACTTCAGATTTGCAACAATACTTCTTAAACGAAAAGCGAGTATTTATTAAGATTTCTTCCTTGGTTCTTTCATCTTTTAGCATAAACGTAGCTGACTAAAACAACATTCGAATCACCTGGTGATGGCCATTTTGTTGATTTCTGGGTATGCTCTGCTGAGGTGAATCCCCATCAGCTGCCACCACCATCACCACCCAGTATTAACACATTCATTTTTCACAGAAACTACTCTTATCATGTCTATCAAGCTATTGCAAAATACAGCACTTTTTTAGTAATTCAGAAACAACTTTCTACCTATAAGGTTTGAAGTTGCTTGTGGTTGGTTCACCTTTACCCATTCATCAACAGTTTCCTTCCATTTTCTACATACCCAAAAACAATAACAGAAATCAATCACTAACAACACAATCATACAAATCAAGAGGAAAATAATAAATCCACAAATAGCAAAGAGAAGAATCTGAAAACCTGACAAGCTGCTTCACCAATCTGCGCACTTCATTTGATGAATGCTTCCTCAATCGATTCACATGCCTTCCTATATCAGTATCCTACACAATAACCTCCACAATTTCATTCAGAAAAAATTAAAATAAATAAGTTTTTTTTCCATTAATATACAAGTTTTACCTTGAGAGCGTGAAATGTGATATCCATATATGCAAGGTTTTGCAGCAAATCCACCACAGTATCTTCACTCTGAACAAAAAAAAAATTCAAATTATGCAAAAACAGTAGAGCAAATACACTCAACTAGCACAAGCATCGCAATGTCGAAACAAATCAAAAACCTGATTCAGATCTTCAAGCTGCTCTTTAATACTGAAGATTTTGGTCTGTTCGTCATCAAACAAGCCACCGTACGCATCCTCTTCTTCTCCGCCGCTAAGATTCGACTCCGGAGTCAATGGACTCTTAGCAAAATCATCATTAGAATCCCTAACGTTTTTGCTGAATTTCTTATTTTCATCATCTACATCAAACTTAATACTTCTATTATCTATGTTATCACTACTATTAAAATTATTAATACAAACATTCTCCGGAAAATAGGGCTCGTGATCAACTACACGGCGGCGGATATCACCGCTACAGTTCCGGCACATGTGCGCCTCCGGCGCGTAAAGCAACTCAACGAGTTCATCCCGGCGGCGGCGCAACTCATCGCCGTAATCCGAACCAGCAACGCGAATCGCCGCTTTAATCAACGCCCAGATTTCGGTCCCCGATCTCGACAAAATCGCCCGAAATTCCTCCGGATTCATGCCGTATAATTCCGTTTGGTGAAAAAAGTAATCAGAAAAGGTGGAAGAATTCCGTATAATTCCGTTTCGGTGAGCGGATTCAGTGAATGCGAGGAGGAGAATTCCGAATCCAGGAAGAGGAAGGTTACAAAATTATGATTTTTTTTTTTTATTTTTCTGCTTCGTTGGGATTAATTGTATTCGAAAGGGCATTAAGCGTTAAAATCTTGATCTCGTGCTTTTCATTTTCCCGTTTAAATTTGGAGCGAATATTTATTAAGTGGGAAATCTGTGTAGCTGAGCTGTGATGCAACTAATCTGTGGCTCCACTATTTCTTACCGTAGGCTCTCCTATGCTATTCCATGTTCACCATATCATTCTACCTATCATTACTCTAGTGAAAGTGAACTACGTAGATGGTACCTCATCTACCTTATCTTTCATTTTCGCACGTAAATAATACTGATCTTTATTTTATATTATTTTTTATATCTATAAATCACATTTTTAGTATCTGATACAATTTTCTTCTCAAAATACCCTTTAAACAAATATATTTTCTTATTTATATCATAAAGGATATTTTAGGCCTACTTAAAATTAGTACTAAAAATGATTATCTTCTCTCATTCTTCTCATTCTTTATACTATTATTGTTAATCAATATTAATATTATTATTTTGATGTTATAAATTAATAATTAATTCATTTTTAATATACTTAAATATAATTATAGTTATAATTATATTTAACTATTATAATAATATTATTGTTATAATACTAAAAATTAATAGTAATTAATAAATAATTGTAGTATAATTAAAAATCACGAATCACATAATATTATGTAATAATAATAATAATAATAATAATTATTATTATTATTATTAATTATTATTATTATTGTTATTATTATTATTATTATTATTTTACATTAAATTAGTAACTAATCAATATAGCCTTAATAATAATTTAACATTGTGAATTGTATTCATAATGATATAAAATGTTGAATATTTTTAGTTAGGTGTTTCAACCTTAAAATGAGTATTAAATAATTTAACAAAAAATATTCAATTGATTTAATTACTTTAAATAATTAATTTAATCAGGTATTTTGTTTTTTATTTATATTATAAATGCAATAAGATGTATGTATAAAACACTAGAAAGAAAGAAGAAAAAGAAGAAAAAAGAAAGAAGGAAGAAGAAGAAACATAAACTAAGGAGAAAAAAGAAAAAAAAAGAAGATAAAATAGTGAAAAGTAAAAAGAAAGAAGAAAATGAAGAAAAAAGAAAAAAGAATAAACTAAAGAAGAAAAAGATAAATAAGAAATGAAGAAAAAATAATCACATATTTGATACTAGTTAATTGAAATTTCCAAAAATATCCTCCATGAAAAAAATCACATATTTGGTACCTAGGGTTATTTTTGTCACTGGGTACCAAAAACAAATTAAACAAAGATCAGGTACCGTTTATGTGCGAAAGTGAAAGATCAGGTATCATTTATGTACTCCTCTAATTATACATTTTTAATTAATTAACATGGTTTATTTTTTTAACATCAAATTCAAATCATTCTAAAATTAAAATACAAAATAATAATATAGTATATAGTAAAAAAAAAATCATTAAACACTATTTAAGATAACTTCATACTAAAATTATTAAAAAAAAATAAAAATTTAACTTTCTAAAAATAGAAAACTAGTTATTCGACATTAAGCTAGTGTAGTAGAGTTTGCGGTGATCATGCCGTTGTGCATCTCACGTTACATCTCCAACACCGAAGACGTATCCTCCATCATCAATTCTATCAACTAGCTGACCTTCTCCATCGTTGGACCCTGTCAATGAATAACACATGATACAAAAATTTTATTGTTATTGAACTAATAACTTATAGTCATGATAATTTATTTCAGAAAATTTCGTGAAAAAAAAATCTAAAAACAAAGGAAAAACTAGAAATTATACCATAAAATAATTATATAAAAATTTATTTAGAGTACTGTAATAAGTTATATTTATGCCAATTAATGTAATAGTTTAATTATGTGGTATATTAATTAATATTTCTACAATTACGTCATAATCTAAATCAGTAATTTTTTTTTCTAAAATAATAATATTAAAGTTATTAAGAATTGCTCCGTACATAATAAAGATAAACTAGTTATAATATTATATCACTAAAAAAGAGTATTGTAAATTTATTAGGGATATCAAATTGTGCAGATTGGATAGTTATTAGGTCAATTCGATATTGAATCGACCCAATAAAGCCAAATCCTAACGCAACTTGAAATTATCGAATTCTTATCTGTCCCAACCAATAACTTCGTGCGTGTTCGTCATGCAAAAATTGTCAGCCCTACCATTAATGTTAGTAAACTTATACTATTATAAAATTTAGCTTGTTACAACACGATAACGACCTGTACATGATAACACACAATCAAAACCTTATACTATTATTCAATATAATATGATATCACACAATAAAAATTTGTTATAATATGACTAAGATTTTATAACGATTTAAATTTGAACAATAACCTAAACTCAATAAGATTTGACCCACACTCATTAATTTCATATATATTCGTGTTGGATTATCATGATACTCCTTTCGTTCCTAAAGAAATATGCATTTTGGGTTCGGTGCGGATTATAATGCAAAATTGGTAAAGTAAGAGAGAGGTAGATAGAAAAAGTAATTAGAGTATTGTTAGTTTGATTGAGTCCTACCTTGTTAGAGATAAAAGAGTTTTCTAATATTAGAAAGTACCCCCCGTCCCTTAAAAGTTGGCATCATTTGACGCGACACGAGTTTTAAGAAATGTAATAGAAAGTGGGTTGAAAAAGTTAGTGGCATGTGGGTCCTACTTTTATATATTAGTTTTATAATAAAATGTGAGTGAGAATGAGTTAGTGGAATGTGAGGTCCACTACCAAAAATAAAAGTGAAATGTGACAAATTTTTAGGGACGGACGAAAAAAGAAATAGATGACAAATTTTCAAAGACGGAGGAGGGAATACATATTTTTGTAGGACAAATTAAAAAGGAAAGAGTGCATATTCTTATGGAACGTGGAAAGTATTATTCTAAGTTAACGAATCAAGAAATCTAACAAAATTTGGTAGTAGTATCTAAATCCTAGTATATATATTTTTATTTTAGTTATTGAATCAAGAAATCTAACAAAATTTGGTGGTAGTATCTAGATCCTAGTAATTTTTTTATTAGGGGTAATGATTTATTAACAAACGTTGTATATACAAAATGCCCTTATATTTTAAACCGATTTTTATTTAAATCGGTTTTATTATTTACTTACTCGTTTACCATTTATATATATATATATGGAAATTATGAATATGTGGAAGATCAATACAATATTTATGGAAATTTCATAAATTAAGATAATTAAAATTTATCGATTGTTTCTTAATGCTTATACGTATGTTTTAAACAAATAAATATACTACTGCTAATATTTAGCACTAATCTATCGTTAAATTCAAAATTATAAGATTACATATCTTAAAATTTTTATACTTATTTCTTGTGTATTAACCCGTTAAGTGATGAAAAAAAAAATATTTTATTAATTTTTAATTAATATTATATAGTACTCCCTCCGTCCCAAGGAAGATGACCCCTTTCTTGGGCGGCACAGGATTTTATGCAAATTTATTTTGTGTGTTGAGAGGAGAGAGTAAAGTAAGAGAGAGGGAATAAACTAGAGATAAAGTGTTTACATTTTACGTAATGAGTCATCTTAGTTGGGACAAACTAAAAAGGAAAGTGGATCATCTTCAATGGGACGGAGGGAGTATAAATTTAAGGGGGAAAAACCAAAAGTTTAAAAGAACCAAGCTCCAATATAGTATCAATTATATACTAATAGAATAGTAAAGACTAAAAAAAGATACTATGTATAATTATTAGTATTATTTTAGTGAATGATTATATTCGAAAATGTATATACATCTAGTTGTTTAGGGCATCCACAATGGGACGCCCTAAGCGATGCCCTATGCACCGCCACGTCAGCATTTAATCCTTCTCCTATTCCACCTGCAGTGGGGCGGACTATAGCCCGCCCTAAGCATTTTTCTATTATTTGAATATTTAAATACTTTAAAATTGGGAAAACTAACTTCATTTCAATAAATTCAAGCATTACAATACGAAAAAAACAACAATTTCTCAACGGCGGCGGTTGCGGTTCCAAACTTCTTCAATCATGTCGGTCATGAGCTGAGTATGGTCTTGTTGGTTGCGCATTGAGGCCCGTCGCTCTAGAACCGCACCGAAGCCAGTCGGTAATCCTCGAGTGACCGGCGAGGTCGCCGTGCTGGAGCTAGATCCGGCTTCATCATCCACCCAATTGGTGACATGGCCACGTTCTTGTTCGACTATCATGTTATGCATGATGATGCACGCATACATGATGTCGGCGATGACTTCCTTGTACCAGAAACGCGCCGGACCTTTCACGATTGCCCACCGCGATTGGAGCACACCAAAAGCCCGCTCCACATCCTTCCGCGCGGACTCCTGCCTTGCCGCAAACAAGACTCTCCTCTCACCAATTGGGCAGCTGATCGTTTTCAAGAAAACAGGCCACCTAGGGTATATGTCATCGGCCAAGTAGTACCACATATGATGTGTGCGGCCGTTGGCAGTGAACTGAATGGCCGGACAGCGACCCATGCACTGATCGGCGAATAGGGTGGACGAGTTGAGGACGTTGATGTCGTTGTTTGACCCGGCTACACCAAAGTAGGCATGCCAGATCCAGAGGCGGTGGTCAGCGACGGCTTCTAGGATCATCGTCGGGTGGCTGCCCTTGTAGCCGCTAGTAAATTGGCCTCTCCAGGCCGTTGGGCAGTTCTTCCACTGCCAGTGCATACAGTCGATGCTCCCTAGCATCCCAGGGAAGTCGTCCACCGTCTCGTGCATCCGCATCAGGCTCTGGAAATCATCAGCGGTCGGGCGTCGCAAATATGTGTCGCCAAAAGCCTCCACAACTAACTTACAAAAAGTCTTGAGACATTCGCGGCCAGTTGTCTCCCCGACGTGGAGGTACTCGTCGAACATATCCGCTGTTGTGCCGTAGGCCAACTGGCGGATCGCAACCGTAGTCCATGTCTGCCGATCCCGTCTTCCCGGTACTGGAAGTACTCCTCACGTCCCTCCAACGTGTGCACAATGCGGAGAAAAAGATCACGGCTCATTCTAAAACGTCGGTGAAAAACATTCGGGCCCCACCTTGGATTCTCGGCAAAATAATCTGCGAACAGACGTTCGTGCGCTATGTCATGCTCGCGGGGAACATACGTCCGACGTCGTATCGGGCGAGGGACCCGCGCCTCCGCCTCCGCCGCCGTCGCCGCCTCCTCCGCCGCCGCTTGCTCCCGCTGCATTTGTGCCAAGCATTCCGCCTTGGCTTCATTAACAGCATCGAACAAGGCTCGAGTCAAGGCCCGTCTGCAGCTATCCAATGTACTCAAATCGTAGTCGTCGGGATTCATTTTTGAGACGATGAGAGAGAATAATTGAAGAGAAATTGAAGAGATGTGAAATTGGAGTGTGTGAAATGGTAGAGAATAGCAGTGTTTAAATAAAAAAAATTGAAATTTTTTTTAAAAAAAACGAAACGCTTGCCCATCGTCCGCGCCGTCCATAGTGACGGACGATGGGTATCCTCCGCGCATCGTCCGCGGACGATGTATCGGGCGTGGACGATGGTTAACTCATCGTCCGCCCCATTGCGGATGCCCTTATATAGCTTAAAATTTTAGTGATCAATTAATAATAAAATAATTAAATGTGAATGATAATTATTTTTTTGTTTAATTAAATTATAAAATATTTATTTCCCTCACAGGATTTTATGTGATGGTACTATTATTGTTTTGTGTGTTAAATAAAAAGAGAAAAATTAAAAGAGAAAAATAAATAGAGATGATTTTATTTCTATTTTAGCATATGTGTCATTTTTGTGGGACAGTTCAAAAAAATATTTTATTTTTAATAGAAGAGGTGGAATACTTTTGTTGGATGATAACACTAAGAAATTAAGTATATATACATACAATCGCTTGTATGACTTAGAATTATAAGAATTATTTTAAAATAAAATAATTGGATGAGAATGACTGTTATTATTTCGTTGGATGATAACACTTAAAAGTAAAGTATGTGTACATGTAGTTGTTTTTATTAACTTAGAATTTTAAAGATTATTTCCTTGGACGATGACACTAACAAATTAAATATACACGTAGTCATTTTTATAACTTAAAATTTTATTGATTATTTAATAAGCACTATTCTAGGAAGCGAATGACTAATATTATTTCGTTAGATGATAACACTAGTATATATACATGTAAGGTTTAAGAATTATTTAACAAAAAATAATTAGACGTGAATGACTAATATTATTCGTTGGATGATAACAATAAGAAATTAGTACTAAATATACATGTCGTTTTTATAACTTAGATAATGATTTTTTATTAATAAAATAATAAGATGTAAATTGACTATGATTATTATGTTGAATGATAACACTAAGAAATTAAATATATGTTTTTTTTATAATTTAGAATTTTACATAATATTAAAGTAATTATTTGATGACTATGATTATTTCGTTGGATAATAACACTAAGTATATATACATGTAGTCGTTTTATAACTTATAATTTTAAATAATTTAAACAAAATAATTGAATAAGAATGACTATGATCATTTCGTTGGATAACAACACTAAGAAATGAAGTATATATACATGTAGTTGTTTTTATAACTCGAAATTTTTATACATAATTTTATAATAAAATAATTTGATGCGAATGATTATGATTATTTCGTTGGATAATAACACTAAGAAATTAAGTATATATAGATGCAATCATTTTATAACTTAAAATTTTTTAAAAATTATAAATAATTAGATGAGTATGACTATGATTATTTTGTTGGATGATAATACTAAAAAATGAAGTATATATACATGTATTTGTTTTTATAAACTTAGAATTTTAAAGATTATTTAATAGCAACACAATTAGATGCTAATGATAATCATTTTTTCGTTCAATGATAATATTAAGAATATATATACATATAGTCGCTTTTATAATTTAAAATTTTAAAATTATTTTATAATAAAATAATTTGGTATTAATGACTATTTGATGAGTGATTTAAAACAGTTCTAAAGCAAACTCAAACGATATACTCTCTCCGTTTCTGAAGAATATGCACTATTTTCTTTTTTGTCCGTCCCGAAAGAGTATTAACATTCCAATTTTGGAAATTCTCTTCTCTAATGAAGTGGGACCCATTCTCCACTAACAATACTTAAAAAGACTTTCTCTATCTATCTCTCTTTTACTTTACCAATAATGCATTAACACTCGTGGCGAACTTAAAGTTCATACTCTTTAGGGCGGAGAGAATATAAACTTTTATATTATTGTTTGAATATTAAATAATATTCTCCATTTTAGAATGCAAGTCAACTTGGAATCCTTTTATAGTAGTAGTATTTTGCAAATTTGAAGTGAATCTATAATATCTTACTAAAAGTATTATAAATTTTTAATTAAATTTATTTTAATTTATTCCTAATCAAAATATTCATCCGAAAATTATGAAATCATGAACCATATGAATCTAGCTAATTTGTAGGGGAGAGTTTAAATTTTTATTAAATGGAGAAGAAATATCCTCATTTTTGTTAATGAAAGAAAAAATTATGTAACGGTTAGTATACATAATCAATTACTAATCATTCCTTAAATACATAAATATTGATTATGAGAAATTTAATCTTTCCTAAATAATCAATTAAAGGGTAGATATGTAATACATTACATTTTAAAATGTAAAATACCTTAAATGTCCAATTTTGTTTATACAAATTTTGTTAATTTATCACTACTATTATTCTACACATAATTTAACAAATGTACATAGCGATCCTAATAAATAATTCCATATACTAGCATGTCCAATTAATACGAGAATCCAAGAAAATAAAATTTGTTTCCAAATATTCGTGTAAACTGTCCAATTAGTCCATTCATCTCCGACTAAAAAGTGATTTTTATGCGGCTTTTCAACTTTCAAGTTGAATAGAATTTTTCACACTTTATCTACTGCATTGTTTTGCCTTCACACACGACTGAAACAAGTCAATTAATTGACCTTGTGGTCTGATTGTTTTCCAATTAATTTTGTATCTCTTGCTACCAATGAAATTTATTGCTTGTTTGAGATGATTTATTGCAACAAATTCGTATGCAACGAACAAGTGAATGCTCGAATAGAGTGAATGAAGCATGGCGCCACGATCTTGTTAAATTACAAGTGTATTTTATCTCTCTCCAAATTCAACTATGTGATTGTTGTTTTGATTTCTTGAGAGCAACGGAGATGCGTTTGGGTGAGGAGCAGAAACCAGCATTGGATGAAGAAAAACCTAAAGCTTAAAAAGAGAAGGCAAAGTAATTGAGGAATGCCACAATACCTATCTAGAATCAACAAAGGCTTTATAATTAGTTAAATCATGATGTGAGACTCCAAGTTCTAATGTGTGTAGTGTAGGCATACTTTTGAATTACTATTATTTTTCTTCATTCCATTGTCTATTTCCTGCTCCATGCAGACAAGGTTAAGCATAAAAAACATATGTAAATTTTGTGATGTTTGTCCGTAAATTTTGTGATGTTTGTCCGAAATCAAAATCAAAATTTTCGGATCAAAGTTTTAAGAAGCAGAGAATTGGGGTTTTCACATTAGTTTAAGTAGCAGGACTGTTAAAATCAAAATTTTCGGACTATATGCAATGGAACTCCAAAATCTCAAATAGAGTAAGAAAAAAATTTCAATGGTACCTCAAAACCCATGCCATTTTGGATTTTGAAAATATCTATTACTTAGATTTACACTATAACATAAGCCAAATCACTTTTTGAAATCTTGTTAGTACAAAAAGTGAGCGGATAATTGGAGTAAAATCTTTATTTACTGGTATGACATTTATGTTAAAATTAGTTTGAATTTTGTGTGAATGATTGAAAATGGTCGAAATAGAACTAAACTTAAATAATCAAAACAACATAAATCCCTAATTCACCATGCATGACTTTCAGCCTTCTTCTCTCCTCCCACCTCTATGTCGGCACAGGCACGGGGACACAACAACCCTCATTCGCCACGAGTCATGATCGGAACAACATTTTTTAATTAGAAATACATGCTTACAAAACTGGGAAAATTTTCAAACATATCTTGCCTCTTTGGGCACTGACCCCATATTCTTAAGGCAAAAGATGCTCAAATGAACAATCCTGCAAAAAGAGTCATGTACTTTGTTAAAACTAATGCAATTACAAATAGAGAACCGCAGACAAAACAGTGAATCAGCCCTTTGGTAATTTGCAACTCAGATAAGTAAGATTAACTCATAACACTTCTCTCAAGGTTTCAATCAAAGCCATCTCCACTAAACCTTCTAGCCTCATTTATTGAAACCTGTCCTCACTACATATCGATCAATCTGTACCAACATTTTGTAACCGCAAGAATAGCAACTGCGACAAGAAGCTACCATTAATCTGGAAAACTTTGGTTATGCATAAAAGAAGCGACTATCGAAGATAGGTAGATGAAACCCAAAGGATAATGTAGCTTATCAACGACGTCGTCACTTCTAAGCTCCTTGGCCCTTTGAGTATAGGTGGCATCACAGAAACCATCAAGAACGTTCCCAGAAGCCACGAAAAAGCAAAACTCCCTGCTCTGAACAAATATAGCAACAATTGTCACCATGAGACCAAAAAAAAAACAGTTCTCAATATGGATTTGATACTTATTCTTCTACTGTGTAATTGATGTCAGAGATTATCGTTCTTTCAATTGGTAAAAAGTGAGGGCTTACCCATAGAGAAAAGCACGCAATTTGGTCTTGAGGCGATCATGAATAAAGTACATTGTGAGTATCAAAGAGATAGCAACTTGAAGTGTTGGGCCTTCCTCCGTTGGAAAGAGTACAGTTAGCACTCCGAGTACCAAGAAAGCTACAGAAGTTTTTACAATGACCCTTGTGGATGGGGTTCGAAACCTGCTTGTGACAGCCTGGACATATTTATGCTGGGTTACTTCCCTGACCTTTTTCTTGACGTTGATCTTAGGGTTCTTCCTTTCGTAAAATTTTTGCATGATGATTTTATCGTGTGCTGCTTCAATTGCATCCACACTGGCCTTGTGTCCTGCGTATGTTTGTATTAAGAAGTTCCGAGCAGCTAGAATTTCATCTTCTGAAGCTTCCTTGCTGATTCCTAGTCGCTTGTAAGGATCCTTGACATTAATTCTAGGAAATATCACTGCACCAAGAGGGAAAATACAGGATGAAGATTCAGAAAGACACAACTCGACATCCAAAATTGATGATACTGCAGGAGACTGAGGGGGTATTGGTGATGCATTAATGCTAACATGTGATCAAAAGCTATCTCATGAAGCCATGAATTTCAAGAGCATGCCAAATATTAAATCTGGACCCCCATATCCAATATTTACAAATTCTTAATTAAACCAAAATAGAAGCCTAGAAGAATACTGTACATGCGATCGTTTCTATTCAATAATGAAGAAATTTTAGGATGTTTCGACATATATCAAATGGGGCTAAAAATAAAGACATGAGCCCAAATTTATCCATAGACCTTATTAATGGTTAAATTCCTACTGAGGTTTTCCTCTGCTTGATTCAATGAGAGGCTCAAATACGACAGTGCAATTTTCATCAAACAAACCTCTTTCAAGGAGTGCAGGAACACGAAGGTTATCAAAAAAGCTATTTGAATGACGAGCCAAGAAAAATACACAAATTTTACCTGTTGAGTCATTGCTAGAATCTCCAAAGGTAGCATCCATTGCACAGTTTACAGAAGGCACTCTCTGTTTATATCTACAAGTTGATGCAGCTAAACCATTTCTATATGATTGTAAATACAAGATATAAGTGACGACAAGTTATGGATAGAAATCTATATGTGAATTGACTTATTGAGGCAATTTAACCTTTCCCACATAAGAAACTTTGTAGATAACCCAAAACTCGGTAAAACAGAGAACTGCTTCTTATGTGATCCTATCCCCCTTGCTGGTAAGCCCATGCTATATTTCAAGGGGCCACAAGTTAACCCGGATGACATCGCTATTCGCTCCTAGCAAGTGTAAGCTGTTGCAAATTTATGCGGGAAATGAGAGGCTGCACAGCACACCCAGAAACGAAGTAAACGATTGGTTAAAGAGCCTCAGGTGCACCAGCTCAGTTTGGAGGATAAACATAAACATGCTGTCAATGACGAGGGCAGGCCGCCATGCCCTTATACTGATCAACACATAATAACATACAACCAATACTGTGACAAAAGCAAATTAAAACGAGTCCCATCGATCAGCAAAGCAATGCGCCTGAAGTAACATCTAATCCCTTTAAGACATCAAAAACACAATTGCTTTGCATATGAAGAAGTCTCCATACACAAAGAAGGCCCAATACGAAAATTGCAAACCACTGATTCATCAGCTATCCTATTTGTTTCACAAAAAGGCAGTAATCGCCTTCGAATCGACAAAAATCGCAACTTTCCCCCGCACTATACAGTAAAGGAGGTCACACGCTAAAATATCTTGTTTCTTCCCAAACTCTACAATTAAAAACTGGCTGTTCGTGAAACCGTAGCTTGCACTCTCTAATACCTTGTTTCTCCCCAAACTTTTTCACAACCAGTGCTCAATTTCTTAGGTTTAATTATCAATTAATTAAATTTTGCGATTTCTCAAACAGCGTTGGTAATCGAACTGTGTGCTACCTTAACTTCAGCCAAATAAAATGAGCAATCAAACTGGAAATGCGACCACATACAGTCAAGCATAGAACAATCAGATAAAGTACCTGGAAGAACAATAGGCCGCTGTGGATAGAAGAGTTGGGAAGAGAAGAGAGAGGAAGATACATGAAGAGTAAGAATGGACTGAGAGTGAGAAGGGTTTTCGGTTGGTGTTTTGTTATTACTTATAAAATAAATTTTTAAATTAATAACAAATCCGTTGTAGTCTAGTTGGTTAGGATACTCGGCTCTCACCCGAGAGACCCGGGTTCAAATCCCGGCAACGGAATTTTTTGTCATAAATATGATTTTTATTTGTTGTTGTTTGATAAAATAGAAATTATTTAAATTTGTATAACATGGCTTAACTTGACAAATTAGTGGGTTATATAAACATGGTTAAAGTTATAATTTTGGTAAGATTGGATATGATCCTTGTCTTATATTAGACTTTAAGTTAAGCTTAACTATGATATCAAATAATTAAAAATGTCAATATATAATTCTCTATCTTAATATTACTAAATGTAAGTTTTGAAGAGAAGTCCATCCACCCACTTGTAGAAAATTTTCGAACATGTAATTCCTATTTAAATCTTACTTGCTAAAATTCATGAATACATGACAAGACATATAGGAAAGGATCATAGATCAATCAGAAATATAACCTAATTAATGGAAAAAAATAGGTTTCAAACATTACAATTAAATGAGGTTAAGCGGTGTGAAAACCATCACTTTTTCCTCTAGCTTTTTTGAAGCAATTTTCTTTTTTCTTTAGGTTCAAACTTGGTATTTTCATATAAAATAATTTACCTTTTCATTTGAATAATAATTATCAGATTAAGTTAAGAGAATAAAGAGGCTTGAGCTCGGATTTACCTGTTGAGCTAACAATAAATTATATTGAGGGACAATTTAATTGTAGTTCAACCTAATATTTTTAACATACATCACTTTCAAAATTACGAATAATCAGGGTACATTTGATCAATTATATGTTCGTGTTTAATACATTTAATATTCGTTAATTAATTAAACTTATTGTTGGTTTAATTTAATTAACTTATTTTACCAAATGTTTTCTAGTTCAAGATATTTATTTATTGTTTTGAAATTGAATTTAAACTAACCATTTTTTCTATACAATAAAAATATTGTTTTAAACACCGTATTATCAACTTGATCATAATTAGAATATGATTCAATGCAATAATAGTTCCTGCATCTCTAGACATGTTTTATGAGAAATTAATAAAGAATATTATTTGGTAATTATTTTATATGATCATCAAATGGCTCAAGCCTACATGCACTACAATTATTTGTTCAATTTTGAATGTATGCATTGGAGAATGTGGATTTTCTCACTTTGGTATGATGAACTCATAGTAATATATATTGAGGCAAATAACAAAATACTCTTTACGTTGACCAAAAGTCAATTTATTTTTCATTATAGGAAGATCCACAATATTGTAATGCAAATTATTTTAACTAGTATCCTCCCGTGCGTTGCACAATCCATTCTATTTTCCTCAACTTATTTTATATAATAAAATAATTTTATGAAATGATAAACAATATCATTATATGAAACTAAAAGCATAAAAATATATAATAAAAATTCATTATATATAAAACCAAATAAAAATATATTGCTTAGTAAATAATATGACCAACGAATTAGAATTAATAAAAAAATTTATTCCTGATTAAGAATTAATATGTCTCCATCTTCTCTTCTATTCCAGTATCCATCCCAACGTTTTTTTATCCGCTTGTCTCTATCTCCAATAGCCTCACCTTTTCCAATCATAATCTCTAGTACTTCATCGCCCCTTGTCGGTGTCATCTTTTCTAGTCAGATTGCCTCCATCTATATAAGAACTTTAAACAAAAAATAATACTAATAGTATAAATACATGCATTAAATTCAATGCTAAATCAGAAAAATTGTTTGATGGGGACACGAACTTATGCCAATAACAATGTATAAATCTATATATTAAAAGCAAAAAATGTTAGAGTTTGTATACTAGAAAACACCTTTCGAGTGATTGAATACTGTTAAAACTTTTATTTATTTTCCAAAGGAATAAACATATTATTTTTGTCATAATGTTATTATGTTTTACATTTAATGGATGTTTTATTACATGTTTAAATGTATAAGTAACTTAACAAAGTCTAAGTCTTTGTTTTAGTAGACCGGTTGTGGGCGTCGTTCACTTTAAGGTAACACGGTCAGTTCTAAACAAAGAAAAAGAAGAATTTCACAACCTAGATAGGCTTAGACTACCTATCGTGAAAGGTTGCAATGTCAGTCCGATTATTTCTAAGCCTTACTGAAATAAGATGACGTTGGTGTGGTATAGCACTGAATGGATCTAACAGCGAGACAGTCTTTATGCTATCTACTGAAAGACGAGGCCTTGTAAATTATCATTTCTTAATCAATGTACGTTAGCATTGAGCATACGGTATTGATTATGCACTACTTTGACTTACCAAATGGTGCGGATTTTTCGCAACCCAATAAGCCTGGTATATTGGGTAGTGGTGATTAATATCTAGCGGTGCTAGGATTTCTATTATGTTGAATCGTGCGCGAGGCGAGTCTCGTTTGATAACATCCTCAAGAAAAGCTTGAAATAAGGTTTTATTATTCGGAACCTAGCTAGTTGGAGTTTAATTACTCTATGAATAATAAATAAGATTTTCTTGTTGAGGACTCTCTTGGAATAAATAAGATATTAATTAATTAAGTCCATAACAGTCAATAATTAATTAATGGATGTTTCTATCTTAAGCGCAGGAAATAAATATAAAGTAATGGAAACCCGAAGTACTTATAATTTCGGATTTGGATGGGGAGTGCAATATTACTTCTGTAGTGGCTGCTCGTAATATTCCAATTATAAGCTTATATTAAATTAGGTTTAATTTAATTAGTAAAAAGCTAATTGGAGGAGCCCATATCCAAAGCCTTCCATAGATCCCTGTTTGGGCACAATATGTGACTTATTATAAATAGGAGAATAAAGGAGACAGAAAACACACTTTTTTTCTATAAAATTTTCGTCCCCCTCTCTACTTAGAAGTAGGAAGATTTTCTCTCCTCCGTGGGAAAGGATTTCCGTCTTCTTTATTTAAGTCATAGTACACTGGTGAGATCAGCCCACCATGATATCAGTTTACAGTCCGGGAACCAGACAGAAGATCCGTGGTTTTGTACTAAAGATCTTCACGTGGAGAAGGCGCTAGCTATCTTCTTTTCTTTGGAGAATCGTCAAGGTATAATGGCTAAACCGTAGAAAAGCATGTTTTAGGTTTCAATTAATTTAAAGCATGTTTTATTTGAGTTATGAGCATGATACATGTGATAATTACACGAATAGAATTTGTCTAAATAATCTGCTAAATAGATCAGAATTATTATGTAATTGATTTATGTGAGCGCTTCCGCTGCCAGTTCCTTCACCGGGTCCAGTAGAAACGCCCGGGATGCCATCGTTTCACCTGTGTCGGGCGTTTTTCTCGGAAACTGTCGGGCGTTTTTCTCTGGAGCAGTTTTTGAGGATATTCAGACATCATTGGACGAGAAAAGGAGCGGAAAAGAAAGAAAGAGAGGAGGAAGAAGAGAAGGATGAAATTTCGGCTAACATTCCGACTATCCGTCTCCAAATCTCAATTCCACTCAACGAGAGCATGCTTCTTATGGTTTTCATTGTGATATTTACCGTGTGTTTAGGCTAAACCCTCTATGTTGCACCAAGCTGTGATTTAGGCTTGTTTGAATGTATCTACACCTTTGAATTCACGTTTTGATATCATTGATGTATTTAGTTTTAGATTATATCACTATAGAGGCCTCTATTGTTATAGATGTTTAATCCTTGTTTATCGTCTCTTTAACGTAGACTTGGATACACTAATCAATTGATGTGTTGTCGAATTTGAATTGTCCAGATGTTTATTCCCGCACTTCTGCAGGAATTTAATATCTTTGAAAGTTAGTTCATGGAACAAGTGTTCGGCTTACTGTGAACTATATGTCGCAAACATGTTCAATGCACGCGATTAGGTTGATTAATTCATACCAAAATATGTGCTTTTGATGTAAGTGTAGAATGATTCAAGTCTAATGAGCAACTTGGAGTGACATGCTTTTCCGTTTGAGAAACCCTTCAATAGTTAATCGTTTATTTTACATTGTCAACATCTTTCAAAATCAAAATCAAATCTTTACATGTTTTTTATGCTTTTTAAGTGTAAACAATCTAAAAATACGGACAAAACAATCTAAGAACAATCAAAATAAAAAAGACTCTAAAAACACTTAATTGATTCATAGAAAACAAAAAATAACAAAACGGACAAAAGAAAAACTCATAAACACATTACACAGGCTATATTTTCAACCAATCCTCCCCCTTGGGTTGAATCAATCTAGCTGTAAACAACTTCGAATTTCTTCCACCCTCCACCTCACCCGGCTAGTTTATTCGCTTGTCAAGATCGCCACTCTTATTAGCCAAAAGTTGGGTTCACTCAGCCACTCATTCCTCACCAGAAATGTTAGGACTGTTCTCTCATTATTGCTAAACCACATATGCTTCGAGCTTAGATCTCACAAAGTAAATCCTAAAGGTCTTTATTCGGGTTGTAATGGGGTTATGGGGTTATGATGTACATGTTAGGTCCTAGGAGCTCTATGTTCAAAATTATTCTTATTGTGGAAAACGGGGGAGACATAATGATCAGGACCATTAGCAGGACAACTTCTCGATCAGGCTTAAAGTCTTCTCTTCTTCGTTCAGCCAACTGGTTATTATGATCCCTGGATATTTTGTGCTTATTTGCAATCTCCCTTTTTTTCTTTCTTTCTTTTTTTCTTTCTTTCTTTTTTTCTTGTTCTCTATCTCTATCTCTTTTTCTTTTCTTTTTTCGGGACCAGACATAGACTCTTGGTCAGTTTTTTCTTTCTTCATTTCTTGACTTCTGATTTTTTTTTCCTTTTCTTTGGGACAAGTGTATATTCCTGATCATTTTCTCTTTCTTATTTTTCTCTTTTTTTTCTCAGTAAGATAGCATTTGCTCATTCTCCAAATTGTTTTATGGTTCTTATAATTCATAATTCAAATTTCAAAAGATGTCTTATATATATAGATACTGCCTGCATAAAGGTAGTAGTGTCTAATTATAGATAAGAAAGATATCGTCTTATGATTTTAAAATGAACTAAATGTTTTTCTTTGAAGTATGTGATTTAAAATGAACTAAATGTTTTTCTCAGAAGTATGTGTGAACTTTAACTGTTTTATTATGAACAATACTGTACTCTCTCCGTCTCATTAAAGATGATTCACTTTCCTCTTTGGTTTGTCTCACCCAATATGATTAATTACTAAAAATGGAAACACATTTATCTCTACTTTAATCTTTCTCTTTTATTTTACTCCCTCCACTTCATACACAAAACAAAATTGTATAAATTCTCATGTCGTCCAAAAAAAAGGTCATCTTCCTTGGAACGGAGGGAGTACTACCGTAGTCAATTTTCAACAATAACAAATAATTGAATTGGCTATCATTGTAATATAGACGTCAATCTACTACATCGTTTTATACAAAACAAAATTTATGTGATGTGAGTATATGTAAAATCTGTAGACAACCACCAGTAAGTAATAAAACTGATATTGAAAATATCATCTGCTTACATCGTGTATGATGAAAATTTATGCAAAGGTAAAAGCAATGATAAATTATGAATATTCGTTGTTTTGGTTGCTTTAGAGGAAATAGTAAAAAATTGTACTCCTTCCATTCCATAGTAATAGAGTTATTTTGCCATTTTGGTACGTTACATAGTAATAGAGTCATTTCCCTTTTTAGTAAAAGTCAAAACATTATTCCACACCTACTTTACTCTCTCTTATTTTATTCTCTCTTCATCTCTCTACCTTTTTCATTTTGCACTTTACTCTCCATTTACTTAACTCACTTAACACAATTTTTCTTAATCTCTGTATCGAAAAGAAACGTCTCCATTACTATGAAACGGAGGGAGCAGTAGTATTATTAAGAATGGATGGTAGGTCGGTGGTCGGTGGAGAGGATAGATTTGAATGCATGTTTTTCTTCGTGGCGTGGCTGTTGTTAATTTTCAATTAAATCAACATACCGTAAGTACGAGGAAGTCGAATACTGCACGAACTTGTGATATGCCCAAATTCAATGAATTAGGAGATTTAATTCTCCAGAACAATTCATAGCAATACATGTTTGTCTTGTGAGATGATTACGTGCAACAGTAATCATTATATTCATGCACTTTAATTAATTTGAATGTGCAATCATTACATTTAAGTAATTATTGCATGGAATTCATCTTGCAAAACCTTTAAACGTGCGTGATTCGTATTACCGCGATGATCATTCAGCTGCACCAGCAGCGGCTGCAGGCAAGAGCAGCGGCGCTGTTGGACGGGCAGCAGCGGTGGTCCGGCTCGGGGGGCGATGACGCAGCAGCCGTGACGAGAACGACGCAGCGGCAGCAGCGACGTTGTCACACTTGCAGCAGCGGCAGGTGCGTCCTCACGAGCAGACGGACAGCAACGTGGAGGCTAGGTGTCTTCGTGCAGCAGTGCCGGCGAGGCACGGGCTGCCGGAATTCACGATGGCGGCGGCTGTCTTTGATGGCTGTTCATGGTCGAGAATTCAGCTGGGCTTGTTGCGGTGAGAACGTCGCTGATGCAGCGACTACACCGAGGCAGAGCCAGCAGCCGTGGCAAGGACGACGCAGCAGCGTCGGAGACGTCAGGCTCGGCGAGCTCGCGAGACGAGTGGGAGCCCAGCAGCGGCTGCGGTTCAGTGGGAGTACGACGACGCAAGATTAGGGTTTCCCTATGCGTGATGTCATTTTGTCTCGTCTCACGACTTCGCTTTCCAAATTTGATTAGGATTTCCAAATCCTTGGATTCAATTTTTGGAAATTATGCAAGATTCATTTGGAAATAAGATTTGAATATATCTTTTGTGGATTTTATATATTATATAAGATTTGATTTTGTATTAAATCATCGATTAATTATAGATCTTATCCTTATTTTATGGATTTGTATGGATTTAATTCATAGATGAATCCTAGTTAAATTTGGATAATGACAATCTAATTTTTATCTATATTCTATGGATTAATATGAATTTATCCTAGACAAATCCTAGTTGGATTTAGATAATGATAATATTATACTTTATTCTTATTCTAAGAATTTATATGAATTTATTCATAGATAAATTCTAGATGGATTTGGATAGGAATGATATAATATTTTATTCTTATCTTATAGATTTATATGGATTTGTTCCTAGATAAATCTTGGATAGATTTGAATAATTATAATATAATATTATCCAATTCTATGGATTTGTATGGATTTACTCCAAGAATAAATCCTAGATGAATTAGGATTAATATTTATATTAATTTATTTTATCCTATGGATTTGAATAGATTTAATTCTATTAAGACAAATCTTAGATGGATTAAAATAAGTATTAATCCAAGTCGTCCTTATCTTTTGGATGTATGTCCTAGATAGATTAGGATGTTAATGATATATAAGAAAATCCTTATTTAATTGGATTTAGATAAATTTGTTTGTCTAAGAAATCCTAAGTAATGTTTGATATATTCATGATGTCTATTCTAAATAGAATTAAGATTTGTATAAATCTTGATTGATTGGATTTTATTTATGTTAAGGATTATGATGGAAATGTTTCTATCTAGTAATATCCTAATACGTTTTAAATAATGATAATCCTAGATCAACGTTATCTTGAATGGTAGGATTTGATTTTATCGAAATAAAATCTTGAATAATCCTAAATGGATTTAGATAGTTAACTCTATCTTGATAAATCCTATCAGTAATTGGATAATTATGATCCAATATAAAACTTAATTATTTAACTGATTCTCCATTGACTAGATTAAATAATTGTCGTTAATTATCATGTGTGTTTAAATGTCATGCATTAAATGGATTTATCTCTTTATTTGGTGTTTATCTATTTTAAGTGGATTATCTGTTTTATCTGCTTATGTGATAATTATGCAAAAACCATACAAAATATCTAAGTGATGATTACAACAAGTGCGTTGTATACGGTCTCCACCGGTTGGACTGCCAAATTTTGTGAAGCTGATTTTCCAATATTATTGCCACCTACAAAGTAGGGACAATAATCCTACGAAAACAGTAAGTTCATAAGGGCGGACTTCTCACATAATAAATAGAATGAACTAGAAAGTGGTTCCCAATATTATTGCCACCTGCAAAGTAGGGACAATAATCCTAAGAAACTGCGAGTTTCAGGGTTCAATCAGAATTTATGAGATAACTTGGTTTTGTTATCAGCACATGAACATTGTCATGGGAGTGTGTTGTAGAAATAAAATTCTGTAATGCTAAATCTAATGGTCGTGCTTAGGCAACATTAGGCGTATTAACCTCCAAAGGAGGATACAATTTAATGCGTCGGTGTTGTGACCAGTAAAATTGTCAAAATTTTAATGCGTATTAACCTCCAGAGGAGGATACAATTTATTAATTTTGCAGTTGTAAGATACATGCATAATTGTTTTGTGGTTATTTGTGATTATGTATTGAACATGAGTATGTGATAATAAGTTTCTTTGCCAAATCTTCATTATGTCATTTAATATTTGTCTGCGATCCTTAAAGAAAAAAAACTCGAACGCCTAAATTATGTAGACCTGAAACGAAAATGGATAAAATTCTCATCGCTGAAAGCTTGGAGTTTATACTCAATGATTCATGTCCTCCATTTCCTCAACATAAATCCATGAAGAATGTTCGAGAATGCATTATGCATGTACTTGACAAGTTCTTTGAGGAATAAGGTCAAGCTATTTTTCTTTAAGTAGCTCGACAAGTCTTGGTTAATGACGATGAAAGATGGATATCAATAGAATCTGTCAAGATGATTCGATTGGAATATCCTAGAGTGACCGAATGTTTTGAGGATCTTTTGATCACTCAAATAGTTTCTGACACAAGTCATCGCCTAAAGTAACAAGAAATGACTATAAGAAGGTTTAACTGAAAAGTAGAAAATCTTCAGAATAATAGTCGTGTGTTACTATTAGAGGAAAGTAACATGATAGATGACGAATTCATAAAGGCTATTTTTTTCTTAAGTCCTAGTTCATTTGAACAAAAAGACTAGATATGGAAATGGGAGAGCCTGGGTTGTCATCGAAGTTTGTTTAAAGCGAGAAAAGATGCTTTGTGAGTTGGATTGACCTATTTCATATAAGGACAATGACTTACATGACAATGCAACTTCTAAGTAAGAGATCTTGATCCAGTTAGGTTTTTGTTGCAGTGGGAGCTATTAATGCTCAACTGTTGTTTTATGGTTGATGCTTAAGGCATCATAGTATTAAAATAATATAAGTGCGACAAGGTTGAGTATTCAACAACACATCAACTTCTTAATCATTGAATGATAAAGTATTTATGGCTCTTAGCCATAAGGCCAAGAAAATACTTAGAAATTGTTCGAACTGATCTAGACTATCAAGATTTTAACATTTCGTTAAATAGCTTGTGAGTTGGGAAAGTCTATTTGATGCACTATGAGTTAGAATCATTTGATTTTTCAAGAGATTCAGAATACTTATAGAAGTGCAACATAGAAAGACTAGCAAGTCTCAATGGTTTACACCATAAGGAGACGAGCAAAGGGTTATGATCAGTAGTGGGAGTCTAATCTCCACTAACGAATCCAAGAATTCATCTAATGAATGTGATAGTTATGTAAGAAGGAATCAAAGTCTTTCTAAGACAAGTTCGATTATGAGATGAGTTGTACTCATTAAAATCTTATCATTGGTGGGATAAACATTAAAGAAACTACCAACACCAGTACCTTCTACAAAACACGAGTTGTGGACTAGAGCGTCTCTAGTCTAGCACATCTCAAGGTGCAATGTTGTTCCAACACGTGTTGGAAAAGTGTCCAAGAAATTGGAGTTGAGTACTGAGGCATGTTTTAAGGTTTGTCCAAAATGATGTAAGGTTATAAGTTCTGTAATCTTCAAAGATATAATTCTTGTATGAAGATCAAGAGATGAACTACAAGCCTAACAGTGTGATAACTCTCAAAATAAAGAGAGAGATATCGGATTTTCCACATTACCAAGAAGTCATACCATTAGAAACTTTTACACTAATAAAATCAACTTCAGTACCTAAGATTGTAAGAACCATATCATAGTGGGAGCGTTCCACTGGAACACAACAAGTTCTTGGGTCTAAGAGTGTCGTAAGACTCGGTCTTAGATTAACTTGAACATAATCCCTTTAACTACAATGTGGTATTGGTTAATTTGGATAATCATCTTTGAACATGTGATAGATTCCATATTACAATCTAAGATAGACAACATGTTTTACAAGACTTGCAATACTATCTACAGGCCGTGTCATTCAGTGGGAGTAAGTATCTTTGCAAGTGTAAATGTGGATCTCAAATGGCTAGACAATGACAATGGGTTATGCCCAAAGAGAATTATCTTCTCGCTATCGTTGTGCCAGGATTTATTAGATCATATTGTCTATTAGAACTTACATAAATTAGAATATATGCATTATGATTGTCAAGACAGCCTTCTACAAATAGAAGTCTTGAGGAAATCATCTACTAGAACATTCTAATGGGATATTTAATTATGGGCAAGAAACGCATGATTGGAAGCTTATATAGACCTTCGTGGTCTTAGGCAAGCATCTAAATCAGAGTATATGTGTTTTATCAAAATTGTCAAATATTTGGAATTTGACTTGTGTCCTTAACAGTGCTGTAAGCACAAGGAAGTTGAAAGTGCATTACATATGGTATTATTGGTACTCTACGATGATGAAATCTACAAAAGTTGCAAACAACTAAGATTGGCATCTGACGTAGGAAACTGGTTGTCTACCCAATTTAAGATAAATGATTTAAGAGAAACTAATTACATTCTTAGCATCTAAGTCCTTTTTAAGATTGCTAGCAAGAATGTTGAGATTCTCTTAGGAATCCTATATCTACACATTGCTTGGAACATTTAAGCATTAGAATTTCCATGCAAAGGTTTTACCTTTCAAGATGGAATTGTCTTGTCTCTAGTCGAGTGTCGCTTGACACTTAGTGAGATCAAGAAAAATGAGACTAGTGTTGGAGATAGATGTCTCATATATGCTATAATGTGTACTAAGTTTGATATTAGTTGTGCTTATGCATTGCAAGTATATATCATATTAACCATGGCAAATGATTTTGATTGAGGTAATGAATATACCCTAGTGCTTGAGAAAGACTAGTAACTATATTCTAGATTACCGGTCATTCATGCAATGTCCTTGGGGTTACACTGTCTTAGTTTTATGACTAATCAGTGATCGAGTAAGTCATCCTCTGAATATGTGTTTAATTTAGGAATATATTCCTAATAGCTTTAATCGTAAGTTTGAGTATGCCTATGAGTATTATTTTAAATTACTCTAGTGAAGGCTAACTCGAGTGACACACGAGTTTATTAAGCTAAGCAATCACATATGGGGATGAAATTAATTAAAGATCAAGTGCGCAGCAAAGACATTATGGTGAAGTTTATTTCCTATTGCACGACTACTCTTAGCATATTCTCCAAGCTATTGAAGTTTATTTCCTATTGCTCGTCTGTTACTTGGTAAAATATCGTGCTCAAATTTAGTTTAGTGTCCAGTTCTTTTTGAAAGCCTTTTAAAATTCTCGATGTGATCCTGGATCTCCATTTGATGTGTTGGTCAATGATTACCCACATAATACTAATTCTTAAATTCAGTTTGGGCAAACATGCCAAAAAGTCCTTTGTTACACCTTTTCTAAGAATGTAGAGATGTTCCTTTTCGTACCATCTCACCAGACTTCTTTTTCATGTCATTGTTATATCTTTTTATTTCCAAGGTGGGTGGTGTGAGGGTTATAGTGTGCCTTACTCATGATTTTGTTTCTAAGCTCATTGTTATCCGGCACACATAATTTTTCTTCGGGGTGAAGGCGTTATTTGGTCCCTCCCTAAATAATTTGTGATCTACTATTCGCACCTTAGCCCGAATACTTTTTTTTTACGGGTATCATCTTGACTTGGTGCATTTATAATACCTCCTCGTTTGATTCAGACCTTGAATTACTCATGTCTATAAGGCGTCAGCACAATTTTCTTTATATTTTATATCAAGTAGTGATCCATTTAAATAAAGTTAACTTACCCTCATATTTTTTTCGTACACCCCTGATTGGTTACAGTTTCCCCTTGATTCATTTGGGATGAAAGCAATATTATGATTCTATGAATTCCTACTACCATACTCTATCCCAAGTCCTGCAAAATTATGGCCTTCGGAATGATCATATGTCTAAGATGATTGTTCTCTTTCAAGCTTGATATATTCTTTTAAGATCTTTAATTTACCTATTTGTATTTTTAAACATGGATTGACGACAAACTCTTTTACTGTATGAGTTTGTTTCTAAATTGTCTATAAGCCTTGATGAATTACTGATGTGGTGTCATGTCACGAGATGGTTGACTAAAGTCCATCACCACTTTTGAGCAACTGCTTTCTTTTCATACCCACTTGCGACTAATCGTCCAGTCGCTATGTTAAAGATATCATCGAATGATACTTAGAACTCTTCAATTTAACTGATCCTGGAGATTATATTGTTGGCACCAACTATGAAAATCTACATCGGTTATATCCTCATTTTTATATATATAGCTTCTTCCATCTAGGAATCTCCTAATAAGAGAATTCTCCAACTTTGAGAGTATAGTTAAGACCTTTGTAGCTTTTCTTCTCTTTGTATCTTGAGTGGTCGTGACGAGTCCAACTGTATATAGTTTCCACGCTTCTTGAAAAACTTACTCGTACAATCTACCAATGAGGGTCTGGCACGAAGTTTGTAAAAGATAAATGTTAACACGAAACGCGATAAATGAAATGTTGATGTAGTACAGAGAATACGTGTTAGGATCAAGGAAGGGCCAAATCTTAAGCTGATGCGTGCCGATCTGAGTTGAAAAATAAAATAGAAGATGAGGTATTTCTTCAAGGGTACGTCAATGCCACGATTTATTAGAGCTCCTAAAATCATCGAAGAAGCGAGAACAATAACATTATCTTTTTGTGCTATCCGAGTTACTCATATACGAGAACCTCAAATTTCGGGACGAATTTTTTTTAAGGTGGGTGGAATGTAACATCCCGAATCTTTCCTATCTTTTTAGTTGATCTTAAAAAGACGTTAAATGGGTATCCGAATTTTTATTTTTTTCTTGTTTAATCTTCAATCCTTTTTCAAAAATTAAAAGAGTATTAGATGTTTACAATCGATTAAAAGATGTCGTAAATCATGCTTAGTACTTAGCATGCCACTAAAGTACTAATTATAAATTTTATGTAATAAATTTAAATTCAAGAAATAAAATATAATAGAAATAAAAGAATTTATTTCTTGTGGGTATAAAAAAAAGAAAATAATTTCATCATTTTAAGAGTCCACTCTCTAAAATCCAAATCACTAAAATTATTTTTCTTTGGAGCCCAAAAAGGTCCAACACCAATTTATAAAGATAGATCTCCACCACCTCCTTCATGCTTGATTACTTTCCCCACATCAAGCCACGTACGTAGCTATCCTCCACCTCATGCTTAGATTACAATCACCTCCTGCACACTAAATCAAAAACTTAATCACAAAGAGTCCTAACAATATATGCTTCGTCCACAATTTTCCTTCATCAATTTTGTTTCATCAAATGGCTAGAGATCAAGAATTAGAGATATGAGAGTAAAGAAAGTTCCTTTCTTAAAAGCAAATTCAATTCCAGCTTCTGGTAATCACCAATCCCATTTCTTTTATTTCAAGCATCATCATCTAATAGACAATTTTAATTTTTAGAAGCAACAATCGCATAAGAAGTTTCCTAACCACAAGAGCAACTTCAACTATGAATTTAAAGCTTTCTTCTTGTTAATCAAAATCTAGATAGAAGTTCACTAAAATATAAAGAAAGAACTTAGCTTTTAGATATGGGATGTGGCTGCCCGGCGACGGTCCAACAGCACAACAGCTCACCGCGCCGGAGAACCACTGTCCTGTCCACGGTCGAACAACGACGGAGACACAGCAGCAGCGGTGGCTTTGGCCGTCTCAAGTGCCAACGGGAGCGACACAGCGAGCAGCAGGAGAAGTGGCGGACGGCGCTACTGCTGCCCCGCGAGCGCCCGAAGAGGCCCCACGTCAGCGAGAAGCAGGGACCGCGGCGATGGCCGGGGGATGAGGCAGGACCGACGTGGCGGCGGATGAGAGAGAGAGAGGGGTTGACCGTGTGGTGTTGAGGATGGGAGTATACAATTAAATTTGGGCCTCCTTCCTTCGGCTTTGGGTGTTTGGGCTCAATTCTTTTAATTGTGGAGAAATAAGGTGGGCCAAGTAAAATAATTAAGTCTTGGACCTTTAATAATTCTTTGGGCCAATAAATTAATTTAAATCATGGGGAATTATTAAATTAAGTCCCGGCTTAAATTGCGAACTACGAATAATCTTTTTTCAAGTACAAAATAAATATAAATGCGCAGGGAAATAACTGCGATAATTTAACTGTGAGCTTGAATAATTTTTGAGAATTTATTTCGATATCGTGGTGGAAATTATGAGGCGCCAACAGAGAAATATGGGCGTGAACGGCAAACCGGCGTCGCACGCAACGCCTTAGGCGGCCGCCGAATAATCTAAAATATGCGAAAGATGAAAAGCGAGATAAAAGGCTTTAATTGGGAGGCATGCATTCCTATTAAAGTCTAAGAAATTCTTGAAGTCTGATTAGTATTTTATGTTTTATTGTTTTTATTCTTGAAAAGGTTATCTCCGCAAGTTAAGGTCAGAACGAGAAAATCAAGTTAAGGAAATTAAACGAACGAGGTGAACTTTTCTATCCTACATACTAATGTGGATGAAAATATAAACTTATGTTTTGTTATTTGTGGAAATGATGTTGTCTTGCCATAAATGATTTGTTTTATGCCTATCTGTTTGGTTGGAATGTAAGAATCGAATTCGGGTTCGAGTGAGGGTGGTGTCCCTACTCGGACTAGTGTACACAGGTGACCGTGGAAGGTGACCACCTTCCATGGCACAAAGATGATATAGTGGAGGCCGTTGGGAGGTGGCCACCTCCCCGGCTGGAGAAAGATGTAGGTGATCGTGGGAGAGCACCATCTCCACGACACTTGGTGTTCAGATATGGCAAAGTATGAAAGAACTTAGACTGCGCAGTCGAACAAAGATTTTAGTAAGCTCGGGCCTTTTAAGAGAAAACTCTCGAGTGTTACTGTGATGGCATGATAACATTTTCATTTTATGTATGTATATTTCGGCAATGTGTTCACTGAGTATTTTTTTACTCAGCCCTGCATATATTTCTAAATGTGCAGGTTGAGCAGTGACGGTGGGGAATGCTGAGCAGAGTTTATGATTTTCTTTATATTTTAAGTAGAGGCTCTCAGAGGTGCATGTCTCCATACATGTGACCGTGTTCATTCCGCTGCGTAGTGTTCTTCTATACTCTGATAATTATTTATTGAAGAGTAAGATTTCCATTCAAGTTCTGGTGATCAAGAGTTAATTTGAAGTTGTTTCCCTCTTTATTTCTGAGTAGATATTCAGATATTGTTTACCCCCTTTCTGTTCCCCTCTTCTTATCTCCCACCCCTAGTCACGGCTTCCCGGCTTTGCTATCCCTATCAAAGTGCGGTCGTGACATTTTTCTTTCACTTACTGAAATGAATGGTAGTTCGATATATCTAGTACAAAGACCTACTTTGAGTATAAGTGGGAGAGTTTTTGGCAGTGGGTATACTCGAAAGCATGTTTTGAGTATAAGTCATACTGAAAAGCATGTTTCGAGCAAGTTTCGCGAGAATAGAATCTTGCTTGTATACGTAAAACTCTACAATCCACTTTTAACCCGATTCAGTATTATTCGAGCAGTCTCGCACCAATAGAATCACTATTATTATTACATTGTGTTTGCTTGTGCATTTATAAGATGTTTTACAAACATTTAAATGCATAAGAAGTAAACAAAGTCTAAGTCTTTTGCTTAGTAGACCGGTTGTGGGCGTCGTCCACTTTAAGGTAACACGGTCAGATCTATGCAATGCTTTGCAAAAGAAAAAGAAGAATTTCACAACCTAGATAGGCTTTGGCTACCTATCGTGAAAGGTTGCAATGTCAGTCCGTATATTTCTAAGCCTTACTAAAATAAGATGACATTGGTGTGGTATAGCACTGAACGGATCTAACAGCAAGACGTGTCTTTATGCTATCTACTGAAAGACTAGGTCTTGATAAAATACTATTTATTAATCTACATATGTTAGCATTGAGCATACGGTATTGATTATGCACTACTTTGACTTATCAAATGGTGCGGGTTTTTCGCAACCCAATAATCTTAATATATTGGGTAGTGGTGATTAATATCTAGCGGTTTTAGGATTGCTATTATGTTTAAACGTGCGCGAGGTGAGTCTCATTTGATAATGTCCTCAAGAGGAGCTCGAACAAGGTTTTATTATTCGGAAAACTGGCCAGTTGGAGTTTTATTACTCTATGAATAATAAATAAATGTTTCTTGCTAAGTCTACTCTTTGAATTAATAAGATGTTAATTGATTAAGTCCATAGCAGACATTAATTAATTAATGGACATTTATATCTTAAGCGCGAGAAATAAATAATAAACAAAGTGGAAACCCGGATTACTTGTAATTTCGGATTTGGATGGGGAGAGTTCAATATTACTTCTGTAGTGGCTGCTCGTAATATTCCAATATAAGCTTGTATTAAATTGTGGGTTCAATTTAATTAGTAAAAAGTAAATTGGATGATCCCATATCCAAAACCATCCATAGATCCCTGTCTGGGCCCAAAAGGAACATAATATAAATAGGAGAATAAAGGAGACAGAATTAACACAATTTTTATTCTCAAATTTTTCGAAAATTTTGAACTCTCCAGCTGTGGAGGATTTCGAATTCTTCACCTATTCCCAAAAGGATTTCTTCTGTCTTCTTTATTCGAGTCCTAGTATTTTGATAAGATCAGCCCACCCTGATATCGAGATACAGTTCGGGAACCAGAGAGAAGATCCGTGGTCTAGTATTGAAGATCATCACGTGGAGAAGGCGCGAGTAATCGACGATTCTTTGGAGAATCAAATCGGTAACCCTAAACCGTAGAAATCATGTTTTAGGATTTATATTTTCTAAGCATGAATTATTTGCGTTCTAGCATGCAATTATCTGTTTAACATGTGAATTGATTAATCGCATAATCGGTCAAATAGATCCTTATCTGATTTATTTGTTTTTTACAAGTCTTCCGTTGTGCAAGGGGCTCCAAACCCAAGCAGCTTGAAATATGGTTTTATTATTCGGAACCTAGCTAGTTGGAGTTTAATTACTCTATGAATAATAAATAAGATTTTCTTGCTGAGTCCTCTCTTGGAATAAATAAGATATTATAATTAAGTCCATAGCAGACAATAATTGATTAATGGATGTTTCTATCTTAAGCCTCTCTTGGAATAAATAAGATATTATAATTAAGTCCATAGCAGACAATAATTGATTAATGGATGTTTCTATCTTAAGCGCGGGAAATTAATATCAAGCAATGGAAACCCGGAGTACTTCTAATTTCGGATTTGGATGGGGAGTGCAATATTACTTCTGTAGTGGCTGCTCGTAATATTCCAATTATAAGCTTATATTAAATTGGGTTTAATTTAATTAGTAAAAAGCTAATTGGAAGAGCCCATATCCAAAGCCTTCCATAGATCCCTGTTTGGGCCCAATATGTGACTTATTATAAATAGGAGAATAAAGGAGACAGAAAACACACTTTTTTTTCTATAAAATTTTCGTCCCCCTCTCTACTTAGAAGTGGGACGATTTTCTCTCCTCCGAGGGAAAGGATTTCCGTCTTCTTTATTTAAGTCATAGTACACTGGTGAGATCAGCCCACCCTGATATCAGTTTACAGTCCGGGAACCAGACAGAAGATCCGTGGTTTTGTACTAAAGATCTTCACGTGGAGAAGGCGCTAGCTATCTTCTTTTCTTTGGAGAATCATCAAGGTATAATGGCTAAACCATAGAAAAGCATGTTTTAGGTTTCAATTAATTTAAAGCATGTTTTATTTGAGTTATGAGTATGATACATGTGATAATTACACGAATAGAATTTGTCTAAATAATCTGCTAAATAGATCATAATTATTATGTAATTGATTTATGTGAGCGCTTCCGCTGCCAGTTCCTTCAAAAACAACATTGTTGAAAATTTAGAAGAATACCTAAAATCAAGCAAAATTTTTGCAGAAAATAAAGCACCGAATGGGTGAATTGTAAACTATCAACTATCATATATTTATAGTCCAAACAAATGAATTGTGGGATATTCTAAAATCTTTCAATTTCCTCCATTTATGATAAGAAATTTAATTTTTTAATGAATTCAAATGGACACTGGACATGTAACGGCTTATGCAATTACGTCTAAATTCATTTTAGTAGTGGTAATAGTATATTATTTGGTCAAAATCAGAAGGATTTTCCACCGTAACAGCCTATGAACATGAATGACATTAATGTGTAACGCTCATACATTCTCACAATAATAAATTATCATTATTATTAGAAAACTAAATTCACATCAATATTTTCATTTTTACATCCTATATTTATAAATATTTAAATCTATATCCAGAATTCACAAATTTTTAAAAATGACTCAAAACTCGCCTTTTATATATGTATAGATTCCCTTTACAATTTATGTATCAATTTAAAATTTATGTATCACTTTGAATTGTCTCATCATAAATATTAAATAGTCTACTCTAAAAAAAATAATTTACACATAAAAAATACTCAAATTAATAGAAAAAAATAATTTACACAGTAATAAATACTCAAATTTATAGATTTCTCCTAAACAAGGAGGGACTGAGTCGGGTCATTCCCACCATTTAACAAATTTAGTTGTAGATGACTTGTTTCATTCTAAGAAACACGACAATTGATCCGTGGAACATCTTAAATCTGTTATCCTTCTCTGATGGCCTGGCTCAAATCAGGCTTGTGGTCGGACAAATATAGTCGCATCCAACCCGACTTGTGGTCGGTTATCCCGACCCACATGACAGGTCTAATTGCGAAGGCTTTATTCATTCCGACTAACACCATGCATGTTTATTTACTACGATTCTGGTCAGAAAAGTCATCTAAAATCACCGTGCAAATTTGAAAAAGCAACTAACACTAAACAAAAAATCTCAGTCACCGTGTGAATTTCAAGTCATTCGGGAGAACGCACCGAAAACGTTTAGTTGAACTACTTAGTTGTGGCCTTTTCGGAAGATGGCCTATTGTAATATGGTTTGAAAATAATGAGAATTATTACACATTAACAAATGCATACAAGTGAAATAAACCTACTTAAAATTTGAGTTTTTACCCCTTCCTTCCATTGCATATCTTAATACGCACTGATCATCTTTAAAACTGATGCATGAGGCATAGTTGAACTGTTCTCTATCCGCAAATTATTGTGGCATAGTAGTCAATTTGATCTCTAGGTTGTCCAGTTCCCTCTACCGAACTGGAAGCTTTTCCAACTTCTTGCATGATCTTATCTCCAGTTTTTCGAGACATTATATTGACTCTTCCTCTACTTCGAAACTTGTGAGGCTTTCCATGTTCCAAATTCATATAGTTTATAATTTATAAAATCCTCTTTTATAGCAATACATCATCTCGTTCTTCACCATGGACTATCCTTTCGAGAAATATCAACTTGTCCACGTTTAGCTCAGACCCTAACAAGGTGGCTTTCCATGTTTCAAATTCATATAATTTATAATTTATAAAATCCTCTTTTATAGCAATACATCCTCTGGTTCTTCACCCTGGACTATCCTTTCGAGAAATATCAACTTGTCCACGTTTAGCTCAGACCCTAACAAGGTGAGACTAACAGGCAGTTGGCCGGGTATTGAATTATCCAATTTTTCCAGCCAAATCGATAAATAAGTGTTTTTGGTTCCCCAACAGTGAAGTCAAATTTAGACTATCGGCTTCGTTGTTCTCATCCTGTGATTTGATCCTTAAACAACACTTAAGATTTATTAATTGAAGATCCATGTGTTGATCTCGCGCAACTAGCCAACCATTTGCACACCGTTGATCTCTTTCGCATGCACGACAATCCTAGCTTCTGAATGCTTATGGATTCCTTTAAACCTCGCATGTCATGTGTATCTTGTCTATAAAAACGCCCCATAGTGTTTGAAGTGCGACAAGGGTGACCTTTGACGGTGGGTTGGGAAATCTTGAGGCGTTGCATGCAATACTTCATTCTCGTTCCTCCCAACGTCCAAGTACCGTCAAGACGATTGACAACCTTTTGGATTGCATAGTTCATTCACATGGGCAAAAAGACCAATTAGTAGAAGAAATTTCTAAACTCCATATAAATAAACTGATCTAAACATTGTTAAAGTCAGACGAAATCGCAATGGGAAGGTGAAGGCATGTTCTATGAACATCACCAATCGAAGCATACTGTTAACGAAAGATAAAGAAGTTGCAGCTATTACCAAGGCCAATTTGTTCCAAGAAAACTATAGCATGATAAGGTGGATGGTTGATCAAAATGATGTGATAATGCTAACTTCATTCAAATCAGTGGGGAACTGATAGGGCCCTCGATCTAGCAAATCTCGCTAAAGATCTTCCTCAATATTCCTTTCTTTATTTTAGCATATCTTTTATTTTAGTTATTTATCTTTAGTTATTTTGCATATCTTCTGTAATCTTTTATTTTAATTATCTTGCTTGATTAGCAAGATAGGTTTAGGATTTAGAATTCTATAAATAATAGAATTCTATAGTATTTTGTTCCATTGAGAATTAAGAAATAAAATACTTCTTTTCTCATTCTTGTTCCAAAACCCTAGAACTTCAACTAGGGAATTATCGATTTCTTTCGGTTCAATCTTCGCGTGCTCTACAAATCGCTCGATAGGGAACTTAAACCCTATCAATGGGTGCTTTCCATTGATTACTCTTCCTCCATCAAAATTGATCTCTCAAAATACCTCGACTCACGCCAGTTCACAAAAATCTTTCTCCAATCTGTCAAAAACTCAATGCACCTAGGATTTTCTCTACATACCATGCCCCTTCTCGAGGAATCACAACAGCATGCACTCCAGGATGTCCTTTAATCTGGATTTTTCCAATTGTTTGGTAGTAAATTGAAATATTTGAAATGGACCTGGTTAAGGCCCCATTCCGTAAAAATTGCACTGTGTTTTTCTCTGTTTTGTATCTATAAAAAATTTTAAGACAACTTATATGCTTTGGAATCTGCACCCAGTTGAGCAACTAGTTTACCAATTCACCTCTAATTTAGAATACACGATGGCTTTTAGTAAGTTGATAGGGACAAATGAGTCCATTTGAATTCTATTTTTGTGAACAAGTCTATACACAATTTTCAAGATAAAGGAGTGGTTTGGACTCTCACCAAATTTCCAACACATGATGAAATAGTAATTTTTATTTTGTTACCCACTTATCATGCCATATCCTAAACACTCACTAAACACCCCCTTAAGATTGACAAGTTATTGAGAATGAGTGCCTTCTACAAATACAAGATAAATGACAAGTTATTGAGAACGAGTGCCTTCTACAAATACAAGATAAATGATAGTAGATGGCTTTTTAGAGCTATGCCTAATTCACTAATTTATGTGTTTAACTGGCATTGTGAACATTTATTTAAGTAACCGTACAAATTTCAAGTCATTTTTTAAAAACACGCTGAAAACGTATTATGTGTTGAAAATGACTTGAAATTCGCTCGGTGACTTAAATCTTTTTAATATTCCAATTTATGACAATTTCTTAACTCTTGGTCTTCCAAATAAAGCATTGATCCTTGCTCAACTTTGAATACCTCGAGTTTCTCTACCTTCCAAATCCAAAGAAATTTAAGTTGTGAGAAAGCTCTTTTGGGGCAATGCATCTCACTCAACCCCACAAACTGGCCTAAGAGTTGGAGAATCGTGAGTTTTGGAAGTCGGTCCAGAAATTCCAGCGGGTCCCATTGTAGGCCAGATCCGAAAAGCATAATATTAGTTAGACTTGCACTGAGTCTGTAGAGAGGAATTCTATTCGGTTTTTCTAGTAACTAGCATGGAGTTAGCAAAGAGGAGTACGTCGATTTTCTCTAGCATACTCATCAATATGATCTCAAGTTTTGGATCGATTTAACCAACAGGAATTTTTTCTTCTTTAGAGAGACATGTACAATAGAAATTAATTGTTGATCATTGAGAACGTCAAGACCAGATACACTTCATCAAAAGATAGCATAATACAGAAAACGTTGTCTAAGTCCAAGTGCGAATTTCAAGTCACTTTTTAGGAAAATCCAGCACACTTAATTTCTCTATTACATTATTCTATCTAATACTTCCTCCGCCCGCGAAATGTTGTCCACACTTGACTTGACATTAGTTTTAAGAAATGTAAAAAAAAATAGTGAATGGAAAAAGTTAGTGGAAAGTGAGTTCCACATTTACATATTAGTTTCATAATAGAAATGTGAGTGTAATGAGTTAGTGAAAAGTGAGCTCATTGACCAAAAATAGAAAAAAGCAAAGTGGACAACATTTCACGGACGAACCGAAATAGTAAGCGTGGACAACATTTCATGAACGAATGAAGTACTTTATTACCACTCCATTTAACTCAGTAAATAATTATTTCTTAATCGGGAAATTGGTCCCTAATATCATGAACTTTGCCCATATATTGGTTTTTTCCATGAACTTTCAAATTAGTACCATAAATCATGAACTTTCAGATTGGTTTGGTATTTCCCCGATAATTCAAGTTTTTTTAGGAAATTCCCTAAAATGTGTTCCTAGCGTTTGTGAAAGAGAGAAACAGGTTGTGTTTATTTTTTTAGCGTAGTGTCACAGATGTGTGTTTCTAATTAAATTCTTTGTGTTTTTATTAAATTTATTTTGTTTTCTTTATTTTTAGAGTTTTGTTTTGTCAAATAAAAGTAGTATTGTGTTTAATATTCCAAATAGATATGCCAACATGACATGCCACTTATAAGAATGCTGCTAAATAGGATTCAAAATGCTATATAAATTAGCCGAATATTACAGTTGATCCGCCGTGGAAAATACCAAATCAATCTAAAAGTTCATGATTTATAGTACTAATTTAAAAATTTATGAAAAAAACCAAAATTTGGATAAAATTCATGATATTAGGGATCAATTTTCCTTTCTTAAATCTTTGTAGTCAAAGGAAATATATTAACAGTAATTGGAGAAACAGTAATTGGAGAAAGGAAATATATTAACAGTAATTGGAGGTCTGAGGAAGGGAGTATACTATATATAGAAAATGTGCAATTATGATGTTGTAAAGTTCTAAGTTTTACTATTTATCCTCTGCTATTTTTTTTCTCTACTTTTTTTCTACTACTCCCTCCGTCCCGCTTAAAATGACACATTTTCCTTTTTAGTTTGTCCCAACTAAGATGACACATTTCCTTTTTTAGTAACTTTCTCTCTCCAATTAATACACTCAACCACTTTTTCTCACTCCTATTAAATATCCATCTTTCTTTATCTCTCTACTTTAATACTTACACCCACCTTCTCTCTCTCCAATTAAACACTTTAACCAATAACTCCTAAAACCCCGTGCCGGCTAAGCAATGTGTCATCTTAGCCGGGACGGAGGGAGTATTACTTTATTAAATAATAAAATAATATTATTTAAAAATTTGTATTCAAAAAAATGTCACATATTACATGTAATAGGACGAAGGGAATAGAATGATGGTTGGTTTGAAAGTCTTACTTTAAAATTTGGGATAATTTTTTTTTATATATAAAAGCAACCTGTCATAGTGAGCTAAGGTTAAATAGAACTTAATATATAATTGGGATTAGTAAGCTTTGAAAGTTTTTATTTTTAATTGTGTATTTGGATGTTGGTTAAACTTTAAATTTTTGTTGCATTGAATTCATATTATTGCTTGTGCGGTTGTAGTTTCGAACTTATCAAACTATGCAATGATGATTCCTATAAAGATAAGAACTCATCTTCATATTTGCATTACAAAATTTAAAAGAATTCATCACTATCAACGTCTACATGATACATCTATAAAATTTCTAATTATTAATGTTGATTTCTAGTAATTTTAAGCATTTACTCCCTTCGTCCCGCTTTAGCAGTCCCATTGACTTTTCTGCACTCATTTTGTAAAAATGATAATAAATAGTTAAAGTGGAAAAATAATAAAGTAAAAAAGAGAATAATATAGAGAATAGTCTTATCTACATTATTCTCTTTTTTACTTTATTATTTCTCCACTTTAACTATTTATTATCATTTTTACAAAACGAGTGCAGAAAAATCAATGGGACTGCTAAAGGAGGACGGAGGGAGTATTTTGTTTCTTTTGATAACTCAGGGGATATTGCAGGATTTTGATAAAAAGCCATACATATAACATATTAAATTGCTACTCGAAGAGATAATGAATAACAATCGAGTTGCCACTATAGCAATTTACGATCAATTTTGCTGAATTTTACTATCAATATGTTAAAAAATGTATTTAATTATTTGGGTTTTACAATGACACCATTGAGTTGCATACATACTACTCCCTTCGTCCCGCTTAAGATGACACGTTTTCCTTTTTAGTTTGTCCCAACTAAGATGACACATTTCCTTTTTTAGAAATTTTTTCTCTCCAATTAATACACCCAACCACTTTTTCTCATTCCTATTAAAATATCCATCTTTCTTTATCTCTCTATTTTAATACTTACATCCACCTTTTCTCTCTCCAATTAAACACTTTAACCAATAATTCCTAAAACCCTGTGCCGGCTAAACAATATGTCATCTTAGCCGGGACGGAGGGAGTATTTTGATGGATGACACTTGTTTTTACTCATGCAATGCATATTTCTTTTTTATAGGGTTGTTAATGTGCACTAACGAGACTTATACTAACGTAATGGTGAGGAATGAACATAAGGCAAGATATAGGACAAGAAAATGTCAAATTTTAACAAACACTTCGGCCATATGTAATCGAAATTTGAGGTTCGTTTATTTGTTTTTAATTCAAAAGTTTTTTCTTTATGTTTAAACATGTACAAGTGGTTATGTGTGTGCAATTTTAAAAAAATGTTTATTTAATTTGGATTTTTCTGAATTTCTGATTTTCAATTCTGTACGGATTAATTTTGTAAATATAAAACCCAAATTTGAATTATATACCACTATAACATATTAAAAATTATTTAAATGGAGTATTATAATCAAATAAATTTTTTATTTAAATGTAGTAGTATTAGAATCAAGAAAAATATTTTTATTTCAAAGCTTTAACTACTAGTAATTTTTATATTTCGACTTTATAATCAAATTCATCGTATACTTAACTACTAGTGGGCTATTGAAACGTCACCTTGAGCTTTGTTTACTAGAGTTTATTAGCTAAATGAAGCTCAATGTTTGGATTTTGAACCTGATTTTTTCTTTAATCGTCGCAATAACTTTTATTTACTTGGATATCAATTTGGCACCCGGATATGACCAAAACAGAGAATCAACCGTGATAAATAAAATTTTACATTTGTACAACAGGCCCGTTTAGCTCAGTTGGTAGAGCGCAAGGCACTTTAACCAAATTCGTCTAAGAGAAAAACAAAATACAACAGTGAATTATTTGTTGTGTTGACTTGTGTCCATTTTAGTTATAGTTGTTTGATTATTACAACCATAAAATATTTCCACTTTTGCCTCCATAAATGTCATTTTTGTTGTGCCTTATAAACATTAATACAATTTTTTTTTTTATCAAAGAATACTTTAATGCACCATTTCTGGCTCTCTCTCCTCTCCTTTGCAAGCAACCAGGTAAGAGATCCTTTAGTGATAATGTGATGAACATTACTAAATACAATGTGATAAAAATATATACTGTGATGAAAATACTTTTTTCTCATTAATTTCAGAAAATAAACTTACGGTGGAATGGAGTAAGTACAAAATATATTATACTCCCTCCATCCATAATAAATAGATTAGTTTTACCATTTTGGACTTTCCGCCAAATTAATTATAACAATTTCTAAATATGAAAAGTTTTAAACAATTAAATACTACTCACTAATAATGCAGACTTCACAATCTACTAATACTAATTCCATATTTTTTTTTATATTCACTCTTTTACTTTCCAATTACGTATTAACACAGATGTCATTACAAAACTTTAGTTAAATAAATTGTTGGGGGTTTAATGATTTGAGATTAACTGAACTTTAGCTACGGCGTCCATTTCGTATTTATGTGTAAGTTGCAAAAATTGTTAGTCTATAGTTTTGACTGATCGATGTAAAGAAGAAATCTCAACACAGATTGTAAATCGATTTCTATATATTCATTTCATTTCCACATATATCAGGCTTGTTTTTTGTTATTATCTAAAATCACAATAAATAATAAGAAAATTTGCAATTCATATATACACACTGACACACATAACTCAAATAACACATACACAACAAACACTTAAAATGAAAGGCTCAAAGCGGGCAGCTCAGCCGCGGGGTCGGAACCGCGACCAGCCTAGCCGCCCGCGGCGCAGTTAGCCCGAACACGTCGCTCATATCCAAGTCATCCGGCTTCATCCCGTCCGGAAGCTCCCACGTGTAGCAATGGAGCAGGTGCGCCACCGCCATCTCGAGCGCATAGAGCCCGAGCTGCATCCCGGGGCAAGACCTCCGGCCCGACCCGAACGGGATGAACTCGAAGTTGCTCCCTTTGAAATCCGGCGCGCCGGCCTCGAGGAACCGCGACGGCATGAACTCGTCGGGGTGATCCCACGCGGCCGGGTTGCGACCGATGGCCCACGCGTTGATCATGACGCGTGATCTGGCGGGGACGTGGTAGCCGGAGATTGTGGCGTCTTCGGAGGTCTGGTGGAGGAGGAGCGGGATCGGCGGGTGGAGGCGGAGGACCTCCTTCAGGCAGCATCGGAGGTACGTTAGCTTCTCGAAATCGGGCTCTTCGACTTTTCGGGCCAGGCCCACTGTGTTTTTGAGCTCTTCTTGGACCTTTTGGAGGTCTTCTGGGCTTTTCATTAGCTCTGCCATGGCCCATTCTATGGCGGATGCTACGGTTTCGGTGCCACCAAACATTACGTCCTAATAAATCAGAACAATATGAGTCTATGAAAATGGGTCATTCATTCCTTCAACTCATTCCGTTTCATAGTAATATACACATTTCTTTCCGACATGAAAATTTAGAAAAAAAGTGTATATTGTATTAAATTAAAAGATATTAATAAAATAGAATAGATGAAAAATAGAGAGAATAAAGTAAGTGGCTCACTACGATGGAATGCCCAAAATATAAAATGATTATACACATTTCTAAAAATGTATCGACGGATATAATTAGATTACCAATTTGTTTACACGATAATTAATACTCTCTATCCCACAAAAATATGAACTTTTGGTTGAACATGAATTTTAATATATAATTAATAAAATAAGACAAAAGTAGAAAGAAAATTAATTAAAGTATTTTTAATAGAGAATAAAGTCCACCACTCCACCTTACTAGATAGAAAATACTTTAGTATACTTTTTTTGGAATGGACTACAAACAAAATAATGTATTCCTCCGTCCCACAAAAGATGTCACACTTTTCTTTTTAGTTTGTCCACAAAAGATATCATATTTCCCTGTTTTGAAAAATTTCTCTCTCACATAAATATAAAAATTATATTTTCTCTATCCATTTAATACACAAAATAAAATCTCCTAAAATTCTGTCGTCCCATAAGTGTGACATCTTTTATGGGACGGAGGACAATATTTTTTTTCCAAACGGAGATCAATGATTTCTTATTGTACACATGTTGTTGCATGATGACATGAGTTAAAGGACAAAAGGAATGTGTATATGTTTTCTATGTGCACACAGAGTCAAAATATGTAGTACTACAAAAAAAGGTTTCACGGATATTATATCTGTGCTAAAGTTTAGAACTGCAGTCTTATCCACAAATCTTTTCCAACCTTAGTAAGTGATGAATAAAATTAAATTAGTACAAAACTAATCTTTTATTTTTTAAATAGATGTGAATTTTTGGATATCTCAAAGATATATAATTTCTATCATATTGAAAATTAAATAATTCATCATGCACCTTTATTGACCATAACATAACCTACATACTAAGTATATAATTATATGTAGACAAATATTCTTCATTCTTTTAATTTTGATAAGTTTTTTCTTTAATAATATGAGCATTATCATCTAATAAAAATATTCTAACCATTTTTCTTTATCTATTTATTTATTTCTATGATCTATGATAATTTAGTAATTTTGTAGTATTAAACTTCGTATTTAGGGAGTGTGAAAAATGTCAAAATACCGATACACCCGACTTATCGTACTGATAAAATATTGAAAATACTCAATTTTGGTATAACCGTATAACTTGATTTTCGGTAAGGTATTATACCTTATCGAAATATTTTCCGTACGTCAACAAAATATGGATTTTCATATACTATGGTGTTCCATACCGAAATTCTGGCATACGTAAAATACTAAAAATAGTACTCTCTCCGTCCACACATAATAGTCTCATTTTACCATTTTGGGATGTCTAAATAAATAGTCTCATTTCTAAAAATAGATAGTTTATCTTTCATATTTTTTCCACTTTTTCTCATCTCTCTCATTCTTTACCCACGATTTCTCTTATCTCTCATATTTTACCTAATTTTCTCATCCTCTCTCTTACTTTATTGAAAATCCAATATACCAAAAATTTTGGTTATGCAAGTATATATTTTTTACTCATATCAAACTTTTGATACATTATATGTTACAACCCTAGCCATATGATGAAAATATGTTTTTTTTTTTAAATGTGGGGTTCATCCTCACGGGAGCAATCTTTTGTGTTTTACTATAGTAATATTTATATACACATTTATTTAATAACCAACCACGTTCATGATCCCAACAGCTACCTATATGACTTTGATAGCTTTGCCTTAGACATTTCGTTTTTTGTTTTTTGTTTTTGACTTCATATCCTTGACTTCAATTTTGATAGGAGTATTTTATTTAACTATTTATATTTTATATTCTTTTTTTTTTAATGTCAGTGTATTTGTGAATTCATTCATTATTCAATTGTTTGGATGATTATTCAAAACCTAGGCTACATATTTTTTAAAACTTTAATTAACCAATATTAATAAGAAAATTGATAAAAAATTGAGCTAAGGAGGAAAATGAGTGAGTATGTGTTACCATGATAATAGCTTTGATGTTGTTCCTAGTGAGTTTGATGGAGCTCTGCAAATCCTCTGGCTCAGAAATCTTTTCTTCTTCACAATAAAAAGCTAACAATTCATCCACCATATCCGTATCTCCAGATTCATCATCTGATCCATTCAATTTCTTCTTATTCTGTATATGTTCATCAATTATAGTATCAATGAATCCATCAAGCGAATCCCGGGCCTTGGCAAGCCTAGCATTAAGGCCCTGAATATCCATGAAATTCAACCAAGGCACAAAATCAGCTATATTGAAAGCTGCAAACAGCTTCGAGAACTCTTGCAAGATGGATATGAACTCATCCTGCCCCTCGTGCGAGCTTGACCCGAAGGCGGCCCGGTATATGATGTTCCTAGTGAGCCCGAACACGAGCTCGCCAACGTTTACAGGCTCCCCCGCGCTTCTTCCGACGGCCCGGACCATGTGGCCGACCTCGTCCCGGGCCGAGTCCCACGACTCGGCCCGTTTTCGGCTGAAGAGCTTCATGACACAGAGCTTGCGCATCTGGCGCCAGAAGGGCCCGTAATTGGCGAAGGCCATGTCGGCCCGGTCGTAGGTGAGGTAAGTGATGGCGTGGTTCGCGGGCCGGTCGGAGAAGATGTTGTCGTGGAGCTGAAGCACCTCCCGGGCCGGGGCCGGGCCAGAGATGGCGAACATGTGGAGGAAGCCCATTTGGAGGTGGACGATGTCGCCGTATTGCTTGGCCAGCTCGGCCAGGCTGCGGTGGGTTAGTTGGCCCATCATGCCCATGTTGCCTATAACGGGCCATCCCTTCGGCCCGGGTGGATACCGTTTTCGTCTTAATCTTGATAAAATGAAGAGGAATAGTAGAGGGATTATACATAGGATTGAGAGGGGTTTAGCTTCTAGAGGTTGGAGGAGGGAGAGCACCTTGTTTTCCATCATGATTTTGCATAACAAAGAATGAAATATTTACTAAGTTTGAAATAATAAAAGGGTGGGAATTGGAAGTGAGTTGTAACGTAGCTTACATTAAAGGTTTTTTGGTGAGCCACAACATTTTTCACACACATCAAATCATTATCCAGGCAAATCCACACATGAGCTGAGCCACAAATTTGGTGTACATGATGAGATAGATCATTAATATCTATTTCGCTATTACTAGTGTTTGCTTCATTAAATAAAATGATCATGAGATACTTGCATTATAACTTATACTTAATAAAATAAAAAATAAAATAAAAAACTTATACGTCCCATTTTGATTTCATATAGATTTTAAGAAATATTCCTAAAAGTTAGTGATGCATGAATCATACTTTTATATACTCTATTCATTCCACTTTAGCAATCCCAGTTAAGTTGGGCCTGAGTTTTAAAAATGTAAAAGAAAGTTTGTGTAAAAAGATAGTGGAATGTGAGCTCATTTCTATATAATAGTTTCATAATAAAATGTGAGTGGAATGTAGAACCTATTACCATTTATAAAAGATTATAACTGAAACTTCTAATGTCGGATGAATTAAAATGAAAAATAGAAACGGTTAAAATGGGACAAATAAAATATTAAGTTTATAGTAATAGAATATAACGCAAATTAGTTATTGAAATGTAAAATCCATTATCAAAAGTGACATGGATCCTACATTACAATGTAGGTTAATCTTCAATACAAAGCATCTCTTTATTGCTCAAAAATTAATTTTATTGTCAGAAATATATAGGGACTTGACTTTATTTATGTTGGACGTTCTCATTTTTTGTGTTATATTATTAACATATATAGACCCACTATGATGTAGTATATGATTCATTTAAAAAAAAAAATTTAAATCAAAACATAAAACTATATATACAATTTATAAATATATAAATATTAGTTGACATTACAAAAATTCAGATTTATTATCAATCTTGATTTGTGAATATTAGTTCACTTAATTTTAGTTCCAAGACTTAATATGAAAACTTGATTTATGATATCAACTGATATTAATATATCATAGATTTAATATGATTTTTAGTATTTAAAGTTCTTATTATAAAAATTTTCACTGGAACCGTCTGTGATATATCCTTTTCGTACAGTGTTTTTAAAAACTGGACCGGACCGGCCGGTCGTACCGGTTTGGCCGCGAACCGGTGCTCAGTCCGGTCGGGTTCACCACTTAAAACCGCCGAGAAGTTGAGCCGTTTTGGAACCATATACCTCATGTATGTAAGTTCAACTCCATTACCACTCCACCACTTTAATTATTGTGGCATAACAATAACTTTAATTATTCTTATAATCAATGAATAAATGTTTCATTCATTATAATTTATTGTTAATAATATATGTTGATTAAATTTGTTACTACTATTTAATAAACTTTAATAATTTATTACACTAAATTTCAATATGTCATATATATATTTAATTAAATATAATTTTTATATATTAGGTATATATTTATATAATTTATATTTATATTTCTCCAAAATTTAATTATACTTATCCATAATTAAGTTTAATAATATTTTATTTTTCACTAAATTATATAAAAATATATATGAATTGGATCAAAAGTACATTTTATTATATAATAAATTTGATATATTTATATAATATATATTTAATTATATATGCTACAGTAAAATGGTCCAATCAGTGGTTGAACTGATCGGACTAGTTGAACCGTGAACCAGTAGCTTCGCCGGTTCGCTTGCCGGTCCGATTTTTAAAACATTGTTTTTCTATAATCATGGGTGTAATATATAGTTTTGGGTTTTAAGATCGAAAAATTTAGAGAAAATAAATATCGAGCCAGCAATATAGCATGATTCATATGCTGTGATGAATGGGAATGCAGATAATAAGGTGTCGGTGGATCCCGACTCAAATCTAAGAACATTACGTGGGACTTAAGTTATAGTACTATTTTTATAATAAATAAATTAAGAAAATCTTAATATATATATATATATACACGTGAATGGGCCATATTCAGAATGTAAAGTAAGTTGGCATAGGCCATATTTATCACTTAATGTTTATTGGATACTTTACTTTTTAAGAATCAGGATCATTAAGACTTTTTTGATTATAATTTATATAAAAAAGTAGAAAATTTTTAAGATTTTATAAATGACTTTTTTACATATATATAAATCCGTAAGAGCACTCCCAATGGTCCGGCTAAAAACTCTCTTATTTCTCCCTAACTCCTGCCACATCAGCACCAAAATTTATCCCCAGTTTTTAGCCAACTTTTAGCCAACTGCTCCAATGGTTTCTCCCTTATTTCTCCCTTATTTCTCCCTAACTCAACATTTCATTTTTACATCATTACTAATTTAATTGTTTTATTTTTGTATATAATAAAGCTAGCTAATTTATAAGACAAGACAAATAATAGTAATAAAGTTCGTTGTATTAAACACGAGTAAAATATTACAACAACGAAAATTAAAAAAAAAAATAGGGGGGAAATTATTTTAAATTAATTATTAAATTTTAAATTTATAGGGGGGGAAATTAAAAAAAAAAAAAAAACTATTTTTATCGCCGTCGCCGGATTATCGCCGAATTCTCCCCAACGCCCGGCGATAATCCGGCGATAATCGGCGATTTTTCGCCGGATTTAACGCCGACCCATTGGGAGTGCTCTAAGTTTTATATACTACTCCACAATTCACTCTCAGTTTTTTATTTATTTTTTATTTTTTTTTAAAATATCTCAATTTGGTCGGTTGGTGTTAAGTGATGTGGGACACCGTTGCCATAAAGGCATAAACACGTGGGAAATATGATGGCGAAATATTACCAATCTTGATTTCTAAAATTAATAACGTACTTACTTACTAATGTGAATTATTTATTTTGACCAAATATCTAATATGACCTACGCTTATCGACATTATTTTATGGTCTTAATTAATTAGTCATAACTCGTAAGCTCTATATTGTCCAATCATTTATATGGACTCAATTAGTCATAAGTAGAGATTAGATTAAATCCATAACATTTTTATTTATTGAAAATGCGCGTGCTAAATTAGTAAATGATGTAATTATGTAAAGGCTTATTATTAAAAAGGAGCAGCAGTTTTAATTTGATCTCTACTTTTTAATCTAAATTTACAATAATTATAAAAATAGCATGCATTTCTTTCGGCTACAAAAAATTGCACTATTTCGTGTCAACATATCATACATATATATATATATATATATGATTTTTCATTTTACAATATACTTATTTTATACAAGTAGTGATAAAATGCAAACTTATATATTGTACAAACTCAAAACTCCTCAACACGGCTTTAACACAGTTTCAATACAATATCAATACAACATCAATCATTGACTACCGTTGAAATTCTGTTGACATTTTTCTATTGATATTTTCCTGTAATTTGTTGACATTTTTCAATGGTCCAGATCATAGTTTTGAGTTTGTACAATATTTAAAATTTTCATTTAATCACATTCCTATTTTATACTAACCTTTATTTTGTTCCTAATATTACAAATACCTTTTATTTGTAAAAATCTACACGTTTTTCTATAGTGAAATCATTTAATTACCATATCTCAACTAAAAATAGATCCACCAATACACTCTTAAAAAGTGTGTTGGTTTTATGGTATATATAATATAGGTCTTATTCTAATGCTTATAGCACCCTAATCCAAAATCAAGATTAAATCTCCACCTTTAGATGTTGCCTACAATATATTGAGATTTTTTGTTACATTTGTTGATAAAAGCTGCTTATCAACATGTACGAAAATTGAAATATAATTTATCAAATTTCATCACCCGAACATCGTCGGAACATATGCAATTGAGATCTCGTTGGAATCCTTATTAAATTATCTTTAATTTGATATATTTTTTGCGAAAAAATAATTTAAATTGAGAGAGTTACGTAAATTTAAAGATTTTAGATGATTATGAGGAAAGAGAAAGTAGTTAGTTATAATTACTACATATATGATTTGACATTAATACACTTTTAATTTAATTAATAATTATTTAAATTTAAAATATATTACACTTGACATTATATCAACTACAAGATCTTCTAATCTAATGGTTAAAAATTGGTCTCAATTTTGGATTGCTAATTAGTTAGCAATTGATCACCTCCCTATATAATATATAGTCTTGGCTTAAAATGCAACATTTGTGAATCGGCACGGGATTTTATGTAGTATTGTTTTGTGAGTTAAAGAAGAGATAGTAAAGTAAGAGAGATGAAAAAGTAGAGATAGAGTTGTTTCCATTTTAGGAAACGTTTCATTTTTATTGGGACAGCCAAAAAAGAAAAACGTTTCATTTTTAATGGGACAGAGGGAGTACTTATTTACATTGTTTATTAGTACATTCCTAGCGCCAAGTTAAAATTTTTACTGGTTGATTTGACATATGTAACTTTAAAGTTAGAAACGACTAAATAAAGAAGTTTTATTTGCATTAGTTGGCCAAAATTTTAACTCATATATATAATACTTCTGTATATAGTTTATTAACTCAAATTTAAAAATGAAAATACATAATATAGTTACTATAAATTTAGGTTAAAAATCATAGAGACAACAAAGTTGCTATTCTTTAGCAATAACGCTATAAAATTTCCCTCGTGGATGGATTCGCCTCAATCATCATAAATATAGAGAGAATTCACTTCTCTCTTTTCAAATCATAACTCGGGGAGAAGGTAGGTTCAAGAGTGGATGAGCCAAATCGATCCGCTAGAATAATAAGCATCTAACAGAAAATAGCCTTTCTTTTTAATTTGTTTGATCTCGAAATTCCAAAATGAAGCAAGAATTTGGTTACCCAACCCAAGTACAACAGTCTCTTCGTAACTGTTACAGTAAAATATTTCAAGTAAGAAATAATCGAACATAGTTATGCTTAATAGTTAAAGGTATTTTTTGTAATTAAGAACAATCAATAAAAAAGATAATTCAAATTAACTGTGACATTAAGATGACTCGTTTCCATCTAGGTTTAATCGTATAAATATCTTGTTGCTAAGAAAATTAAAGCCTCTAACAATTAACATTCTATAATCTTACTTTTTCATGGTTACATGGGGAAAATGGTAAATACTGTAATATCTTGATGCATATCAATTCTTTGAGGGCTATTCCTTCTTGATGAATATAGTGAAATTGAAACATTGGGGGTTTATCAATTATTTGAGGAATAAAGCCTAGTTTGTTCTGATAGGCCATCATATGAACAAGAATAAAACAATTGAATGGACATATACCTTCATAATTTCTCTTTCCAGAGAGATACACACATAAGACCATAAAACCTTTTTCATATTTAAATACTATCTATATCCAAAAAAATAGACTAATTCTACTGTTTATTTATTTTTAATTAAATACCATCTCCATCGACAAAAAATAGACCATTTTTATTATTTGGGCCGTCTACCAAAATTTGACCAATTCTAAATATGGAAAGTTTTAAACAAATGCCAACTTTGCACATCATTCTAAATGTGGACACTACAATTCGATAATAATACTTCCACCACCTTTTCTCCCTCTCTCTCTCTCTTACGTTACCAATTATATAATGTCATTCACGACTTTGTTTATTTTTATTGGATGGAGACAGAGTATAATTTGATGCATATTTGACACCAAGAAATGGTGAATGATCACTTGGAAAGAAAGCAAACAAGCATAAAACAAATCTATTGGTTTTATGTTATGGCATGTGGAATATTTGTGCAGAGTGTTTGGCTTTATCATAAATAAATCTTTGGTGGTTTATAAAAAATGACAGATTTTGATACCTCAGCTCTATGTTTCTGTGTCTTGGTTTAGACACCGTAACCATTCAGATATAAGTCCATTTCACGTATAGTTGCAAATTATGGGTATTTACAATAATGTCATCTTTGAATTTATGGGTATATACAATAATGGAATCATTAATTGTTCGCTGTTAAGTAGACACGAGCGGCCTTAGGTTTGCGTGTAATCTCATCAGACTATAGTGCTTGTTTGGTAGCTTAAATTGCCAAGATATACGAGTTATATGAGTTTATTTTAACTGTTTGGTAGATACCATGAGATATGTCAGACACTCACTTATCTTAACAAGAGCCATCTTTTCATAGTAGTGTAGTCATTTTCCTTTTTAATAAAAGTCAACACATTTCTTTTCATTTATTTTACTGCCACTTACTTTGTTCTCTCTTTATCTCTCTACCTTTTTCATTTTCTACTTTATTGTTCTTTTACGTAGCTTACTTAACACAATTTTCTTACATCTCATGCCAGAAAGAAACACTTCCACTACCGCGGAACGGATGAAATAGTATAATTCGGGAGTGTTCGGTTGGCAAGACTAAATCCCATGATTAAATATGTATCATATTTGGTTCATAAGATTGACCCCCTCAACTTAATCTAAGATGGATAGTCTCATAATAATTAGTCATAGCCTCCCCCCTCCAACTAAAATAATCCCACAACTTAATCCTAAATGGATAGTCTCATGATTATTAGTCATGACAACCGAACGCCACCTTCTAGTACAATTCAATACGAGGAAACATGATAAGAGATATAATCCATAACTTTGCTTTAACTAATGAAATTATGATAGGAACAAAACATCTACGAAGGTGACGTTCGGTTGTCATGACTAATAATCATGAGACTATCCATCTAGAATTAAGTAGTGGGATTATTTTAGTTGGAGGGGGGAGGCTATGACTAATTATCATGAGACTATCCATCTAGGATTAAGTTGAGGGGGTTAATCTTATGAACCAAACATGATACATATTTAATCATGAGATTTAGTCTTGCCAACCGAACAACCCCGGAGTGAACTACTAGTCTTCAACATAGTGATTTACTATAAAAAATGTGACTTGTCGCAGCTAATTAGTGATCAATGAATCAGATGTATATGCGAGGAGACAAATATTTGTTCTATTGATACGTTAGTTATCTGCTCTTTCCGTCCGTGAATATGAGTCCCATTAATTTCCGACACAAGTTTTAATAAATGGTAAGAAAAATGGGTGGAAGAAAGTTAGTGAGATATGAGTCAAACTTGAATATATTAGTTTTAAATGATATGTGAGTGGATTTAGTTAATGGAATGTGGACCTCTTTATCATTTATGCTAATTAAAAATTGAGATTTCTATTCGCGGACGAATTAAAATGAAAAAATGAGACTCTTATTTGTGAACGAATGGAGTATAAAACAAGAAGGTAAGAGAAGTAATGGAATTGCTTTCTTACTTCAATACGAAGTCATTGTGATCTCACGTTCAAAGAATCTCAGGACCATTTTTTTAAATCTTTATGTTTTTCTGCATTATAAAGTAGAGCATGATTGCAATATGAATGTCGCTATGTACATACACATACGTGATTATTATTGGTAGTCATGAAAAAGTTGAGGTGAGAATAGAATTATTAAAAGATATCTAAGCGGATGATACTGATCTCTACTTGTTTTCAAAACTCCACTCGATATATGTAACAATGTAGTTATCAATCTATTACTATACTACTCTGTCCAACCTATATTGTATCTTATCGATAACGCCACACCGTATATTGTAGTGAAAATTGTGGTACGACAAAATATCATATCAATAAAATATCAATTTTTTGTGTGCCAGAAATTTAGTATGCTTAGTTTTTGATACTGTTACCCCACAGTTATTGTGGTATACTGCACTAATATGATGTACCGAAGTACAATATGGTATATCGTTATACAAAAAAAAAAAAAACTATTTTATACGCCATATATCTAAAGGTAGGATTTTCAAAGATTTTTTTTCTTTTATTTTATTTTATGTATAAATATACTAATATATGGATGTAATCAATTACTAACTAATTATCAATCTCCAATTAAGACCAAATATTAGCTATTAGATTATGAGATCTAGTGGTTAAAATTATGCCAACTGAATTATATTTTAAAATAAAAAAATAATTAAATAAACTTAAATGGTATTAATATCAATTCTTATATATGGTAGTTAAAATTAATCACTTTTTCTCTCCTCAAAATCATCTTAAAACTTTAAATTTACATAAACTAGTATTAACATCTGTGCTATGCACATGACATAAAAATTTCAAATAATAGATACAAAACATAATAAATATAAAGAAATTATGAATTCAAAGCAATGTGAAAATTTTAAAAAACATAAATATACTTATCTTGTCTTATTCTAATTGGAGAATTTATACTCCCAAATGAATGAAATATCTATACAATTTTAATTTATAAACTAAGTGGAGTAAAACAATAAAAATTAATGACAATAAGAAGATATATAACTATGATAAAAGAATATGAGTTAATTAGAATAAGACATACAGTATAAATATTGAAAATATGTGTGAGTAGAAATGTTTGTTGACAGTGCTATGGTAGTCATTAATCCAAATAAAAGGTAAATCAATATATAAATTTAATAGCTTCATTAAAAAAATTATTAAACATATCCACATTAAATATATGAATAATTTAAATAATAAAAATTTAAACTTCTTTGAGAAGTCAAGTTAGAAAATTAGTATTATCCAATAATCACATTTTATACATGGTCAAAGACTAAATGACTTTAAAAAATTTAAGACTTCATTGAGAAGTCAAGTTAGAAAATTTGTATTATCTAATCAGTTGATTATTTATTTCTTCTATTTAATTTCAAACTATAACATAACTTGATATATAGTCAAAGACTAAATGAGTGTTTGATATTAGAAAGAATAAATTTCTTACTCCCTGCCACATATACGTATAAAAAGTAAATATCACTTAAAATATAGATAATATTTTATGCATCTTTGTTGTTTGGAATAATGTAACAATTTACACTTTTTTATATTAAGAAATTATACAAACTTTATAAGTTAAGTTTAATTTTAAATATATACTCTATAATTTAATCTTATTTTGTAATTTAATCTAAAAACTTAGTAATACTATTATTTAGCTCGTGAAGCATCTCTGAATTGGCAAACAATTTTATACAATTTTAAATCTGATATGAGTGAAATAAATAAATATAATAGAGAACAAAAATGAGATAAAAATATTTATTGTAATAATAATAATAATAATAATAATAGAATTTAACACAAATTCTATTTTTGTTGAAAAGAACATTATTTATGTATTACACTACACTATTAAAACCCAAATTATATGCTACATTAAAGGCCCAAAATTAGAGCCCCATTAGTATACAATAACTAATATTCCATGAAACCCTAAATCATTTCTCTCCCTTTCTCCCTCAACGCTATTCTACTCCCCGCCCTGCCATGCGCTGCCAGCCCCACCGCCTGTCTCCTTCCGCTTGCCTAGACGACACACTTCAATCGGCACGCCTTGCCTCGCGGTCCACCGCCGCGCTTCGCCACCCACTTGCTTCCTTCACATCCACCGCGCTGCATAGCTCCCCAGCCGCCGTTCCCTGCTTCGTCACCCGTCGCGCCTCGCCGCTGCCCAGCCGCCCTCACACGCCGAGCCACCGTCCTTCCTCAGTGTTCCACCGCTATGTCTCGTCGGCTTTGGTTCTATCTATATTGTATATTGAATTTCTTCTTCTCAAGATTTGGTTTAGATCAACTTTATTCATCAAGATTCTATTTATTCCGCTTCCGCCGCCGTCGGCCCTCCTGCATCGCTGCCTCCGCAGTAACCCATCCTGCAAAGCAGCAGCGTCGCCGCTTCCTCTGCATCTCTGGCATCTCTCTCGTCGCCTCATCCGCCAACGGTCGTCGGAGCCGTCACCGGATTCCAAGCAGAACCAAACCTGCTATACAACAATCACAAAATCAGTCCACAGAATGCAGATTCTAGTCCATCTATTTAAAAGTGTTTTAAATCTTCTTAGTTTGCATTTGGTTGGACCATTTGAGAAGCCAATAGGAGCTGCAATTTTTTTTATCCAATAGCTGCCATTTCACAAAATGACCAAAAGGGTGAACAAAAATAGATTCACATTTTCCCTCCAAAAAGGATAAAATTGTCTTTTCACCAAACTGTCACTTTAGATTAGTAAGATCTCTCGATTTAAATTATTTTTTAGTAAAAAATATATCAAATTAAAGGTAAATTCATAAGGATTCTAACGAGATCTCAATTACATATATTCCGACGATGATCAAATAATGAAATTTTATAATTTTTTATTTTAATTTTCATATATGTTGATAAACTTATTTAGGGGAGGTTATATTGCTAACTCAATACGCTAACTACAATTAAATAATAGTCATTAGATATTCAAATCAAGGGCCTAGATCAATAGCCCCGGAATGTCAATACGATCAACAAAAAACGTCAATAAGGGTATTAAGGTCAATTTACAACAAATCAGTTGTAGCTAACTTTTGAAAAATATCACATAACTTTAAAACGCATATAACTTTCCTGATTTAAATTATTTTTTCGCACAACATATATAAAATTAAAGATAATTTCATAAGGATTCTAATGAGATCTCACATGCATATGTTCCAATGTCAAAATTTTTAAAAAAAAATTGAAAATTTTCAATTTTTTCGTACAGCAACAATTGTCAACATAGTATATAAAATATGTCAATATAATACATGAAGAATGACAATATAAGCAATGCATTAACATTCTCAAAGCATTGTGTTGACATTCTCAAAGCATTGTGTTGATATTTCGACACACTATATCGACATTTTAATCAAAAACCCTAACTTGGTAGGTTTTTTTTTATCTTTTTCGATTTAATTAATAAAAACGAAAATTACACATGGCAAATTTTAGACCACAAGATTTCTAAAATCCTATGGTCTTAAATTAGTTGTAGTTAGAAATTAAATGATGAGTTAGCAATTAAATGATGAGTTAACAATTGATCACTCCTCAATATATTTATATCAATAAATACACTATTTCAACATAATGCATGTACAATATCAATAAAAATGTATTGATATTTTCGGGTACTTGTATTGAGATTCTTATGTCACTGTGTTGATATTTGCAATACACTACGTTGATATAAAATCCATGAAAATTTTTATGTTATAACACTTTGACTATTTTACCCTCTTGTTGAAATTTTATTTACTATTTATTGAAATCTATGAGCTTTAATCTCATCTACTTATTTTAAGATCTAATGGTGTATGATTGGACTCAGTTGTGGATTGGATAGTATATGAATTTTAACATGATCCCACTAATATTTATATAATATTTCAACATATACCAATTTTTTGGTATACACCAAGGATTAGATATACCGCGGTATAGACCGTTATCATCTTGAAAGATTTTTGGTATACCGAAAATTGTGGTATACCAAAAAATCAGATTTTTTTTGTATTTTTCGATACGGTAAGTGCGGTATTCGGTATTTTTCCTCGTCCCTATGATATCATTCGATATAACATGTGTCATGAGAGTGGTGTTGTGAAGCACATTTGCACGCTTTAGCATTTTCGACGCTTAATAAAATCGTAATACCTCGTATCATTGAATTTGAAAAGAAATTTAATCATACGCCATTTGTCCCCCACTATGCATCCTAGTTTTTTTTTTCATTTTGATCCGACCTTAAGTAATTGTCTCACTTCATTTTTATTAATTTTGACAATTCATGACATTCCACTAACTCATTTTACTCACTTTTTATTACGATACCACTTATATAAAAATAGATTCACATTTCACTAACTTTTTCGACTCACTTCCCTTTACATTTCTCAGACTTGATTAATTATTTGTTATAGTTTTCGAATTCGTAGATTTGATTTTCCGGTGATTCTAAAGGTTGTTCAATTTAGAGCAAGGATGCACTTTAGCAAAAATATACTAGTCCACTTGCTTATATTTATGCTTTTATAAGTTAATTAGTAGTCATAGAAAATACGAAATGAAAGTAGAAATTTATAGGAAATTAACTGAAACATTTTTTTGGTGTCGTTACATAAGTATTACTACTACTTTCTAAGAAGAAAATAATTATATTAAGTATGTTAATAGCTAATAAATAAATTGTCTGTGTTATATGTAAATGGATATTTCAATTTGTATTTAATTTGCGTGTTTTATGGTTGGGCCTTAAGAAATTTGAAAGTGAAAAGGGGAGAGAAGAACTCACACACTGTTCCAGCACTCCTATAGTTATAGTATCAATAACCCACAACTGAATAGTGTTAACTATCTATAATACTACATGACATGAAATTTGGTTAAAGCTAGATTATATTTTCGTGAGGTACATAAGTACATTGTTGTACAATTAATATCTGCCATCAGTTGTAATGTATTCCGAAGGAGCAATAGTAGGTTAGAGATTATATCATGAAATAAAATGGCACTCTCCATTCAAGAACTTATTTATTCAATGAGCAACTCTCACGACTGCAATTCAATATCAGTCAGAAAGTTTATTTCAAAATTTCCAAGAGTCTTAATCATACACCAGCTGAATAATTTCAAAATTCCAATATTCTTAACCAATACACCTGCTGGATAAATTTTTTCAAGGGAAACCCAAAACTAAAAATTCTACAAGTGAAGTTATGTGGATAGTAGAGGAAACCTTCTCCATCTCCATCTCCATCTCCTTCGAGCTTAAATCGAATAGCTATGCAAGAATGTAATTATTAGTATCTGATAAAGAGAGAGCTCCACCTGCATTTTCAAGGAACTGTATCAAAGGGCTGTGTATCATTATAGCAAATATTCCAAACAGCTTCCATCGCATCCTTTGCTGCTGTTTCTGAGCAGTTCGGGTTTGAAGCGAGGGATTGCATTACTCTCCGCCGAACACATTCCTAGCATCAGCATCAGACACACAGACTTTAGAAATCATGTTAAAAAAAACTAACGCACGAAGCTAAGTAGTAATATATCATAATCATAGCAACAATCCATATCAATTCTGACTTGGATCTCTCGTCTAGTGCTAGATATCAGCATAAGAAGCTTATCGCACAATTGGGATGATAAATAGGAGAACGCGGGAAAATGCACAAGGAACAGAGATTAAACCAAAGTACATCGATAAAACTAAAGTAACAAAAAAAAAACAAACGATACATCAACAGTAGGGAACAAAGCCCTATTCATAAGACCACAAATTACTCCAACTTGAATTAAACAAAAAAATCACTATATCTCAATTACTCGACCTCTAACAAGGCTCTTGCTAACAATAAACAATTAGTAATAAACTAAATGCATATAGATATTAATACTTCCATTGTTGAAACAGCCTTGCCCCACAAGGTCGGAAGGTCGGAGTTGAAACCAACCAAAGGGGGCTATGTTCATGCTTATAGACATGAGTCAAGGTGTGGAAACACGGAAAAGTCAGTTAGGCTAAATGGGGCAGTACCCTAGATTAGCGAGGCTTCACTAGAAACCGAAAGGAGGGGCGGCGGGCTATCATAAGGAGATCAATGGAGAAGAATGCTGCAGCGGAAGAGACGATGGAGGTGGTGGAAGGGTTAAGGGCGGGAGCTGTGACTGTGGTGAATAGCTACAACAACAAGCAGTGTTGGCGAACAACCTTGGCGCAAAAATGGTTACTGGACAATGAACAGAAACAATATGGTGTGGACTGTGGAACGAGTGTCATTGGCTGTAGTGGCTGATGCTGTGGCAAGGGCGGGAGCAGGGGCTGTGGTGATGGATATTCGTGGCTGACTAGAACTCGAAGCATGTGTGCTGGCGCAACGGATGTGGACGTCACTACAGCAGGTTGAGCTGATGGCACAAGCACGGTAGATGGAACATCAGGATGTGAATGATAAAGTGGTGCTTTCTCCAATTACGATTGGTAATGATGGCGGCACACTTGCTGCTCTGTTTATTGAAATTAATACAGGTAAGGGCATGGACGGTACAACTGACGCAAACAGTGGTGGGGGCAGATGGTTGGACTATGCGTCAAGGTGCCGCAGCATGCGGTCGCAGATAGTGGGTGGGCTGCCCACATTTCTAAATATGGATCTCAACCGACGTCTTCGATCCATTAAACAACGAATGCATTTGACAAGATATCGGCATAAAAAGCATATAGCACAACCAGCATGTTAAATGGGAGAAAGCAGGAAATAACACAAGGAACAAAGAACAAATCGAACTACCATGATAAAACTGAACTAGGAAAAATAGCAAACGAAGACTAATTTTGTGTACACTTCTACAGTAGGAACAAAGCTCTATCTATAAAATTATAAAAGACTCCAACTTGACTAAAACTCTTAAAGATAACTCTATCTCTAAGACTCCACCAAGAACAAGACTCTTGCTAACAATAAACAATTAATAAACTAAATGCAGATCGATCTTTAACTCCTTGCCAACATTAAAAAAAGATGTGCATCCGTGTTAATATAAAGTGTCAAAAGCTATACAAAGGTCTCTGACAATTGTAGCCAAAGTAGTAGAAACTGAACACTTTGATGAAAACTCCACTTACATAAAAATAATGACAAAACTTCCTAAGTGCGAGTGCATGTTACTTAATACTTACCAAGATAGTTTCATATACCATTCAGCACATTTAAGAGAAAATGGCAAACATAAAGCACACAAACAAAGATGCAAGAAGTAATGGAGAAAGGTATGAACTTGGTCCACTCCTCTCACGATTCAATATTTCTTATAACTTGGCATGTTAAATTAAACTCCTTGGGTTTACTTACCTGATTGGGATAGAGAGTCAGTCTCAAGGTAGGGACTTTGGCTAATGACCATTAATACACCCCATAAACAAATTATGAGCCCTACAAACCATATCCTACATCAAACTGATGAAAGTTCAAAAGCCAAATGCCATAAAGAACATATCGGAATTGATGAACTAAGGCTGTTTAATTCACTGAGGACATAACTCATTATTAAATAACCTGACAACACATAATTACAGTGACGCTATTTCGTTACTTGTTAATTTCTGGTTCATTTCTACTATCCTGCCAAATTAAAGAATCCAGAGCACTTTTGTTCAATCTTAAAGAAAAATGAAACAGAAAATAAAATACAGGACTTAGTGCAAGTCAAAACTCACTTGCTCATGACCTCTTAGCTTTAGAAAACCACGAACTAACTCTCTTTTGTAATGGCAATCACCACTGAGATGAGCAGCTCGAATCTGCTCCAATAGAAAATATAGCAACCATATATGATCATCAAAAGAATACCACAATGACCGAACCCTTAGAGATCAAATAACACCCCTTCACTTTCTGAAGATTGCATCAATAATTATAAAGAAGTTACAATAAGAAAACAGGCAATATCTCGCAGAGCCTAACCTCGGCGCAGGCATGATGAGCACAGTTTGCCCAGTCCAAGTTTGCAGCTCGACAATCGTCATATGCATGAATCAGCTCATGAATAACCACTTGGGTAACTTGGTCTTGTATTAACAAATGATTACAACATACCACTACCTAGTTCAATTGCACAAAATGAATAACTCAAATAATTTCCAATTACTGCTGGCTACATCATCAAACCAAATTCTTTTTTAATTTAATTTTTCTTCCAATAAGAGTTGATACAGTAATAAAGTGCAAGTAACCATCCAAAAAAATGATACAGTAACATATTTACATTGGTGATTCAGGTTTCCAAAATTCGAACTTGAGGTCTTGAATTAAGCAAAAAGCAACAGACAATCGCTGAATTACCCCTTCAGCCCTATTATATCCACCGGCTATGGCTTCTTCACAGTTGTATCCCTTAATGAAATTGCTTCCAACACCACACCCCGATTTCTCCAGTTTCTCCCTCAGAAATTTCACCTTGGGATCTAAAAATATACAGCAACGGCGATAAGTGTGGCTCTAGAGCCTTAAACCCTAAACCCTAAATTGGAAATGTGAGCTTCGAGTTAAAAAGGTTTCATCTTTGAAAAGAAGAAACATTAAATTGAAAGGAATTATACCTCTGAGACTTCGTCGGATCATCTTCTCGCATTCGGTCATCGGCAAGCCGCCGCCGGGAGCGGCGGAAGGGACGCAACCACCGCCTGAAGTTGGCTGAGCATTATTCCTAGTAGCACGCGCCATCAAATCTTTAATTAGATTATTGAAGCTCAGTATTTCCTTTTCAATTGATTCATAAGGGATAAAATTATTTTCAAGATAGATTATAATTTTATTCTCCAGTGCTTTTACGATGTGAACTAAATTAAAGAAAATGCGACCAAGCTTTAAAATACGGAAAAAAAAATTAATATATATTGATGGATTAAATTATTTTCAAGATAGATTATAATTTTATTCTCCAGTGCTTTTACGATGTGAACTAAATTAAAGAAAATGCGACCAAGCTTTAAAATACGAAAAAAAAAATTAATATATAATTGATAAAGTATGAAAGATAAAAAAAGAAAATAAAAATAGAATTAGTGAATAGTAGAAACCACGTTATTGCTATTGCTTAATAGTGGAGTCATAATGTTATGAGTTGTAAATAAATTGATGTATATTGGTAATGGTAATGAGTATGCGAGAACTTTCCACAAAATGGAAATATGATAATTTCATGGGACAGACGAGAAAAAGTGTCCTTATTTTTATGAGACGGAGGGTGTATTTTTTTTTACATGAATAAAAATTGCAATGCAATTCAATCAAAACTTGACCTCAACTACAGAATCTGATGCTCGAGCAAGCGTGTGGGCAACATTAATGAAATTGCTGATGACCATGCGAACCTCATAGAGGATCCAGAGACATCTTTCAAAAGTTGACGACAATCTTCTTTACTGCCTCAAAGATAGATTCATCTAGACCTGCTCACGGTTCATGAACCGGCGGTTCCGGTTTTGGGAAATATGGAATCGGAACCGAACCGTGAGGCTGTTTCACGGTTTCGATTTCGGTTCAAAAACCGGCGGTTTCGGTTTCGGTTCGGAACCGCCGGTTTTCGGACGGTTCGTAGCGGTTTAGGTTCGGTTTCGCGGTTTCACAGTTTTTTCCGTTAATTTTTTTTTGCCATATAGTTTGAAATTATAAAATAAATTGGAACAAGGAAATGGATAGTTTAAATTGAGAGATTGAAGAGAGAAATTCTTGTTAACACTAAAATGAGGTGAGTGTAAGTAAGGATAAAGAGGAGTATTTAATATAGATAAAAATAGAGAGAAATGAGATTCAATTTGAATTTAAAATCAACACTTAAGAATAAATAAATAAATAAAAATAAAAGAAATGGTGTTTTATGCAATCAATTTTGAATAGTGCAACCATCGCCCACCGTCAACCAATCAATTTTGAAGACTCAACTAATCAATTTTGAAGACTACAGCATTAACCAATGTTAATTTATTATACTTTATTTAAAGTAATCAATTCTTCTAAGTTTATTTAAAAATGTTGGATAAATATTTATTAATAATTATCCATACTCATAGATTCCATACGTAAAAAAATGTGTTAATTAATAAAATCGGAAATAGTATTATAAAGTTATTACAATAAACCATACAACATAGACTCCATCTTGTAATTTAGTTATTTTTGTTTTATTATCTTTTATCTTATGTTTTTACCATCCAATTTTACCAAATAGTATTATAACGTTATTTTTGCTACAAAATTTTGTCCCACATTATTGTTTCTACGGATATTACCAAATCTAAAAACGAAAGTTATTTATATAAGAGTATAAAACTCATAAACCGGATCATTCAGCAATGTTTTATTTAATGGAGTATAGTTTTAATATAAGGATTAACTATGTTTAAATTATCATTGCGTTGGCGGTTCGGAACCGTGAAACCGCCGGTTCGGAACCGTCCGGAACCGGCGGTTCAGTCGCGGTTTCGGTTCAAAAAATTTGGAACCTGAACCGAACCACGGTTCTAAAATTCACGGTTTCGGTTCGGCATATTTTTCGCGGTTTCGGTTCGGAACCGTAACCGCCGGTTCGGTAAACCTTGGGCAGCTCTAGATTCATCCTTCCATAAACCCGTTACCGCAATTACTACCATTTGGGCATCCATCTCAAACTCTATCTCATTCCATCCCTTTCTTTTGACCCAACTCAACACCTCTCTCAAGCTAAGGAGCTCGGCCATAGATGAGTCAGCCACCCTTCTTTCCAGTCCACTCATCACCGCTACCACCGTCCCTTCAAAATCTCAAACAACCGCCCCACATCCAACTTTACTTTGGCTCGCGAACAACGGCATCTATTGTAACATCCCGACCTTTATCGTCTTGTTAAGGTGGGTAGAATGTAACACCTCGTTTATTTTTATTATTCTCGAAATGACATTAAATGTTTAGCCGAAAATTTCAAACTAAAGAATAAAATAAGTTATTATAATTCTAGTAAATAATTAAGGTTATACATAAGTGAGAAACATAGTCAACCAAAAATTTTATTTTGCAAGTCTAACTACCGGGATACATCTCTAAAAACTATGAAATGGAATACAAGAAATAAAATGGTGTACATATGTGGGCCTATAAGTTAAATCCCAACCCACTTCAAAAATTTTGGAACCCATTCATGGAATACCCAAATAACTAAATTAATTCTTGTTTATTGCTCCTCCACCTCCTCCTTCCTTCTTCTTCCTCCTGATGACTCTCATCCCCCCTCAAGCCACGTAACTGTTCCACCTCCTGCTTGATCCACTCCTTCACTTCCTGCTTGATTACTTTCCTTCCCTTTAAGGCACGTAACTGCTGCTTGATTACTCTCCTTCCCCTCAAGGCACTTAGCTGCTTGATTACACTCCAGCTCCTGCACATAATTCACAATCACTTTCTGCAAATCCCAAACAGAAAGAGAGAGAGAGCCGAGAGGAAGGAAGAGAAGTAGAAGAGCTCTCGTTTCCAATACCAACCATTCACGGAGAAATCGAGAGTTCAAGGGTGCTGCCTAATTCTCTTCTAATAAGCATTCCAAATCATAGAGACGAGCCTGCCAAGTCCAAGGAAACTACTCCTTTCAATATCGTGTTTTGAGGTATAAAACCCTTCCCCTTTTGATCATGTTTATACATAGCATATCATCCACCAACTCTCACCCAAGTAATTCAATCAATAACAATCAACAATGAACCGAACACAACGAATTGAACACCCCTATGTAACTAAATGAACTACGAAAAGAACATAATTTGAGTGCGAGAACTTATCTTGCGTTTCGGGGCTGGTTCGGGTGTGATCGAGTTGAGTTCGGGGTTGCTTTGAATGGTTCGGGGGCTGCCGGATACCGGCGAGGTTGTTTCGAGCTCAGTCGGGGCTGCTGGATATTGATTCGGGGCTGTCCGACAGCAAGCGTACGACGATGGCTTGAGCAGCGCCGAGAGAGGAAGAGGGAGTGGGGAAGAGAGAGGGAGAATCAGAAGGAGAGAGAGAGAGACACCGCCGTAGGCGGCGGCGGACGGCGGCGGCGGACGGCGGCGGCGGACAGGGTCGGCGGCAGCGGCAGATTCGAGAGAGAGGGCAACGGCTGAGGCAGAGCTCAGGCGATGAGGAGACGGAGGTGCGACAGCGAGCCACCGCACGCGCAGCAGCGGCGGCGGCGGCGGCGTGAACAGGTCCGAGAGAGGAGAGGGGAGTGGGGCATCGATTCTGGTGGAGTGAGGAGGCAGACGACGAAATTTAGGGATTTGTCTCTAATTTGGGGAAAATGAAAATGAGAGAGATAGGGAGGGGACGATTGTGGAGGAAGGGAGTATTTCAAATTGGGCCTCTTCCCAATTAATTTAATTTGGGCCTTTTACTTTTAATTATGGGTTCCTTTTCTTTTAATTATTGAGGAAGAAGTTGGGCCTCTTTTTGAGTTATAATAGTTGGGTTCACTACTTTTAAAGTGGGGATATAAGGTGGGTGAATAGACGTAGTTTTTTTGGGCTGAAAATAAAAGGGAGTCTTGGCCAATTGTAAAAATGATATCATTTGGTAGAAAATATAATATTGAATTTTAGCCCTAAGTTTTATATTAAGGTTCAATTAATATTTTGATTTCTTCTAATTGTGTAACTAAGCTAAATAATTGATCTTTTGAACTATTTCAGCGTATTGCTTAAGAGTAAATTTTCAAAGTAAAAGAGACATAGATCCAATTTAGTCGAAACCCGAGAATAGTGGAAGAAGAAGCATCAAATAATATGAGTTTTAGAAATTGCTTAAAGACAAGTGAAATAATATAAGGCATTAATTATGAGGCATGCATTCCTATAAAAGTTTAAGAATTTCTTGAAGTTTGATTAGTATTTTATTTTATATTGTGATGTTTTCAAAAAGGTTATCTCCGCAAGTTAAGGTCGGAGCGAGAAATTCAAGTTAAAGAAATTAAACGAACGAGGTGAACTTTTCTATCCTACATACTAATGTGGATGAAAATATGAAAATGTGAATCTATGTTTGTTGCTTATGTAAATGGTGTTGTCTTGCCATAAATGATTTATTTTATGCCTATCTGTTTGGTTGGAACGTAAGAATCGAATTCGGGTCCGAGTGAGGGTGGTGTCCCTACTCGGATTAGTGTACACAGGTGACCGTTGGAAGGTGGCCACCTTCCACGGCACAAAGATGATATAGTGGAGGCCGTTGGGAGGTGGCCATCTCCCCGGCTGGAGAAAGATGTAGGTGACCGTGGGAGAGCACCATCTCCATGGCACTTGGTGTTTAGATATGGCAAAAGTACATAAAGAACTTAGACTGATCAGTCGAACTTTAGCTCACAAAGAATTTAGTAAGCTCGGGCCTTTTAAGAGAAAACCCTCGAGTGTTACTGTGATGGCATGACAATATTTTCATTTTATGTATGTATATTTCGGAAATGTGTTCACTGAGTATTTTTATACTCAGCCCTGCATATATTTCTAAATGTGTAGGTTGAGCAGTGACGGTGGAGAATGCTGAGCAGAGTTATGATTTTCCTTTTATTTTAAGTAGAGGCTCTCGGCGGTGCATGTCTCCATACATGTGACCGTGTTCATTCTGCTGCGTACTAAGGTTCTAGATGACATCGACTGTTACTCTGATAATTAGTTATTAAAATGTAAGATTTTCATTCAAGTTCTGGTGATTAAGAATTGATTTGAAATTGTTTGCCCTTTAATTCTAAGTGAATATTTAGTCATTGTTTATCCCCTTTCTATTCCCCTCTTCTTATTTCCCACCCCTAGTCACGGTTTCCTGGCTTTGCTATCCCTAGCAAAGTGCGGTCGTGACATCTATATTGCATTTTAGCACACCATTCCGAGCAGGGGCGGACGCAGAAAAATATCCTAGTAGGGGCTGACTATATATGTCTCATAACTACTACAAAGTATATAATTTTTTTCGTTCCATAAAAAAACATACACTATTTTCATTTTTATTCGTTCCAGAAAGTAATTACCTTTTTTTTTAATTCGTCCTCCACTAACAATATTTAATCATTTTCTTTGATATCTCTTTTACTTTATAAAATGCGCATTAAACCCATTATAATTTGTTAATATAGTAACAAATGCATTAAACCCAATATAATTTGTTAATATAGTAACAATTTATCAAAAATAGATTATGAATTTGGAAGAAAAATTAATATGCAATTTAATACTCCCTCCGTCCCATAGTAGATGTCTCACTTAGGAAATGACACGAGATTTAAGGATATGTTATTGTGTGTTAAGTAGTGAGATAAAATATAATTTTATAATTGATGTGAGAAGGAACTTTTTCCAAAAAAATGAAATGCGACATCCTTTATGAGACAAACTAAAAAGAAAAGTGTTACATCTGCTATGGGAGGAGTGAGTACCATCATGTACTCATTTGTTATACCATCGGCTAAATGAATAGAATAATAAGAAGCACCACTATTTTTAAACAATAAATGAACCAACGCAGTTTTGGAGATGGTTTTTCAACTTATATTTTAAATCTATAATTAAATTGACCCAGTTTTTGAGACACCTTTTTATATTTTTGAATTGAATCATCTTCTTCGCAAACACCGGCAACCATTGTTGTCCATGTTAGAATCATGGACTGCAATAAATCGAGACCACATCGGGAACATAGTCAACACAAACATGGGTCGTTCCGGTCCTGGTCCCTAGGTCATCCAGGGGCCGACTCTAACCTGAGTCTTTCAGGGCCTGACCCTTACCGGGGCTCATCCGGGCCCGACCCATAGCCATCTGAGCTCTGATACCACTTGTTAGGATCGTCGACTGCAACTTTAGTTTGATAACATCCGCTATGGGTCAAGCCCACACGAATTTGTTTTTGAGTCACTCCCAAAAGACCTCAAACTAATTGGAGTTGGACAAACATTATATATACCTTCCAACTTCCCTCACTCATCCGATGTGAGATGGATTTATACACAACAAGCCATTTCTTTCTGCAATTTTTCTTTTTAGATTTAGTTCAACCTTTTTGTCATATAATGATTTAGTCTTCAAAAACATTAATTTAGTAAGGGCTATGGATGATTTTTCAAAAATTTAAAAGAACTTCGAAGTAGAAAAAAAAATAAATTACATTTTGGGTAAGGGCTTAAGCCCCACGCCCCCACCTTTCTCCCAAGTGTGTCCCCGCCCCTGATTACGCGGCTTCACCCATTTTTCCTCTAACTGAAGTCTCCCACCCCGTGCACCAATGTCATTCTGAACCTGAGCTTCTCTCCAAACTATCAGACAATTACGGGTTGCACCAATAATTCCTGCAGCGAACCCATTCTCAAGTAAAAGCTTTAAACGTCACATCTCAACCCTTTCTAACGTAAATAAATTCAAAATTTAAAACAACACATTTCGGGCTCACATCATATAATTCAAATATTCACTCCAATTTAACACATAGCAATCAATCACATAAAATATGTAAATTAAAAGTGTGATTTATACACACCTGATTACGATGGATAAACTACTCAAAAGCTCGATCTCTTCCTTCTAAAGCCTAAATATTCTTCTCCTTCTCCTGTTCTTTTACCGTTCATATTTTGTATTAAAAGCTTTCGTTCCTTTTCTTCTAAAAATATGTATAGCAAAACTTATTCCCTTCTTCCTTCCTAATTCTCATCCTCCAAAATAAAGAACAAAAATAATCTATATATAGTCACGTACATTGACGGCATAATTTGGTGACTCACCTTATATTTTATTTTGTATTTTAAAAGCAAAACACGTATAAATGAAAAATGAAACATAAAACGTATAACCTTTATAAAAATTTAGGCAACACAATAATATATTAAAATGAGCATTTGTTATGCCACGTACAACATATATTTATTTAATGTATATCAATCTTAGTTTATGCAAAAACATGCACATATCTAAATTTATATATATAAATACGTACATGTATACTATTACTATATTATCTCATGCAAAAATACACATGTTACTACTATTATTTATATTATATTATATTATATTGATTTAGGATACTATCATTTCCTGCGTAATACTCCCTCCGTTTCTTTATAGTTGAGTCATTTTACCATTTCGGGAAGTTTCTTCATAGTTGAGTGGTTTCCTTATATGATAACTTTTTCCTCTCTCTTACTTTACGCTCTCTTACTTTATTCTCTCTACTTTATTCACTTTATACTTTATTCTTTCTACCTTTTTGAAGGGACTTAGAGTAGACGTGCAGTTTTGCGCTGTATGTGATATCACTCGATCTAACAGGTCCAGAAAATTCGACTAGACTTCAGAGGCTAGAAGATCATGAAACTATCAGAAAGGGGTCGTTGGGTGCACTCTATTCCTTTAAAAACCTCAACCCACTATACTACAACTTAGCACAGGGAAGTAAAGGATCGATCCCACGAGGATGAAGGTGTTACGAAACTGCATTTGAGGATGTTTTGGGAAAAGGGATTGGCTGCTGCCACGAAATTTTTTGGGTCGAGAACTTAAAACTACTGGGTCTGAGAGATAGAAAAAACTTTACTCTACCTACTGGGTCTAAGAAACGAGAGCGTACGGAACATGCATGACTTAGAGAAATGAGATATTTTAAAGTTCTAAAACAACTGGAGTAAACTTAACTAGACGGACTTTCCTAATTTGGACAGACAAGCATAAAGCGAAAAGTAAAGACAAATTTCCTTAAACTATCAGGGTCTGGAAAAGCATGCAGAAAAGTAAAAAGACAGAGCAGATCGTACTGACAGGGTCTAGGGGACAATGCAGAAAAGTAAAGTACATGCTGAAAAGTGCTGACATAAAGCAGATCTGGTTTTAACTACCAACAACTTCATCTTCTTCGGGAATCAAACGAGAATATCAGATAAAACAGAGTATTAAACACCATGAAAACAGAGCAAACTTTAGATCTAGACTTAAAACGAGAAATTAAAGCCTAAACTAACAGATCTACGCTACTAGACCTAAAGGATGCAGAAACAGAAAGTAAACAGCCATAATTGTCAAACCACAACCCCTCTGACGCATATATTTATAATAAACAAATATAAATTAATGTAAAGAAATCACATATTAATCATTTCACCAGCCAAAAACTATATTTACAAATATCCACATAAACAATTTCAGATCCATATGTATAAGCCTCTATGCTCAATTTATTATTCTGTGACAAATCAAGCCTGGTATTTGCCCGGGATTTCCAATATGCCAATATGATTGACCCGTAGGTCCCACTGTGATTTGACCCGATGATCCCAATATGATTGACCCGAAGGTCCCAATATGATTGACCCATAGGTCCCACTATGATTTGACCCGAAGGTCCCAGTATGATTGACCCGTAGTTCCACTATGATTTGACCCGAAAGTCCCAATATGTCCACTTTGATTTCAGATCCAAGGCAAGACTATCACAGATCATCTTTAAACAAATGATTCATGTATTTTCAACATCATATGTAAAACATATCAATCCTATCATTTAGATATCCTTAATAAATAGACAGTCAAATAATTCCAATGCAATATATATGTAACACCCCGAGTTTTCGTGCTCTAGTTTTGGAGTATAAAAAAAAATTTGGACAAAAGTACGATTGGAATTAAAGTGCAAGGAAATCTAAGTTTGTAAATTAAAATTATTGGAATGAGTAAAAGAGAATAAATTAGTACAAAGTACAACACAAGCTATACGAATTGGATACATGGAGCTATAAGTGAGATTTCTTTCAAAGATACATTTCTACAGTACAAGATCTTCTACTCTATTCTCTTCTCCTCCCCATCCTTCTCGAATTTGGCATCTCATAAGACTCCAAAATTGACAGCCAATAACACCAAGGATCCTGCAAGAATTTAACACCAAAGGGATTATTAGAAATGGCTTCACAAAGACTCAAGGTTGGAGACTTCTCCAAAATAGCAAGTATGACCCAACTTACACCAAAATGGCATACAATTGGATAAGCACAAGGGAGGGATGAGCTGGCAGCCCCAAAAATAGGAGCCTTTGACCCCAAGACTTGCTCAATTAAGTAAAGAAATATGATGCCAAGAAAGAGGTGAAGCTGGCAGCCAAATATGGGAGTCTTTGTCCCCAAGTTTCAGCACAAACAACCAAAATAGAGAACTATATAAGGAGCCTCATCTCCCTTCCCCTTCCCTCTTCTTTCGACACCACAATTTCACTCAAGATCAAGGAGTGCAGCAAGGAAACGAGAAGAGCAAGAAGGCGAGGAGAGGCAGCGGTGAAGCGGGGGAACAGCCGCAAACCGAGAGGATTCACCGAGTGAGGTAATCCCCTCGATGCCATTCTCGACATCACGTTAGAATGCCACGAAATTTCCAAAACTTAGAATCATAGGCAGCATGCTCACGTAGGACAAATCATAGCGATAGGATCAACGAATAATCAGTTACCATAGCTACTGCCCAAATATCGAGTATAAACATGTCAAGTAACTCCCTACCAAGAGCTCATTCCAGTGAGCTAATTGTTTCCCAAGATCGAAACTTTAGAACATCTACTGCCTTCAAGTAGAACAACAAAGCAAATCAGATTAATTAAGGGGTTAGGGGGAAAGAAGACTTAGCTTTATCGCAACGAGGCGGCGACGCCGCTGGAGAAATAGCAAGAACGGCAGGGGGGCGCGCCTTGAGTCTCGCCCGAACAGCAGTAGCAGTAGCAGTAGCAGTAGCAGTAGCAGGAGCCTTCCGGAGCAGCGACGGCCTCCGCCGGACTCCGGCACCGGTGCTGCGAGCACCGGGGAGCCGAGCGACCAGGGGCGAACGCGGGCGGTAGAACGAGACGACTGCTCATGGAGGAGCGACACTTCTCTGTCGACGATTTCGTCGGGCGAGAGGACTCGACGAAAAGAGAGAAAGAGGTAGGCGGAGACGGAGGAAGACGATCCGGCCGTGAGCTCACCGAAAAAAGGCAAAGGGTGTGAGAGCGAGACGGCGATTTGCCGGAGACGCCGAGGGATTGGGCGGAGGAGAAGAGGCGCCGCTGCTTCTCCATTCGTTTTGATTAGGGATTTCAATTGGAAAAAGTGAATTGGGGAAGAAGTATCGATGGAGGAAGGGGTATATTGGGTTCTAATTTTATTTTATTGGGCTATGTTCCATTTGAGTTAAGTATAATGGGTTGTTATGTTATTATTTAAGGTTTGGGCCAAATTGAGTAAATAAAAGTAATGGGCCGATGCAAGTTGATAAAAGAAAGTTGATGAGATTTTAATTGTTGGAATGGAATTTAATTTAAGAGATTCAGCTAAGATGCTTGATCATAAATTAATTAAAATTCCGAAGATGGAAAAGAATGGTTAAGTAAGATGCGAAGGGCCGACCGGCGTCGCCCCGCGACGCCATGGGCGGCCTTAAGAAAAATTCAAAGAAAAGATTTAAGAAAGGATTTTCCAAGAATCCATATTAAATGCTCAAGTAATTATTTTTAAAGATATTGAACTTCTCCGAATTTAGTTAAAGTGGACAAATAAATCCTACGACTTAGTGTAGCCCGAGAAAGGACTAGAGATCCTACGAGACAAGACTAAGGATATAGGTGCTATGCCATAGGGTGCATGCATTCTTCTAAGGTGGAATAGTTAAAGTACTAATTAGCGTGTTACGCTATTTATTTTCAAAGGAAAAATTGCTCAAGGGAAAGTGAGGTCAAAGCGAATAATTGAATTGAAGAATAAGCATATCAGGTGGGCTTTCTTTATCCAGCACACTAGTGTGGATATAAATCAAATACTTGCGAAATTATGAAAAATCATCTTTTCTCAAAATGGAGCTATGATTCTTTTCAAATTGTTGTCATGCCATAGATGTTTTTTTTTTATGAATGTCATGGAATGGATTGTCATTGGATTGTCATGGAATGATAGGTGACCGTTGGAGCGACACTTAACTGGAATGAATGATGAATGATGAACGACGAATGATGAATGACGAACGATGAGTGATGAGTGATGAATGATGAATGATGAATGATGAACGATGAATGATGAGCGATGATTTATGAAAGAACCTAGTCTACAGTCGAACTTTTAGCTCACAAAAGAACTTAGTAAGCTCGGGCCTTTTAAGAAAACTCCCGTGTGTTACTGTGATGGCTTGACAACTATATAATATATGTTTTGTTTTCGGCACGTGTCCACTGAGTACACCAAGTACTCAGCCCTGCATGTATTTATAAATGTGCAGGTTGAACGTCAAGAGTATGGAGTGATGATCGGAGTCGATGTTGTTAAACAATCAAGTTGATCTCCCAACGATTCGTGTCTTCATACACGAAGTCGTTTAGTAAGGACTTATTCTGCTGCTCTTTTGTGAAGTGAGAATTGTAGAATTAATTAAAATGTCATTTTGATACTACTAGTTAATATTTTTGCTAATGCAAATAATATTTGTAATATACAATGACAACTAAAAATATAATAAAATATAAAATCATGTATTTTTGGGTTGAGGATGTCACAATTCTTCCCCTCTTTAAGAATTTTGTCCGCAAAATTAATTTTCTTTTAATTGATGTACTAAATGAAATTGCTAAATCACAAACAAATGTGGATAGTTCTTTCTTATCTTTTCTTCAGTCACTTCTTTAACTCTGTGGTTCCGTTTGATAACTTCAACCATTTAAATGATTTTTCAAGAATTGTTTAACTCGTCGATCTATAATATTGTCTGGTTCTTCTATACTAATCATATTCTCAATACTCTGTATATTAGGATCTCTTAAAACATGTGATGGATCAGATCGATAACGACGAAGTATACTGACATGGAAAAACATTATGAATTTGTGCTAACTCTAGAGGTAATGTATACCTGCACACCAATGAACTCTCTCGACAATATCACATGGTCCAATATAGCTTGTACTCGACTTACCTTTACACTCTAAATCCCATCACTCATTTCTAATGAAACTTGCATAAACACTTTATTTCCCACTTTATATTCTATCTCTTTTCAATACTTGTTGTAGTAACTCTTTTGTCTATATTTTGTCACTTTCAACGTATTTTTAATTATGTCATCTCTGAGTAAACTGGACTTCATTTCCTAAACACTTTATTTTCCACTTTATATTCTATCTCTTTTCAATACTTGTTGTAGTAACTCTTTTGTCTATATTTTGTCACTTTCAACGTATTTTTAATTATGTCATCTCTGAGTAAACTGGACTTCATTTCCTAACACATTATGCTTCGTATGATATCATCCCAATATCGCGATGAAATTGATTATTGTACGCAAGCTCTATCAGCTGTGTATACTTGGCACAATGAACCTTGAAATTTAATAACACACATACAAAGCATTTCTTCTAACATTTCAATAGCTCTCTCTGAAATGTAGATAGTGAAAAAGTAATACTAAAATGAAGACGAGTGCCCCCAACTGGCTGAAAACTTTATCAATAAACTCTCTTTAAAATTGTTCCTAACTAAGTAGTAAAGGTTATATAATAGCCCGTCTCCTACCAATAGTACGCATCGTCGTGGAAAAAAAATTAAAAAAAATATACTGCATCATCAAAACGTTCTTCCCGAGTATCACCCCATTTAATTAAACACATGTTATGGCCTCTTACGTCATATCTATCCTCAGCAAGATCAGTTTTTTTTTCTCATAAGGTCAACGATTTTAATTTTCGAAGCTCTTTAGAGTTTCAACCACTTTGCCTCATCATTGGCTCTTGCAGTTTCTGTTCAACCAACCTATGTACTTGTTGATTATCCCCACATGATACATCATGTATATGAAATATATTTACAATGAATGGACAATAAAGGGCATTCTCTTCTCGGTAACACATGTTCATGATAATTCAAATTCAAATGCACTCTATAACCAAAACGTATCATATGATATGCAATAATGCTAAGTCCCAGCGGGATTTTATCCCCACTCTGATACCACTTTAACTGACACACCACAACCCCTCTGACGTATATATTTATAATAATAAATATAAATTAATGTAAAGAAATCACATATTAATTATTTCACCAGCCAAAAACTATATTTACAAATATCCACATAAACAATTTCAGATCCATATGTATAAGCCTCTATGCTCAATTTATTATTTTGTGACAAATCAAGCCTGGTATCTGCCCGGGATTTCCAATATGCCAATATGATTGACCCGTAGGTCCCACTGTGATTTGACCCGATGGTCCCAATATGATTGACCCGAAGGTCCCAATATGATTGACCCATAGGTCCCACTATGATTTGACCCGAAGGTCCCAGTATGATTGACTCGTAGGTCCCACTATGATTTGACCCGAAGGTTCCAATATGTCCACTTTGATTTCAGATCCAGGACAAGACTATCAGAGATCATCTTTAATCAAATGATTCATGTATTTTCAACATCATATGTAAAACATATCAATCCTATCATTTAGATATCCTTAACATATAGACAGTCAAATAATTCCAATGCAATATATAAATAAATCCTTACATCAATCATATATTCACATCATATTGCACCATATAAACTAAACATTCACTTCAATATAACATATAATAATCAATCATGCAATATTTGTAAAATAAATAAATTTTATTTATACATACCTGTATGACAAGAATCTAACAAAACCTCGTATCCGTTTCCTAATTTTCAACCTTGGTGCTAACAACATAAGCTCAAATATTTATTTTTTTTTCCCCAAATTCTATCCTTTCTCCACTCCGTCCCTTCCTCTCCCCGTCTCCTCTCTTCTTCTTCTTTTTTTCTTTTTCCTCCGTTTTTTTAGTCTATCCCCAAAATAATGAAGTGTCCTCAATTAGCTTAGTCAGAGGCTTCACATTAGGCCACCTAATCAAAATACATGCATTCCTCAACTCCCACGTATCATTATACATGCTTAACTATTATATACATATATTTTTATTAAAATATTATGATGGCTAAGGTTTAGATAATTTAAAGTTTTCTAATTTGGGCGTCTATGTACATATAATATACTCCATCTAGTTAAAAAAAAATGAAAACACCTATATAATACAACAAAATCACTACTTATAATTTGAATTAGTACATATATACGCATACTTATACATACATGCTTAACTATTATAATTTCACATAATTAATTAAAATGTCATTTTGATACTACTGGTTAATATTTTCCTAATGCAAATAATATTTGTAATATACAATGACAACTAAAAATATAATATAATATAAAATCATGCATGTTTTGGGTTGGGGATATCACAATAATCATGCACAACGTAAACAGCGAACACTAAATACGCGAAACTCCAACTCAAATACACCACGTTTCAACAAATCCAGACATCTCCATACGCAAATTCCCAACCTCCAACAACAAACCAACAGATCTCAGCTCCAAACATCCAACAATCAATAATAACAAAAGCTAAAAGCAAGGAATAAACATCAACTCAACGATATGCAACCGAAACCAACATAAACTTCCATAATAAAGAGAAATAGGTTCGAATCCAGTAGATCAAAGTAAGAACTAGAGTTATGAAACTTAAAAACCAACAAGTACTAAATGAAAGCAAGTAAATATTATTTCTTCGCCTTCACAAGGCGGTGTTACACAGCAGCAAAATAACGATGATGAGAACCACGGTGGCCAGAATCCTCCATCTCCAAGTGCGCAGCAAACGAAATGAGAAATTTGAAGTGTGGAACTAAAGCATGGAACGAAAGCTTGAGCTAAGAGTGTGAGTAGAAGTGGTTGTCTTGTTCTTCAAGGTTGAGCTCTTTATATATGTGAGGCTTTGATCCCTAGGGTATCCCTCTGGTAATTAGACGCTTTTGCCCTTGAATAAGACTCTTTAAAATAATATGCTCATGCTCCATTCTGCTCCTGTCGCCAACTTTGATTCTCCCAGGTCCGAACGACGACTTCTGATTTTTACTTCAATTCAATCTCTTTTGCATCTGCCAGGTCAGGTAATAGCAACTTACTAGGTCCAGCAGATTTACTACGCACCTGAACTCATAAACGCACATTAGCGCCCCAAATGCACAGAATTTTAACCCTAAACCAATGCATGAAACGAGCCTTATCAAACTGCTCACACTTAAACCATACTTGTCCTCAAGTATAAAGACAAGAAAAAGGAATAAGGCAAGTTTCAATGCATGGTTTCCCTTTAACCGACTCTACTCAAATAGAAAAACACTCAAACTACTAGACCTAGAAACTAAAGGACTTAGACAAAGAAAACATACAAAGACATATAATAAAACACATTGACACATAAATGCATAAAACTGGTTCATTTTCTAGTAGCCATCCCCACAAGATTGAGGTCAATCCAAGAACCTAGAGTCTCCCAATCTTCCCCTTCCCTTCTTCTATCTAATCGGCTTGTCAGCTTGTCAAGATAGCCTCTAACTTCACTAACTGTTGGATTCGCTCGATCACTCATTCCTCACCAGAGATGTTAGGATCGTTCGCTCTTATATTTTCATACCACTGATGCCTTGGGTCAGAGAGTTCCCTTGTAACGACCCGCCATTTTAGGGTATAATAATAATGGCGATCGCTATCTAGGAAGACTTAAATGCAACAAAGATCATAGGCTAGGGTCTCATTTAAAGAAAATTTACCAGAGCATTTAATGAACAATTAAGTAGGGGAAGAATAATGCCTTAGCAATGAGATCCAACAAAAAAAAACTATCACAATAAATGCTCCGAAATAGCAAAGTTCCAAAATAATCTCATCTGTTTCATATCCAAAATACTCCCACGAAATAAAAGAATTTAACCCAACCAAAAGATCACAAGTTTCATATTTTTAGCGGAAGCGACCAAGAGAGAAGTGAAGCTACGTATGGAGACACAACGACACTTAAAGTTCCAATAGATCATGTTATTATTTCCTACTCAACATCGCCGCCCGCTCGTCACCACTCAACCTGCACATAGGGAAAACACATGCAGGGCTGAGTACTATAATCATACTCAGTGGACTCATTGCCGAAAACAGATTTATCACAAAAATAGTTATCATGCCATTTTCAAGTGTCCATCGGGGTTTTATCTTTAGAAAGGCCCGAGGGACCACAATATAGCCTTTATCAAATATCATGGTCGCGCAACCATTTTTCACATCGACGTTTACCATATCCTCATTCTACATGACAAGTATTCCTTGCGGCCGCAATCCAAGTCACTAGACCGGCCGACCCGTACGCCAGCACTCGGTCTAACATTGGTGTACACTAACCCAAGTAGAGTTTGCGGCTCTACAAGGATCCGAATTCGATTAAATCAATAGTGGCATAGCCACGAGGGATAGTCACAACAAAACAAATCAAGGCATGATAACACATATTTCATTCTCATCAATATCAGTTTAGGACAATGTCCTTATTTTAAAAGAAAGCCCACCTTATCGGCTTAGCTCGGAAGTATTCTCTTCTCCTCGTTTATCACGCTGAGAGCGCAAAGTATCACCTTTAAATTAGGCGTATCACAAATCAGTTTCGAACATTGATTGCAAATCATGCATGTTCCCACGTTTCCCTTTTTCCCATCGATAAATCTTTAATATCATCATCCAAAATCAAGGTACGATTAGTATATCATTTTTATTCGAATAACAACTCCAGATTCGCCATTAAATTGTGTCACGCATGAGTGTTCTACATACACCACACACGCACACGAACACAACACATGTGCACGCCTTCCGAGGCGTGCACGCACACACACACGCTCGGTCACACACACACACACTTATCACATGCATCCCAAATTCATCAATTTAATTCCCCTTCACTCAATCTAAATGCATGTGGACTCAAGAATACCGATTGATCGGTAGAAGAAGACAGATTAATATAGAAAATACCTTTTCCAAAAGAACGAACGGTAGAAACAAGTTATAGCCTTGATTCTTCAATATATTCTTAAATTTCAACTTGGATTCTTCTCAATTGATGAAGAAATCTTGAAGAAAGTAGAAGAAATTTTTGGAGAGAGTGGGAGAAAGAGATTTCGAAATTTTGGGAGGAGTGGGGCGTGATTTGTGTTGCTAGGGTTTAGGATCTCTCATATATTTATAGAGTGCCAAAATAATATCTTTAATTAAATAAATTAAAGATTTGAGAAGATATGGAGAGATTTGAATATAGTAGTTGGCGTGATTTTAGAGAGAATTAAGGGAAATTCGAAATTTTAGGCTATTTAATTAGCCTATGATTTAATTCAAATATCTCGCGGAGTAGAATAATATATCACGGAGCAAAATAAAATAATAAATCCTCCCCAAATAATATAGGAAGTGGCGGTTTTTATGCCTCTCCCTCAAGGAATTTAAATTCAAATCCTAATTTAATTAGGATATGGTAAGATCTTCTTAGATATGGCAAGATATGGTAAGATATTCTAGCATATTTATATTTATTCATGGAAGAGAATAAATAAGGGATCAAATAATATAATAAACAATTCATTCTTCCCTATTATATGAGATTTTCGAAAATCTCATGGAAATCAAAGGTGGAATTAAAGTATAATTGGACTTTGAATTTAATTCGGATAATTATCCCAAGAAAATAATTAAATCCAAGAAAAATAGGATTCCTTCTCCATTAATAGGAGGGATCAAAAATTCCACATGATTAAATAATGCTCCTATTTAATTCTCACTCATCCCTTAGGAAAATAATTCACCACAATTATATTATTCTGCATCAAATATTCACATATTCGAATTTCACATCCACTTCACATTTTCCACGACTTTGACCATTCCGCGGCCATGTCATATTTTCCACATCTTTGACTTTTCAACGCCACGTCATATCATCAACAAATTGACTATTCAACTCAATCTCAACTCCCATACGCAATTAGGTCACAAAGACATCATGTAATTAATCACTCATCAATCAATCCACATATCATAGCATTTAAGGCATTTAATGCAAAAAATTTTATAACCCGAAAATTAGGGTTTGAAAAAGTAGGGCGTTACATTCCACCACCCTTAAAAGAAATTTCGTCCCGAAATTTGGTACTAAATGGATAAAGTTCCGGGTACAGTTCCATCATCTTGTCTTCAAGCTCCCACGTGGCTTCTTCGTATTCGTGGTTCCTCCATAGTACTTTCACGCTAGCAATGGATTTATTTCTCAAATTCGGAACCTTTCGGTCCAAGATCATTTGGGGTCTCTCTTCGTAGCTCAAGTCGGAATTCAACGCGACTTCTTCGTAGTGAATCACGTGCTTCAGATCGAACTCATTTTCGTAACTGCGATACGTGAAGACGTTGTGCACGTTTCCAAGACTTGGCGGTAGCGCCAATCGATAGGCTACGAGTCCTATTTCTTCTAGAATTTCGTAAGGCCCGATAAAACGTGGTTTCAATTTTCCTTTAACACCAAAACGCGTTATCCCTTTCGACGGGGACACTTTAAGAAAAACCTTATCACCAGCTTGAAATTGTAAGTCGGTTCGTCGGACGTCAGCGTATGACTTTTGTCTGTCCTGGGCTTCCTTTATTCTCCCACGAATTTGTCGAACGACTTCAACCATCTCTTCGACTGCATCGGGTCCTAGCACCCGTCGCTCTCCAACTTCATCCCAGTAGAGCGGCGATCTACATTTTCTTCCGTATAAGGCTTCATATGGCGCCATATTGATTGTTGCTTGGAAGCTGTTATTGTAAGCAAATTCAATTAGCGGTAGTACGGATTCCCAACTTCTTCCGCGGTCGAGTATCACGGCTCTCAACATATCCTCGAGGGTTTGGATCGTCCTCTCGGATTGCCCATCGGATTGCGGGTGAAACACCGTGCTAAAATTCAATCGTGTTCCAAGCTCGCGCTGTAGACTAATCCAAAATTTTGATGTGAACTTCGGGTCACGATTGGACGTAATTGTCACTGGGACTTCGTGCAATCGCACGATCTCCTTTATGTAGATCCGAGCCAGCTTGCTCGATCCATGAGTTACCAGAATCGGTATGAAATGCGCACTCTTGGTAAGTCGATCTATAATCACCCAGATTGCGGTGTTCCCATTTAGGGTCTTTGGCAAGGCCGTCACAAAATCCATGGCGATGTGCTCCCATTTCCACTCGGGTATCTCCAATGGTTGTAATTTTCCATGTGGTCGTTGATGTAATGCCTTCACCTGTTGGCAGGCTAAGCAACGTTCCACAAATGCCGCGATATCTCTCTTCATGCCATTCCACCAAAAGGACTTTTTCAAGTCTTGGTACATCTTCGTGCTTCCAGGGTGGGCAGTGTATGGAGTTTCATGAGCTTCGCTCATGATCTCGTTCTTAAGTTCCTCGTTGTTTGGCACGCACAACCTTCCTTCAAAGATGAGGGCGTTGTCGGACTCCTCACTAAATTTTCCGGATTCACCGGTTCTCACTTCAATTCGGATTTCCTCTAGTTCTGCATCCATCCGTTGCGCTGCAACGATTCTCGTTTTCAGATCTGGTTTAACCACCAAAGTGGCAATTCGCCCTTCCACTGTTTCAGGTGCTCTTATCACTTCTAATCACATTTTGCTAAATTCTCGTATCAAGCTCTCTTCTTCCGTCAGAAAAGTAGCTATTTGCGAATGATCTCTACGGCTCAAAGCATCTGCCACCACATTTGCTTTGCCGGGGTGGTAGTTGATGCCACAATCGTAGTCCTTCACTAGTTCTAGCCATCTTCGTTGTCGCATATTCAAGTCTCTCTGCTCGAAGAAATACTTTAAGCTCTTGTGGTCCATAAAGATTTCACATCTAACTCTGTAGAGATGATGCCTCCAAATCTTTAGGGCATGTACCACTGCTGCTAACTCCAAATCGTGCGTTGGGTAATTCAACTCATGTGGTCTTAATTGTCGTGATGCGTAGGCGATCACTTTGTTATTTTGCATCAATACGCATCCTAATCCAACCTTTGAAGCGTCGGTGTAGACTACGTAATTCACTCCAGATTCGGGCACGGCTAACACTGGTGCGGTGGTCAATTTCTCCTTCAAGAGTTGAAAACTCGCTTCACACTCCGGAGTCCAATTCACTTTGGCTCCCTTCTTGAGTTGTTGCGTCATTGGTCTCGCTATCTTGGAGAATCCTTCTATGAATCTTCGGTAGTATCCTGCCAATCCTAGGAAACTCCGAATTTCGTTTGGTGTTGAAGGCGACTTCCATTGTTGTACCGCCTCAACCTTGGCGGGGTCCACTTGGATTCCTTCTGCCGACACAATGTGTCCTAGAAAGTTCACTTCCTTTAGCCAGAATTCACACTTGATGAATTTGGCGTACAACTTCTCGGTCCTTAACATCTCCAACGTGATTCGTAGGTGCTCCTCATGCTCCTTCTCGTTCTTTGAGTAGACTAGCACGTCATCTATGAAGACTAAAACGAATTTATCCAAGTACGGATGGAATATTCGATTCATCAAGTCCATGAACACCGCTGGGGTATTCGTTAGGCCGAACGGCATCACAACGAACTCGTAGTGTCCATATCTCGTACGAAATGCGGTGTTCGGTATGTCTTCCCTTCGAACTCTTAGCTGATGATATACGGACCTTAAGTCCATCTTTAAAAACACGCCTGCTCCTCGAAGTTGATCGAACAAGTCATCTATCCTCGGCAGTGGATACTTGTTCTTTAGGGTCAATTTGTTCAACTCTCTATAGTCGATACACATTCTCATCGACCCGTCCTTCTTCTTCACGAAAAGTACTGGTGCGCCCCATGGCGAGACGCTAGGCCTAATAAAACCTAGGTCCATGAGTTCCTGGAGTTGTATCTTTATTTCCTCCAACTCTTTTGGCGCAATTCGATATGGTGCTTTGGATACAGGTGCGGCTCCCAGTTCAAGGTCAATCGTGAACTCCAATTGTCGATCTGGCGGCGGTCCAGGTAACACTTTGGGAAAAACGTCGGGAAATTCTTGCACGACAGCGACATCTTCCATCTTCTTTTCATCCTTCTCCTCTCCATGGAGGTAGACAAGATAGGCAGTTCGCCCTTTTTTCATCATTGCGGTCGCCTGAAGCGCGGATATGATGGCGGTTCGCCGGTTCATCGAGATTCCATGGTATATGGTGGGTTCGCTTCCCGGAGCTTGTAGAGATATCTGCCTCTCCTTACAACGAATCGTCGCAAAGTTCGTTGTCAGCCAGTCCATTCCCAAGATTATATCGATATCCTCCATTTTTATAACTCGTAAGTTGTGAGCAACTATCTTAAGTTCTCCCATAACAATTTCTACGTTCGGGTACGTTCTAGATATTTCTATCATTCCTCCTACTGGTGAGGTCACCATCATTCTATGTTCAGATTCGCTAGTAGACAAGCTCAAAGTGTGCACACATAGTTCAGATATAAATGAATGCGATGCGCCCGTGTCAAATAACACAACAACGGGGGTATCGAGAATTTCGTCCATACGTGTCAAGTTTCCTTTCTCACGATCCTCTTGCTCTTTCTTCGGCTTCTTCTGTTCCAGCGCGAACGCTCTAGCTTGGGGAGGAAGTCTGGGGCGGTGAGGTTGTTGTTGCCGCGATGATGGGTTGCGATTTCCTCCCGATTCATTCTGCGGTGCCCTCGCTTGTTGACGGGATCCCTGATCGTTCTGTCTTGATCCCGATCCTACCTTGTTATTTGGACACTCCCTAGAGAAGTGACCGTTTCCTCCACAAGTGTAGCACTTGATCACGTTCTGGTACCGACATTCTCCGAAATGGTACTTAGAGCACACATTGCATTGTGGTGCCCTAGGTCGGTAGTCTCCTCTCTGGCTAGACGTATGCTGCCCTCCTCCGTGCTGGGATCGATGCTGACTCGACTGGTGCCGTTTTCCATCGTGTAAAGTTCTAGGCTCATCCCACTTCCGTTTCTCTCTGGAGTAGTGCGGTGGGGGCAAAGACGAGGTAGTGTTCTCCTTAGCTCTCTCCTTAGGCATTGCTGCCTCAATATCTAGCGCAAGTGCTAATGCTTCGGTGTAGGGGAGTCTCCCTCGGCTGGCCAACGACATTCTTATCTCGGGTCTTAGTCCCTCACAGAACTTGTCAGACAACTTCTCGTTGGTGTCGACTTGATCGGGGGCGTACCGGGTCATGCTGTTGAGTGCTCGATCGTACTCGGTCACCGTCATGCGTCCATGAGTCAGATTGTGGAACTCCGATGCCTTTGCTTTCCGATAGCTCTTCGGCACATACTTGTTGCATATTTCCGTCTTGAAACCTTCCCACGTCATCGCCTCTACTTGGTTTCGTGGCATAGTCTTCGTTCGAGTATCCCACCAAAAGTCGGCTGCCTCAGTCAGTTGATGGGTCACACAACTCATGCGTTCTCTATCGTTGCATCTCAAAATCACGAAGATGCGCTCTATTGCCCGGATCCAAGATTCAGCCTTGGCCGGTTCTCCCAATCCATCAAACATAGGTGACTTTTGCTCCAAAAATAGCTTCACGATTTCTCGATCGACCGGAGGCGGCGGAGGGTGTGGAATGGGTTGTGACACGATGTCCTCTTCCTCCGTTTGAGGAGTTTGTTCTAGGTGGCATCTTGGCGGCATTCTGGTTTATCAACACACGAATTATTCCCATGATTCTAACAATAGTCACGTGGTATAGTTGAATAACAAGGTTCATGGGTCAATTGTTTTAGAGCATATGGCCAAGCACAAGATATCAAAAGTTCGTCACATAGACGGATTGCAAAGAGTAGTGTCAATCATCATTACAAAAATCGGTTGTGTCAAGGTCATCAAAAGATCAATGTTCCATATCATCAAGGTAATTGCACTTAAGAAACAGTTGCACAATTTAAGTGGCGAGTACAGGGCGCCATAAGGTATTCAAAAATGGTGGTGCGACAAGAGGCATGATGTGATGGGGTGATAACATAGTGATAGATAATTTGCACAATGTACGAAAGGCAATCTATTGTATCAAAAATAATATCTCCCCATGGCATATTAATCAAAAACGTTGTGATACGATCATGGAAGCCGTGCGTCAAGGATTTCAACTATAGTTGGATTCAACTGGAAAACGTCCTATTGAGATGACATCCGAAATCTATGAAACTACCACCATTGTCTTCGTCTTGGAAACAGCTTCGCGTGGGTATCTTGCACATCCCAATCGGAGTCCGAATGAGGGAGTTATGGCGGTTTTACAGAAGTCGTGCAGAGAAGGCCGAGAGCTTCGGGAAAAACGCCCGACCGGGCGTTTTGCTTGTGAAAATCGCCCGGGGACAGGGAAAACGCCCGGGCCGGGCATTTTGACATGTGAAAAACGCCCGACCGGACGATTATGCCAATTTTTTAGATTTTGTGGGCCAACTTTCTATTTTTGGACCCATAGTATAAATACCTCTTGATGTCATTTCTTTTCCTTAGATTTTGATGAAATTAGATGCTTGAGAGCTTTGTTTCCTCTTGGAGAGGGTTTCTATCCAATTCCTAGATTTAGGTTGCTTGAATCCATCAATTGCTAGTTCAAGCATGAGATTTCCATCAATTGCTAGTTCAAGCATGGATCAAGTAGAGGTATGCTTTGAGGTTTGTGGTTCCCTTGAAGATCTAGCCATGGATGCATGTTAGTATGTTGTAAGTGTCTTAGCTTGCCTCATCAATGACTATGTATCTCAATTTCCACCCTATCCAATGTTATTTCCTTCTTTGTTTATCTTAGTTTCCTAAATTCTTGTTGGGTTGCCATTATTGATACAATAGAAAATCTACTTCACAAAAATATTAGATCAATCACCTACAAATTGGGTAAATCCTTGGGAAATGGATCACAAAATACATGGATCCACATCATTTGGTATCAGAGCCTAGTACCCACTAGGTGTTTGATCTATTGTTGCTTTGGGTTGGGTTATTTTCCTTTTTGTCTTTTGTTTTTGCTCTATTTTGTTGGGATGATCGGATTGATCCATTGTGCTTAGATTAATCTGAAATTTGGTGTGTATGATCTATGTTATGTGACCTACGTACCTGCAAAATATCATCAAAACATTCCTTCGTTTGCCTAGTTAACCGTGGAGATTAACATCATTGCCCTGTTTTGGCATAGTTGGGGAAAACCATACAAAACATATCCAATCATCAAATCTGACTATATATGGTCATTTTTACCTTGACCTAGACTTGTTTGGGAATCTATCCACCAAAATTCATCCAAATTGGGCAAGGGAATCAATACAAAAAAAAATCATAAAGATCAGCCATATTTCAGCAAAAGTGTCACCCCTTGTTTGTTTTTCTTTGACTTGCATCTTGCTAATATGTGTTTATGGCTTTGTCTTCTTGATTTTGTTGACCAAGGAGTATACCTTGATTGATCCACCTCAAGCACTTAAATCTTGGAATTGGAGTTGTGAGTGTGAGTGAATCCACCTTTCTAACAATATTCTAAGCCTTTGTCGAGAGTTATTGGGGAGTGATTTGAGGGGGGTTTGGGACATCAAGGTTGAGTTCATCTTCTTAAATTCTACTTTCTTTTATTACTAACCTCTAGGACTAGTTCCTAGTGTTTGTTTGATTTGTAGGTACTTACTCTATGCCTCCTCGCACCCGGTCCAACAAAATGGCGGGGACAAGTGCGGAAGGGGAGGAAACAAGCATGACTCACCCTATACCCGATGGGGACCTTGTGAGCATGATGGCCCGCATGATGAAGGAATTCAAACAAGAGATGATGATCCAAATGGATGTGCGAGCAAAAGAATCCATTGCTCAATCAAAAGAATCCGAAGCCCGCATGCTTGCCGCCCAAAACACTTTATTTGAGGAGTTCAACACCTTGAAGGGAGGCCGCACATCTAGGACTCCTACTTCTAGGGGTAACAATCTACCTAATGTTGCCCCGGAGGAGATGATGGAAGAAGTGGTGTATGAGGGATGACAAAGGGGGAATGATAGAAATAGAGTCAATCACATGGAGAATGATCGGTTTGGGGGAAGAAATGGTGCCCGTGGCCGTTTTAAAGGTGACTATGAATCAAGGTACCATGGAGATGGGCTTGATAGAGGATATAGTGGGAAAAGAGCTCTCAAGTCTCATGGAGAGTGGTATTCTAGGAGGGTGAGAGATCAAGTTAGCCATAAGGGGTTTGAGAGGCCAATTGAAGAAGAAGTCTCATATAGAGCTCGATTGAGGCCTACCTACCCACATGGTGGTGTTGACACAAACCAAAGAGGTAACTCATCAAGTAATTTGGCTACACCCTCTTCTTTCCATTTATCACATAAGTCTCTTGATGTATATGGAAATGTCTCATCTTCTAAGAGCTTAATCCAAATTAGTAGAAAAAAAGAACGAGAGAGAGAGAAAAGGCTTGAGAGTGAATGTGAGTCTAAAAAGCCAAGAGAGCGTGATAAAAGACAAGAGTGTGAGGTGCAAAAGTCAAGAGAGAGTGGTGGGGGTGAGAGAAAAGAAAAATATCAAATGAGAGAAAAACCACAAGCACAAGTGAGTAAAGGGTGCTTGTTAGATTCTAAGGTCAACCTTGGGTGGGCACCAAATGATCCTTTGCCTCTTGCCCTTGGTGAGAAAACTAAACCCTTACCCACTAACACTTCTTCTATGTCTTTTTGTGTTCATGAATTTGTAGGAAATTTAATTGAAGGCATGGAAGTGAGGCATCATATTGTACATGGCTTGGAAACTACTCACCCGGAGAAGGAACAAGAGGAACGAGGGCAAGTGGATGAACTCCTTGCCCAAGGTTCAAGTGCACTATCCTTATCTCCTTGTGATGTTTCATTAAATGAGATTATATTAGAGAAACCCCTTTGTGTTGATAAATTTTTTATTGATGTCTTGTGTAAAAAGTGGTCTCATGAGCTTGAAACTTTGAATGCTAAATCTACCTTTGCACCATATATTGATCCTTTCTTGGTAAAATCAAGCATTGAGAGACATGACATTTCTCTTGTGGCTTCTACCTTGAATGTTGGAGTGACTTCCTTGCATGCTAAGATGCCTAAACTTTCATTTGTTGGTAATTTTGAGCTTCATGTGTATGTGGATGAGGATACTAAGACCAAGAAGAGTAATATGGATAATGACTTTAGAACTTGGTGTTTGCTATGTCTTCATTGCAAAGTGGTTAAACCCTTCAATGGGATTGGAGTATTCTATGGCCGTTTTGTGAAGGATTTTTCCACTCATATGTCTCTTGAGGATGATGTTGTGACTAATGGCATAAAATTGCATCGTTCTCATGTTTGTGGTATTGTTTTAAAATTGCTAGAGCAATTGTGTGGGGCTAATTTGGAAACATTTCTCATGATACTTGATGTAGTTTTTTACAAGTATCATATGCATGGTGTTGTGTCTTGTCTCCATGTCGTGCATGAAGGTTTATGGACACATTGCTCCCTTATGTTTGATAATCTCTTGAAATTGATGGGGCAATGGGATGAAATCCATATTGATGAACTTTGTTTGTTAAATGATAATCCTTCTTGCAAACTTGATGTGTGTTGTGATGAACCTACTCTATGTGTTAAATATGGGCTTGTCAATTTGTGGAGTAGCTCTCATTTGAGCAAGAATGATGTATCAATGGTTCCTTATGGTCTTTTGTTGTTTAACCTTGAGAATAAGAATCTTGTGAATAAACCTTATTCGGTTACCTTTGAATATACACACTATGAGGACCCTTTCTTGTATATGCCTAGTCTTGTTGAGAATGCCAAATCTTTTGTGAAGATGTTCAAGGATTTGGGCATCATTTGTATGAGGATGATCGAACCAAATAGAAACAAGGTGCTTGGGGCATTTGTGTTTTGGCATGTTGATTGCTTTTATTGCATGTCCATCAAACCATTCAATGGAGTTGGGATGTTTTATGGTCTATTTGTGAAGAACTTTATATCTAATGGCTTTGTTTGGGACTACATTGTGAAGGAATGCCTATGTTTATTTGCACATATATCTTATACCTATATTGTGAGATTGTTTGAGTTTTGTTATGAAGGGTATCTTGATGATTTTGTCTTGATTTCTTATGGGAGGGATTTGGACATGAAAGGAATCATTAATTCGTGCTCTCATGTTTATTGTCACTTGGCCTTGAGCTTGAGGGAACATGATTCTGGAGGCCCACACAACGTCTTTGGTGTACTATTGTCTCTTAGAGCCGTTAGTGGTCTTAATCCTTTTCATCATACTTTCATATTTGATTTGCTCTTTTTCCATTTCATAGGTGTACGAATCCGGATTTGAGGACAAATCCTTTCCAAGGAGGGGAGGATGATATGACCACGAGTGCTAGACGTCAAGGGTCTTCATTTCGGCATGAGCCATGGGTTGATTGGGGCCCAAGGATGAAAGAGAAGACAAGCCAATGGTCCAACAAAGCTAGAGGGATTCCCGATGAGGCAATGAATAGAGACGGCTCGGATTTGAGGACAAATCCTTTCTAAGAAGGGGAGGATGATACGATCATGGAAGCCGTGCGTCAAGGATTTCAACTACAGTTGGATTCAACTGGAAATCGTCCTATTGAGATGACATCCGAAATCTATGAAACTACCACCATTGTCTTCGTCTTGGAAACAGCTTCGCGTGGGTATCTTGCACATCCCAATCGGAGTCTGAATGAGGGAGTTATGGCGGTTTTACGGAAGTCGCGCAGAGAAGGCCGAGAGCTTCGGGAAAAACGCCCGACCGAGCGTTTTGCTTGTGAAAATCGCCCGGGGACAGGGAAAACGCCCGGGCCGGGCATTTTGACATGTGAAAAATGCCCGACCGGACGATTATGCCGATTTTTTAGATTTTGTGGACCAACTTTCTATTTTTGGACCCATAGTATAAATACCTCTTGATGTCATTTCTTTTCCTTAGATTTTGATGAAATTAGATGCTTGAGAGCTTTGTTTCCTCTTGGAGAGGGTTTCTATCCAATTCCTAAATTTAGGTTGCTTGAATCCATCAATTGCTAGTTCAAGCATGGGATTTCCATCAATTGCTAGTTCAAGCATGGATCAAGTAGAGGTATGCTTTGAGGTTTGTGGTTCCCTTGAAGATCTAGCCATGGATGCATGTTAGTATGTTTTAAGTGTCTTAGCTTGCCTCATAAATGACTATGTATCTCAATTTCCACCCTATCCAATGTTATTTCCTTCTTTTGTTTATCTTAGTTTCCTAAATTCTTGTTGGGTTGCCATTATTGATACAATAGAAAATCTACTTCACAAAAATATTAGATCAATCACCTACAAATTGGGTAAATCATTGGGAAATGGATCACAAAATACATGGATCCACATCACGTTGCCTCACAGAGGTCTTAGTATCAAATGCAGAAAAACAAAAGAGTAGCAAAACTAATGAAGTGGGTAGAAAATCAAGCAAAACAATCCAAAAACATGGGGGAAGCAAAACAAATATTCCACGACTATCACTCCTAGTCGATGTCGTTCATATCCTCCTCGGGGTCCTCGTCCTCATCCATTTCCAAGGCAGGTCCTTCCTCGTCCGGTCCCTCATTCTCGCTATATTCACTAACATCCGGGGGCGGCGGAGTTATCGTACGCATGTCCTCCACATTCCCATGGATGATCAAAGGGTTAGCCGCATTAGCCTTAAGTCTTGGCTTAGTAGGGACACGATCAACATGCGGCTCCTTATCGTGACGATACCTCCATCGGCGGGCCTGACCTGGCGGATACTTGTGCGGTGGAGGACCAAGCAGCGGTCCGTCCCTCGCAGCTGCCATGGCTGGGAGTAGCACTCCTATCAAGCCGATTATATCGCCTCGAGGCTTGTACTCTGGCGGAATGAACCACGTATATAGCAATGCAGCTTGGACAGTCCATTCGCTCCAAGGACTCGGCAGGCTATGGATCAATCTCGAGATCCCCGTGTGATGGGTAACCCCTCCATACGCGTATGCAATCATCCAGCGATCGTAGAATTCGGTGACGTAGGTCAGGAGAAAAGACTTTCCATCCCATTCAAATTCTTGGTAGGTTTCGACAGGGAAAACCTTATTCTTTGCGTAACGGTCTCGCATCGGTGTATAATACCGGTTAGGCATCTACAAAAAGGAAAACCTCAACATCAGTACAAGGATCGGAAAATTAATAGTGTATGAGGTTTCAAACTGATGCCGAGAGTATGATGGATATATATATATATATATATATATATATATATATATGTATGCGTCGAACGACGAAGGTGTGAAGGTAATATCATATCAAGAAATAACGGAATTTCCTTTCTGTGACAAAAGGTTTGTATATATATATTTTCGCATTTTGATGATTCGCAATTCGTTCTCATAAGTCGCTCGCCTCGTATTCGGCGTTTGATGCCTCCAAGTTCGATATTATCACAAAATTTTCATTCACGACACGACTTACAACTATGTATAGCAGCATGCTTAAGCTCATCCTCATAGATGTCGTTCATCACACAATCAAGCCGTTGAAATTATATAGCATCTCATTTATCCAACTCAAAGAAGTTTTAACACATTTTCATTTGGGTAACAGCATTCATCATTTTTGGCATAGTCGAAGATAGCAATTTCTCATTCATGCATATTCGTCATTTCATACTCCATCACAAATTTCCAAATATCACAACAACCCATTCACTTCAACTTCCAATATTTCATAATTCAAATCAATATTCAAGAGATACTTGTTACCTCATTCATCGTGGTTGAGCAGAGACGAGTTGCGGTGTTGAGCCTTCGACGATTATCCATTAATCAATTTACACAAGTTTCAGATTTTTAATTCAACAAGACTCTTGGGTCCAGAGCGGAAAGAACTGAGGCTCTGATACCAATTGTAACGACCCGCCATTTTAGGGTATAATAATAATGTCGATCGCTATCTAGGAAGACTTAAATGCAACAAAGATCATAAGCTAGGGTCTCATTTAAAGAAAATTTACCAGAGCATTTAATGAACAATTAAGTAGGGGAAGAATAATGCCTTAGCAATGAGATCCAACAAAAAAAAACTATCACAATAAATGCTCCGAAATAGCAAAGTTCCAAAATAATCTCATCTGTTTCATATCCAAAATACTCCCACGAAATAAAAGAATTTAACCCAACCAAAAAATCACAAGTTTCATATTTTTAGCGGAAGCGACCAAGAGAGAAGTGAAGCTATGTATAGAGACACAACGACACTTAAAGTTCCAACAGATCATGTTATTATTTCCTACTCAACACCGCCGCCCGCTCGTCACCACTCAACCTGCACATAGGGAAAACACATGCAGGGCTGAGTACTATAATCATACTCAGTGGACTCATTGCCGAAAACAGTTTTATCACAAAAATAGTTATCATGCCATTTTCAAGTGTCCATCGGGGTTTTATCTTTAGAAAGGCCCGAGGCACCACAATATAGTCTTTATCAAATATCACGGTCGCGCAACCATTTTTCACATCGACGTTTACCATATCCTCATTCTACATGACAAGGATTCCTTGCGGCCGCAATCCAGGTCACTAGACCGGCCGACCCGTACGCCAGCACTCGGTCTAACATTGGTGTACACTAACCCAAGTAGAGTTTGCGGCTCTACAAGGATCCGAATTCGATTAAATCAATAGTGGCATAGCCATGAGGGATAGGCACAACAAAACAAATCAAGGCATGATAACACATATTTCATTCTCATCAATATCAGTTTAGGACAATGTCCTTATTTTAAAAGAAAGCCCACCTTATCGGCTTAGCTCGGAAGTATTCTCTTCTCCTCGTTTATCACGCTGAGAGCGCAAAGTATCACCTTTAAATTAGGCGTATCACAAATCAGTTTCGAACATTGATTGCAAATCATGCATGTTCCCACGTTTCCCTTTTTCCCATCGATAAATCTTTAATATCATCATCCAAAATCAAGGTACGATTAGTATATCATTTTTATTCGAATAACAACTCCAGATTCGCCATTAAATTGTGTCACGCATGAGTGTTCTACATACACCACACACGCACACGAACACAACACATGTGCACGCCTTCCGAGGCGTGCACGCACACACACACGCTCGGTCACACACACACACTTATCTCATGCATCCCAAATTCATCAATTTAATTCCCCTTCAATCAATCTAAATGCATGTGGACTCAAGAATACCGATTGATCTGTAGAAGAAGAAAGATTAATATAGAAAATACCTTTTCCAAAAGAACGAACGGTAGAAACAAGTTATAGCCTTGATTCCTCAATATATTCTTGAATTTCAACTTGGATTCTTCTCAATTGATGAAGAAATCTTGAAGAAAGTAGAAGAAATTTTTGGAGAGAGTGGGAGAAAGAGATTTCGAAATTTTGGGAGGAGTGGGGTGTGATTTGTGTTGCTAGGGTTTAGGATCTCTCATGTATCTATAGAGTGCCAAAATAATATCTTTAATTAAATAAATTAAAGATTTGAGAAGATATGGAGAGATTTGAATATAGTAGTTGGCGTGATTTTAGAGAGAATTAAGGGAAATTCAAAAATTCTAGGCTATTTAATTAGGCTATGATTTAATTCAAATATCTCACAGAGTAGAATAATATATCACGGAGCAAAATAAAATAATAAATCCTCCCCAAATAATATAGGAAGTGGCGGTTTTTATGCCTCTCCCACAAGGAATTTAAATTCAAATCCTAATTTAATTAGGATATGGTAAGATCTTCTTAGATATGACAAGATATGGTAAGATATTCTAGCATATTTATATTTATTCATGGAAGAGAATAAATAAGGGATCAAATAATATAATAAACAATTCCTTCTTCCCTATTATATGAGATTTTCGAAAATCTCATGGAAATCAAAGATGGAGTTTTCGATAATTCCAAGGTGGAATTAAAGTATAATTGGACTTTGGATTTAATTCGGATAATTATCCAAAGCAAATAATTAAATCCAAGAAAAATGGGATTCCTTCTCCATTAATAGGAGGGATCGAAAATTCCACATGATTAAATAATGCTCCTATTTAATTCTCACTCATCCCTTAGGAAAATAATTCACCACAATTATATTACTCCGCATCAAATATTCACATATTCGAATTTCACTTCCACTTCACATTTTCCACGACTTTGACTATTCCGCGGCCATGGCATATTTTCCACATCTTTGACTTTTCAACGCTACGTCATATCGTCAACAAGTTGACTATTCAACTCAATCTCAACTCCCATACGCAATTAGGTCACAAAGACATCATGTAATTAATCACTCATCAATCAATCCACATATCATAGCATTTAAGGCATTTAATGCAAAAAATTTTATAACCCGAAAATTAGGGTTTGAAAAAGTGGGGCGTTACATCCCCTGTCTTTGCTCTTATTATAATTTTTTTCTTTTCCTCTCTGGACTTCGTCCAGCTTATTCCTCACTGGACTTTGTCCAGCTTATAACTCCATTTTTTTTTTCTTTTTTTTCTTTTTTTTTTATCTGGACCTTGTCCAGTTTATTCCTCCTTTTTAGACCCTGGACTTCGTCCAGCTTATACCTCCAGTACCCTTTCCCTAGGCCCGAGAGGTTACTTCTATCACCAAAACTTTCTCCTTCTAAGTTCTCTCCCTAAGCATCAAATGGCAGCCCTCTCATTTTGTGTTAGTATGAAGTGTTTAAGGCTTATAACTCACTTTTATGGAGGGCTTCACAACTAGATCAGTCGAGGCATATTCTGTCGTCCTTTCTTCATCCAAACCGATTTTGATTTAGTAAGGAAAAGGGCATCAAAGTTGACATGCATTCTCTCTTCAATTACTCTCACTAAGGGGCTTTTGCTTTCTATTCACCAGTTATGCATAAACACAGAATTTCCTACTAACCGACTACTACTAACTCCTAGACCTAGTAAACAGACTCACATGCTTGGCACTAACTTGCACTAACTCCCTCCCCCTTCTCACTTCACCATGCTTGTCCCCAAGCATTTTCGGTGAAGTGGAAAACAGGGCTAAGTTAGTGCGACACTTAACAGACTCACAAAACACATATTATATAAAAACAAACTTCTCACACTTAGACCGAGTATCGGGCTAGGTGGGAGAAGATACACAATTTAACAGACACCAAACTTCTAACACTTAGACCGAGCATCGGGCTAAGTGGGAGAAGATAGCTAACACATATATACATTAAGATAACACAAGTATTCACAGACACATATAAACAGGCATGCTTTGTAAAAAGAACTAAAACATAAAAAGACACAAAAAAAAAAAATGGAAACTGAAATTTAAAATTACTTGGTTATGAGGGGGGGGGGTCAATTTCACTTTATTCTGGCTTGGTTTGGGTTCATCATCTTTCTTGGCCTTCTGTTCCCCTGGCCTAGGGGTATCCTTCTTCACCGGTACACTGGTGGTGGTCTCACTGTCCTTCTTCTTCCTTTCTGATGGCATTCCCTGGACGCTGGAGGCTGGCTTCTCTGGGGTCACTCCCGGGGTCAGTTGCCTAAGTTCTGTGGGCAACTTCGGGGGCATGCGCTGCTGCTGGACCCAGAGGATCTTTTGGTCAACCACGGTGACCATTTTCATCATTGTCTCCACGGCCTAGGCTATCTTGTCAGCTTGCGCAGCCATCATCTCCCTCTGAGTTACCGCCTCATGGTGCAGCTTCAGCAAAATCTCATGTTGCTGCACCGTATTTGCGCCCAACTTCAACTTCGTCTCCTCCATTCTTGTCTGCCACCCTGCATTCGCCATTCTATCACCCTCTTCTTTTTCTGCCTTCTGGGTCTTTATCTTCACTCCATCAGCTTTCCCCACTTCGTAAAATCTCAGCACGTCATCCTTCATTATCGTCAACCCTTTGTTGAAGAAGAACGGGAGATCGAAGTATCCTGGGGCGCTACACATTGGCAAGTTAGCGACTGAGTCCACTATCTTCATTGACACATCCCTCTGGAGGTATGCTCCCAGCAAATTGCACGTGTAGAGATGGCGGTCGGAGTGAGTTCTAACTCTCTGACATGCATAGGCAGTCCAGTACCCGAGGTGGACCTTCACGTTGTTCAGCATACACCACATGAAGTATAGCTCTGGAGTAGTGAGGGTTGCACCTACTTGACCTAGGAGATTGTACCCAATGTATATTTGTGCCAGGCGGAGCACTGGATCAGTAATGTGTACCCCTTCGATGTGCTTGTCTTGAATTTGGCCACCTTCTTGTGGGCAATCATCCTCCAGGCCTCCTCAGCATCGAAGCCCGCTGTATTTTTTTGTGCCCCGATCTCCCTCTCGTTCCAGGTCCCTTCTTCCTCCTCCTCGAGTGTGAGTAGTCCTATTCTCAACGACCACTCCCTGATACTCATCTCCATCTCCTCATTGAACAGTCTGAAGGAGATTGTGTCTGCATCGAGATCTGTAGATTGTTTGAATTTGAAGGATGTGAAGAACTCCTTCGCCAGAGCCACCGGTACCTCCTCTTCGCTGTGGTTAAGAAGCCACTCAAACCCGATGCTTTTGAAGTAGGAGATGGACTTCTTCTCTACTCCCAGATCCCTCATGTCCGAGAGGCACAGATTCTTTCCGGATTTCGCTGACTTCCCATTCGTGGCGTGGCCATCACATGCCTTCTGCAACTTTGGGTCCTCAAACTGGACCATCGCTTCCAACAATCTTTTGGTCACAAGGACCTCCATTGTTTCGAACGGGCTCTCCTCCACGACTGGTATCTCAGCCTCCTCTTTTTCAGTCGGATGGGAAGATGGCACACGGATCGCCTCCGGCTCGCTAATCACCACAGTGGTGTTCGCGGGGCGAGATTTCTTCTTTTGGGGCTTAGCAGTATGCTTCTCCTTCCTTTTCCTTTCCGCCTCATATCTCGTCTCCAGGGCCTCCGGAGAGATCTCCTTCTCGGCTGGCAGAGTTTCCTGGACCAGGGGGATATCATCCCATGTTTCCTCTATGTCCTCCAGCCTTAGGCGCTTGGGCCTGCCTGCCTCTGCCTCATCCTCATGCTTCCTATTACGACGAGATTGCCTCCTCGTCAACCTCTCATCTGTCGGTGTTACTTGGTCATCAGTAGTTGTATCGTCCACCACGGCGATGTCAGTTTCTATCTCCTCACACTCTTTCTCGGCATCTTGTCCACTGCCGTTTCTTTCCTCTTCCTTTTCAACATCCTCCTCACAAATTTCCTCTCCTTCCTCTGTCTCCTTCTCAGCAACTTCCTCATCAACATCCCCACCATCCTTTTCAGCCTTCTCATCATCAATTGCCTCACCTTCTTCACTCTCTCTACCCTTACTACCTTTCTCGCCATCTATAGTTTTCTCTACACCCTGGTCCTCCGTCTCTTCCACATCCCCAGTTTTTCTTGCTCCACTTCCCCTGCTTTATCACCCTCCCCACCATCTTTACCCTCTTCCTTGTCTTCCTGATCCCCTAACCTAGTGGCCCCTTCATCCAATATTTCCACTCGCTCAACCCGTTCACCCTCCTCTTCTCCAGTTTCTTCTTTATTTTCAGAGGGTTCGGCATGGGGTTCAGTTTCTGTTTGAGGAATAGTGTGTGGGGAGTTCTTTTCTTGGGTTAGGGTTTCGGGTAAAATTTGGGGGTTTTCTGAGTGTGTGGGTAAGGCTTGTGCAGTGGGTGTTTCGATTAAGGTTTTGGGCCTTGGTGGAATTGTAAGTGGGGTTAGGGCAAGAATTACCTCTTCTTGTTTCCGGCATGCCTCCGACATCTTGGCGAAGAACTTGCTCGCCTTCGGCTTCTTTCCATATTTCTTCATGAATTCCTTGATGACCTCCTCTTCGTCTAGATCTTCGTCGTCAGATTCCGCCTCGGTGGGGATAATTTCGGCGGCGGGGTTGTCTTGGCCGATGTCCGGTTGTGGTTGAACTTCGGTCGGCATGGGCTACGGTGGAACCACTGGTGGAGTGGGATTTTCTTCTGGTGGCGGTGACGGTGTTTTCTCGGCCGCGGGGGTCGAACTCGTCGCCTCCGTTGCCTTCTTTTTGGTCCTTTCTTTTGGTGGGTTCTTCCCGCGGGCTGAGCGCGCCATCGAGTTTCTCTGCATCTTTGTTTACGGCGGTGGTTAACGGCGGTGGTTTACGACGGTGGTGGTTACGACGGTGGTGGTGGTTTTCGAAACTGCAGAGAGAGAAAAACAAGTTTGTGAATTCGGAGTTGTGAGAGAATAATTTTAGGTGAGGGAAGTTAATTATTTTTTTTAGGGAAGTTATTTTTAGGAAAGAGAAAATAAATGGAAAATAAAAAAAATAAAAGGAAAAAGAAAGGAAAAATAAAAAAGGAATATCATGATTGGCTGCAGGCGAACAGTCGCGTCTCTGACGCAAGCAACCGTACGCCTCACCAACTTTTCGAATTTCAAATTTCAAACTTCCCCCTGATTTTTCTCACTTTCCTCTGACCGGGTAAGCTTAAACACTTAGTAAAAAAGCGAAATTTGCTGAACGTGTGGGTCAAAGAGATAAGCTTTTCAAATTTGTGCATTTCCATAGACGCTCAGAATTTCAAAAATCTTTTTGAGTTTTAGAATTATATATATATTTTTTGTATTTTCATAAAAAAAAAAAACTTATTCAAATTATTTACACCTAAATGTTTAAATATTCTTGGGAACTAACTGTTTCAGTCAGCTGATCGAAAATTCTACCCTATCTACCTGACCCAGTAATTCCCGAAGAATATTTAAACGTGGCTTACTAGGCAATAGCGGAAGGTGTGGAGTGGAATTTCTTCCACTTCACACAACTCCGAGCTATCCCTAAACACCTTCACTCTATGACCATTAACAAGGAAAGGAACAGAGTTAGCATTGACTCCCTGAATTTCCACTGCTCCATGCGCTCGAATGCCAAGGATTGTGTAAGGCCCTATCCACTTGGACTTTAGCTTTCCAAGCATGAGCTTGAGCTTTGACTGAAAATGGAGTACTTTCTGCCCGACCTGCAGCTCCTTGACCCGAAGGTTTTTGTCGTGCCAGAGTTTTGTCCTCTCCTTATATCACATGGCCGAATCATATGACTCCAGCCTCAATTCCTCTAGCTCCTGCAGTTGCATCTTCCTCTCTTCCTCACAGGCATGAGCCTTCATATTCATTTCCTTGACTGCCCAATACGTTTTGTGCTCTATCTCCACGGGCAGGTGGCACATTTTTCCGAATACCAATCTGTAGGGTGACATTCCTATTGGTGTCTTGTAAGCGGTTCTATAGGCCCAGAGGGCATCACCCAGACGCTTGCTTCAGTCCTTCCTTGAGGTATTCACCGTCTTCTCTAGGATGCCCTTGATCTCTCGATTTGAGATTTCAGCCTGCCCATTTGACTGGGGATGATACGGAGTAGATAACCGATGGTGGACTCCATATTTTCTCATCAGTGCTTCAATCGTCCTATTACAGAAGTGAGTCCCTTGGTCTGAGATGATCGCTCGGGGTACGCCATATCGATTGAATATATTGGCCTTTAGGAACTTTGAAACTTCCTTCGCGTCGCTCGAACTTGTAGCCATGGCCTTTATCCATTTAGACACATAATCCACAGTAACCAATATATACGTATTTCCATATGAAGATGGAAATGAGCCCATGAAGTCCATGCCCCAAACATCAAAGACTATTATCGGAGTCTGTGGCATCTCATCTCTCATAGAAATCCCTCCGGTCAGTTGGCACCTGTTGCAATTCTGGCAGAACTCATAAGCATCCCTATTCAGCGAAGGCCAGTAGAACCGCTATCCAGAACTTTCCTTGCAGTTTTCCTTGGGCCGAAATGGCCACCACACGCTAGTGCATGGCAATGGTTTTAGTACGTCTCTTTGCTCCCACTCTAGAATACACCTTCTTATCACTTGATCTGAACCCATCTTCCAGAGGTATGGGTCATCCCAAAAGTAGTACTTGGATTCACTTTTAATTTTCATCCTCCGGGCCCTAGTGATTTCTTGTGCGGCATGTAGTTCTCTAGTAACTAAATAATTCGCAGGGTTCGTCATTCGTTTTGCCTTTCCGTATCTCCGACTCCTAGGGCCCAGTTAACGCTAGCACTGCTACCCATCTGATTGGTCTAGTAGATCCCCCTAAGTAATACAAATGCTCCTCTGGAAAAGCATCGGGCACGGCTTCCTCATCTTCTCCTTGGGTAATTCTGCTTAAGTGGTCAACCACTCTATTCTCGGTCCCTCTCTTATCTCTGACTTCCTAGTCGAATTCTTGCAAGAGAAACACCCATCTGATTAGCCTTGGCTTGGATTCCTTCTTGGCTAGGAGATATTTAATGGCTGCATGGTCAGTGAACACTATTGCCCTCGACCCCAGTAGATATGGTTGGAATTTTTCAAATGAGTACACCACAGCCAACATCTCCTTCTCGGTGGTGTCGTAATTCTTCTGGGCCTGGTTGAGAGTCTTTGAGGCATAAAATATGGCATAACTTTTTCCTTCGATCCTCTGACCCAAAACTGCTCCTATTGCAAAGTCACTTGCGTCGCACATTACGTCGAAGGGGTAATTCCAGTTGGGCAAGCGGATTATCGGAGCTGTGACCAGACGATCCTTGAGTAGCTGGAAGGCTTTTTTACACTTATCATCAAACTCAAACTCCACATCATTCTGGAGAAGTCTTGTCAGGGGTTGGGCGATTTTTGCGAAGTCCTTAATGAACCTTCGGTAGAACCCTGCATGCCCCAAGAATCCTCGAATTTCCTTCTGATTCGTTGGGTGCAGAAGCTTAGAGATCACCTCCACTTTTGCTTGATCTACCTCGATTCCCCTCTCAGATACAACATGTCCCAATACTATCCCTTCCTTGACCATAAAGTGGCATTTCTCATAGTTCAGCACCTCTTCCTGCATCTCTCCAAAACAACATGCATATACGGTGAAATCATCCATAAAAATTTCTATGCAGTCCTCCAGTAGATCCGAGAAAATGCTCATCATGCATTGCTGAAACGTCCTAGGTGCGTTGCACAAACCAAAAGGCATTCTCCGGTAGGCGTATGTTCCAAAGGGGCAGGTAAATTTGGTTTTCTCCTGGTCCTCCGGATTGACATAGATTTGGAAGTATCCACTGTAGCCATCTAGAAAGCAGAAGTATTGCTTTCCCGCCAACCTTTCCAGCATTTGGTCGATGAAGGGTAGCGGAAAATGATCCTTGCGTGTGGCCGCATTAAGTTTCCTGTAGTCTATGCACATTCTCCATCCCGTGACTAACCTTGTGGGCACAAGCTCGTTACGTTCATTCTTGACTACTTGTATTCCTGATTTCTTCGGCACCATGTGGACAGGACTCACCCACTCACTATCGGGAATGGAGTATATGATTCCCAGGGCCAGCAGCTTCAATACTTCCTTTAAGACTTCCTCTCTCATGTTGGGATTGAGTTTCCTCTGGAGATCCCTGTGTGCCTTGGCTCCTTCTTCCAAACGGATGTGGTGCATACATAGATCGAGGCTGATCCCCACTAGGTCAGATAGAGTCCACCCTATTGCTTTCTAGTTCCTCCCCAGCACTTCCAATAGCTTGACTTCCTGCTCCTGGGTCAGAAGGCTGTTGATTATGACAGGCAGGGATTCGCCTTCGCCTAGGTAGGCATACTTCAGACCCGGAGGAAGGTTCTTCAACTCTTTCTTTGGAGGGGGTACTTTAGGGGGCAATGGATTCTTCTCCATACCTTTCTTGACCAGCTCGTCCAACTCTGGCAACTTTTCCACACTGCCCAGTTGGACTGATCCCTTGGACCCAGGGGATCCTGCCTCGCCACAGAAGTCCATTATTGCCTTTGTGATTTCTTCATCAGATAGCCCTTGCTTAATAATGCTTCACACCATCCTGCAACTTCTTTCCTCATAGATTCTGTCATCTCCGATGCATCAGCCTGTTCCTGCAATAGTTCGGTCTCAAGAAACTCCTGGACCAGGGGGTTAATGACATCAACAAAATGGAGGTTTTCCACGTCAAGTGGTTTCCTCATAGCTTCATCAATGCTAAAAGTGAATTTCTCCCCATTGTAATCTAAACAGATGGTGCCATCAAAAACATCAATTATAGTCTTAGCGGTCATAAAAAATGGTCTTCCTAAAAGAACGCCACTAGACTCAGCAGTTTCGTTGTCACTCATCTTTATCACATGGAAATCAGCAGGGTATAGAAAATCATGAACTTTTACTATCACATTTTCTAACACTCATTCAGGGCTAATGCATGATCTATCAGCTAACTGGATCACCACTTTCGTATCAGTCATTCTTGCTCCTACCAGTTTTTTATATATGGAAAGCGGTAACACATTAATAGACGCACCTAGATCACACATAGCATGCTCGACTCTAACACCTCCTATAGTGATAGGTAAGGTAAACATACCTGGGTCAGTCTGCTTTGACGGCATTATCCTCTTCTGGATTACTGCGGATACATTCTCCCCGATCACGATCTTTCCATCGGATTTTGCCTTGCCCGCAATGAACTCTTTAATGAATTTGCTGAACGGGGGCAGTTTCAAAGCCTCCAGGAACGGGAGATTGATCTCCAGCTTTCCAAAGATCTCCATGAAATCCACGTGGTTGTCCTTTTTCTTCTTAGCATCCCCTCGGTAGGGAAAAGGTTTAATCCTCTTTGTTGCGTTGGTCGGATCTTCCTTAGAGGGCTCTTCCGCCTCTCCTTTCTCTTTTTCAGTTTCTACCGCAGGCTCCGGGTCTAAGAAAAATGGGTCAGCCATCCGAGGTAACGGTCCTCCCAGATCACCGGCTTGGATATTATCCTCTGCTCTAACTTCTTCTTTTTGCTGGACCGGGTGGATAACATCCTCGCTCATCGGCACTGGCATTTCATCATTTACCTTCAGTTTGGGTCCTTCATATGCTTTCCCGGATCTCAGGGTAACCTGGCTGATATTTTCCCATTCTGGTGGCTTTACTGAGGCTGGAATCCTCCCTTCATTCCCTCGCATGTCGCTCAGGGATGTCGCGATCTGAGATAATTGCTTTGACATCAGATCCATCGGGGCTTTGTGTTCCTGCTGAGCATCCTAGAGCTTGTGGAGTCATTATTTGCCAGTAAGTTGTTCTGCATGTGTTGTTGAGAATTCACTAAGTCATGGACCATATCATCCAGATTCCTCTGGGTCCTGGAGTTCGGTTGACTGCCACTTGGCCCTTGACCATGATTTGGTCCACCCCCTTGATGCGGGCGAAAGTTTCCTTGACCTCCTTGGTTATTGTTGTACTGATTCCCTGGTCCCTGATAGTTGTTGTTCCTCTTGTGTGGGGGTACATATGAGCTTCCCTGGTTATTTTGATTCCTATTGTTCCAGCTGGGTTGATTTCCTTGACCTCCCTGACTCCAATTACCTTGTGCTCCTTGATTCCAGTTGCCCTGTCCCTCTTGATTCCTTCCGGACCAGTTGGATTGGTTCCCTTGGTTTCCTTCTGAGTTAGTAATCTGGAGTGGAGGGTTTTGATTCCCATCGGACCACCTGAAGCATGGATTGTTCCTCCATGGAGCGTCTTTAATTTTCCACTGGTTCCAATTACTGCCCTGATTATTTTGGTTCCAATTTCCTACAACATTTATATGGGCTGGACAATCCATCCCTCCTTGAGATCCGCAATAATTGTAACCATCCTCTGGACCCAGTGCTTGTTTTTCTTTTTCTGTTGGACCCGGTGAGTCGTTCTTCCCCAGGGCGGTTAGAATAGTCTTCTTCAGCTGCTCCATTCTAACATCCATCCTTGCATCTACTCGGGCATCCATCCTTTATTCATTTTGCATTGTTACTACATCCGCACTTCCTCTCCTTAGGATGGTACGAGGTGAATCGTATGCCTTTTTTGCATCAATTAATCTTCCCAGTATCTCTCGGGCCTCGCTCACCTTCCTCTTGGTGAAATTTCCTCCACTAGCGGTATTCATCAGGTCTTTGGACTCATGTTTTGCCCCTTCATAGAATAGATAGTAGGTTTCGGCTTCCATCATCCTGTGGTTTGGGCAAGCATCGAGCAGCCCCTTAAATCTGGACCAGTATTGACTCAACGATTCATCATATTCTTGCTTGCATTCCTGGATCTCCTTCTTAAGAGCATTCGTTTTGTTAGAAGGGAAAAAGTAATCCAGGAATTCCAACTTGAAATCCTTCCATGTATGGATCGAGTCGGGTGGCAACCTTAACAACCAAGTGTTAGCCTCTCCCTTCAGCGCAAACGGGATCGCGCGTAGTCGGTAATCCTCCTCAGTTACATCGTTGGGCCTCTTTTGAATACTGCAAAGCTTACTGAACTCATTGAGGAATTCATATGGACATTCATTCCTCCGACCCGACAAATTGGGTAGAATACCCAGCACATTAGTTTTGATGTCGATCGCCCTCTAGCGCTGGTTAGAGACGATAGCCTGGGCGGGCTCGCCATCTAAATGGGCAATGAGCCAGCCGATCTCCGAGTCATCGTCGCCTGCGTTGGCCATATCTTTAACGCTTTCCTCCTCTATTTCTGAGGTTGACTTTGGTTCCTTCTTAACTGACGAAGTTGACTCCTCGTCGCTCTCCGAACTCAGGTGAACTGGATCCCTTGTTGTAAGCCCCGATCTGGTGGTAACTGGGAATATCGCTTCCTTGACCCGCCAACTAGTCTGGGCGCTTCTCCAACCAGGTGAGTTGTTCCAGTGTCCGAACCGGTAGCTCCTGTTCATAAACTGGAAAAAAAAACAAAAGAAAACATAGTAAATAAACTATTTACACCAAAACATTCGCAAACACACAAATAACACCATGCATCCCCGGCAACGGCGCCATTTTGAAGGGACTTAGAGTAGACGTGCAGTTTTGCACTGTATGTGATATCACTCGATCTAACAGGTCCAGAGGATTCGACTAGACTTCGCTAGAAGATCATGAAACTATCAGAAAGGGGTCGTTGGGTGCACTCTATTCCTTCAAAAACCTCAACCCACTATACTACAACTTAGCAGAGGGAAGTAAAGGATCGATCCCACGAGGACGAAGGTGTTACGAAACTGCATTTGAGGATGTTTTGGGAAAAGGGGTTGGCTGCTGCCACGCAATTTTGTGGGTCGAGAACTTAAAACTACTGGGTCTGAGAGATAGAAAAAACTTCTCTACCTACTGGGTCTAAGAAACGAGAGTGTACGGAACATGCATGACTTAGAGAAATGAGATATTTTAAAGTTCTAAAACAACTGGAGTAAACTTAACTACACGGACTTTCCTAATTTGGACAGACAAGCATAAAGCGAAAAGTAAAGACAAATTTCCTTAAACTACCAGGGTCTGGAAAAAGCATGCAGAAAAGTAAAAAGACAAAGCAGATCGTACTGACAGGGTCTAGAGGACAATGCAGAAAAGTAAAGTACATGCTGAAAAGTGCTGACATAAAGCAGATCTGGTTCTAACTACCAACAACTTCATCTTCTTCGGGAATCAAACGAGAATATCAGATAAAACAGAGTATTAAACACCATGAAAACAGAGCAAACTTTAGATCCAGACTTAAAACGAGAAATTAAAGCCTAAACTAACAGATCTACGCTACTAAACCTAAAGAATGCAGAAACAGAAAGTAAACAGCCATAATCATGCACAACGTAAACAGCAAACACCAAATACGCGAAACTCCAACTCAAATACATCACGTTTCAACAAATCCAGACATCTCCATACGCAAATCCCAACCTCCAACAACAAACCAACAGATCTCAGCTCCAAACATCCAACAATCAATAATAACGAAAGCTAAAATCAAGGAATAAACATCAACTCAGCGATATGCAACCGAAACCAACATAACCTTCCATAATAAAGAGAAATAGGTTCGAATCCAGTAGATCAAAGTAAGAACTAGAGTTATGAAACTTAAAAACCAACAAGTACTAAACGAAAACAAGTAAATATTGTTTCTTCGCCTTCACAAGGCGGTGTTACACAGCAGCAAAATAACGATGATGAGAACCACAGTGGTCAGAATCCTCCATCTCCAAGAGCGCAGCAAACGAAATGAGAAATTTGAAGTGTGGAACTAAAGCATGGAACGAAAGCTTGAGCTAAGAGTGTGAGTAGAAGTGGTTGTCTTGTTCTTCAAGGTTGAGCTCTTTATATATGTGAGGCTCTGATCCCTAGGGTATCCCTCTGGTAATTAGACGCTTTTGCCCTTGAACAAGACTCTTTAAAATAATATGCTCATGCTCCATTCTGCTCCTGTCGCCAACTTTTGATTCTCCCGGGTCCGAACGACGACTTCTGATTTTTACTTCAATTCCATCTCTTTTGCATCTGCCAGGTTAGGTAACAGCAACTTCCTAGGTCCAGCAGATTTACTACGCAACTGAACTCATAAACGCACATTAGCGCCCCAAATGCACAGAATTTTAACCTTAAAGCAATGCATGAAACGAGCCTTATCACTTTTCCTCTCTCTTACTTTTTTATCTATTTATTTAACATACCCAACATTCATTTCTAAAACTCCGTGCCGAAAAGTTCCGCCTCAACTATAAAGAAACGGAGAGAGTATTATATATTTCCATGTACTAAAACTCTCCCATGCACACACACGCATTATTACATATGCACACATTTAAATTAGCTATTTAAGGTCACGTACACATACACGCATATACACGCATAAATGTAAATAACATTATATATATGCAATGATAAATGAATGTATTTCAATATGCAAATTGATGCATGTTTTGGGTTATACACGCATAAATGTAAATAACATTATATATATGCAATGATAAATGAATGTATTTCAATATGCAAATTGATGCATGTTTTGGGTTAGGGATGTCACAATTTAATTACTAGGATACATAGCTTTCATGATCAAATTATTCATCCACAATTAATTTATTGATTCATTATCTTATAACATAAAACAACTTTATTAAAAATCGATATTTAGCGTTTTTGTTTCACCTTTCGATTTTTCAGTTCATTTTTTCCCTGTCAAATTATTCAATGACTTGTTTTGGTATCTACAAGACTACAAATATGTGAGTAGAGGTGCCCACGGTTCCGGAATCGGCGGTTACGGTTCGGAACCGCCGGTTCCGGTTTTGGAAATTGCCGAACCGGAATCGAAACGCGAGGGTATTTCATGGTTACGGTTTCGGTTTTGGTTCTGAACCGGCGGTTTTTCACGGTTCCGAACCGTTGGTTTTTTGCGGTTCCGGCTTGGTTTCACAGTTTTCCAGTGGTTTTTTACGGTTCCGGCACGGTTTCGGTTCAAATTTTTTGAACCTGAACCGAACCACGGTTCAAAAATTGACGATTTCGGTTCGGGTAAATTTTCACGGTTTGGTTACGGTTTCGATTTTAACTATCGGTTCGGTAAACCTTGGGCAGGTCTATATGTGAGTGCTTGATCCACACATTAAAATTCACTCTTCAAAGTTGATACTCTTAATCCTATATTTCTTCATTGCCATTTAAGTTGATGTTAAAAATCTAACTAAGGTGTATTACATCGTATTTAATCACTAAAGGACAAGAGTGTTGATCAGCTGAGGAATCAAATCAAATCAGTGAAAATACACACCTTTTGCATTGGAATGCATGCAATAGTAAGACGACACCTGGTTATACTTACTGAAACAAGCATTGCCAAAAATAGGAGTAAAATGATCCTTATTGGAGGAACTAAAAGAAGCAATCCCATTTCATTTCTGTGTGAGTAAAACCATAATCCCCCAAACCAAAACCCAAACCCAAACCCCCCTTTCACTCTTACCTCCATTTTCGATTTTCCTCATCCAGATGAAAGGAGCAACACCAGGAAGAAAGAGAAAAGCACCACCCCAAGAAACCCTTCCTACTCAGGTTCGAAAAAAGCTACACTCCTTTTCTTTTTAATTTATTTTATTTTCAGTGAGAAATAATGTAATGAAGAAACATTTGCCGGTTCCATCCCTCTTTCTACCATTTTCAGTGGTTAAAACTTCTCATAATTTAAAGATGTAAAGAAAAATTGTTCATGTTATCCATATTTAGTTTAGTATTGTGCTTATTTTGTGAGTTTGAAGATAACAACCATAAATGTGAAGAAATTCTTTTGCTTTCCTGGATCCATGTTATTTGAGAAAGAAATAAGGTCTTTTTCACATAAGCAACTTTATATGTTTGAAGATCTAAATATTGTTGTTAATCTCAAGCAAAAACTAACCAACTCTAGAGAAAAGTGAACTAATGCTTGATATTCTGCATAATTTTGCTACTTGAAAATTGAAATACCTTTATTATGTTCTTGTTTACATAAATTTGCACTTCCTCTATCTGTGTAGGACAATCCTTTGCGTTCTAGGTGCCCAACGAGACTGTCGTCAGCCGCTCCAGTGTTTTTCCCTATATCTGCGCGAAGCATCACCCCAAGCCTCGTCTTTAGACCAGCGTTACGAGTTCTCAGACAACCTGAGTCACCGGTCTCTCCTGATCCTCTCATTCAGCACACCACGGATACGGATGGCCTCTGCGCCACAAACACTTCACAAGCTGAAGTGCCTCAGCAAGGCTTAGATGGCCATTTTCAGCCTCTACCGGATATGTCAGCAGTCATCCAGAAGAGCAAAACACACGATGATCCCTCGAGCATTTCGTGTTTGAACTCCACAGAGTTTTCTACAGGCCACAAAGAGAATGCAGAGGAAGTGAAGACAGAGATTGCTGATATCTCTTCTGAGAGCAATGTCAATTCTTCTCAACTCGACGGAGATTGCCATTTTCAGCTTCCGTGGAAGACTGCTGTAGGGCCCGAAGATGATGCAGACAAAATTGAGGCTTCTGAGAACAATGTCGTGCCTCCTCAACGCGACGTGGATGGCCAATTTCAGCCTCCGGGGGTGGTGGTGCCACACGACGAGCATATCCTAACGAAGTGCAAAACCTACGATGGTCCTTCAACCAACAACCGCTGCCTTAGCGCCTCCCGTAGCCTTAACTTGACAGAGTTTGCTAAAAGGCCTAAAGATGATGATGACGAAGATGGAGTGGAGTCTGCTCTGTGCATCCGTGGCCACAAAGTGAAGCCGGAGATTGCTGCTTTAGTTGGAGCTATATTCGACAAGTATGGTGATATCACTGCAGAGAGCAGAGTCAAGTCTCCTTCCATCATCGTCTCCCTCTTCCTCGAGCGCCTGTGCAACATATACCAAAGGCTCAAGCAGAGGAAGCTGGCTGAAATCGCGTACGCTGAGATAAACGAAATGCTTGACGAGCTCTACCATTATGAGAAGCAGAAGTTCAACGTGCGGTGGATTCTCGAGAAGGTGGAGAGGATTTACGAGGCAAACAAGGATGCTGAGAAATACTTGTTGGTGAAGGAAAAGGCAGCAAAGTGCAGGGAGGCTAATGAGAGGATTGAGGAGGTGATAGAAATGAATGAGAGACATATTGCATTGATTCAAAAGAAGATAGCAGCAGCAAAGAGGGAGAAGGAAGGGAATGAGGCAATGGCCAAGGAATGCACAATGATGGCTATGGATATCAGGGCTGGAATAAAAGCTCTTGCAGCTCAGTCATTGGTGCAAGGTCTTCTTTAGCACACCACCTCTTATCTTATCCTGTGCTATTAATATTACTATGCTTAGTTGGATTTTCAAAATCAATGGATGATAATTTATGTTAATATGCTGTATTAGCCCTTTTACTTATAGACCAACTACTGCAAAGGGCAAAGTACTATCTTGAATCTCCAAGATTTTGATCAAACAGATTTCCTCTGTCATTTCTGCTTGCAACATTTATTAACACTAGTTTCGTTGCTACAAACTTCTTTCATTATATATTTGTCGAAATGAAGGTAATAGAGTTTGTGATGCTTGGGGAAGTGGAAATATTTTTTGATTCTTGTGATTATTATCATATTATGGGAAGTGAAAGGTTTTGAAAAATGATCATGATACTTTTGTTTGTTTAAACTATAAATATATGGCATTTGGGTATCTCTCCTTATTTCTAAAGTTAATTTGTTTTAATAAAAGAGCCATTACTCGATCGCGTTATTACTCTGATACCAAACCAGTTTACAATTACTACACATTTTCTCTTGATTGATCAGTCTGTCTTTTATCTATTTAAGGATGCAATTTTCTTGTCGTTCTTATGTTGTTTATCTACTTAACAATTTAAATTATTGACGGATGATGATAAAACATAGCAACGGAAGTTAAAGTAGTAGTGTCACATACATGACTCAAATAACATTCTTCATATGAGTTTTAATTTTGTAACTTTTGTCCTATTCTTTTATCAATCTTAATTTCAGAAGAGATAATACTTCCTCCGTCCCACAAAGATAGTCCTACTTTGACCCGGCACGAGTTTTAAGAAATGTAATAAAAAATGAGTTGAAAAAGTTGGTGGGATGTGGGTCATACTTTTAAAGTACTCCCTCCGTCCCAAGGTATTAGACCAACTTTCCTTTTTGGGATATCCCAACATATTAGACTCGTTTCCTTTTTTAGCAAAAAGCATCTATCTTATTTTATTCTCCACCTACTTTTTTCTCTCTTCTCTCCCCTACTTTTTCCCCCTCTCATACTTTACTCTCTCCACTTTAACTATTTAAATATCAATTCCTTAAATCATGTGCCCAAAAGAAGTGAGTCTAATACTCCGGGACGGAGGGAGTATTAGTTTTATAATAAAATGTGAGTATGAATGAGTTAGTGGAATATGAGGTCCACTACAAAAAATGGTAAATTGAAATGAGACAAACTTTGTGGGACGGACGGAAATAGAAAAATGGGACAATCTTTGTGGGATGGAGGGAGTATGTTCCTACCCCAAAAATAGAAACTTTGGAAATAACACAAGTTTAATGCAAAATTGGTAAAGTAAACAACATAAGTTTTAATATAAAATTGGCAAAGTAAGAGAGATAGAAAGAAAAGTGTGTTAGTGAAAAATAGATCTCACCTTATTAGAGAGAAATAAATTTCCTTAAATAAAAAATTTCTATTTTAGAGGACAAAAAAAGTTTCTATTTTTAGGAGACAAAGGAAGTACAACATATTTTTCCATAACATGTGGATATAATACTCCCTCGTAGCATAAAAATATATGGACAATCTATTTTCGTTATACCATAAAAATATGGACATTTGCATTTATGAAAAATTATTTCAGTTTATTACCATACACATCAAGTTATTTTATGACGTATACCATTATTAAAACACAAATAATAAATAATAATAAGGTCCAATATCCACTATCACTATTTTAATTAATCTCTCATTTTCTTTTTTATTTCACTAATTTTATCTCGTGATATATCATATGCACATATTTTTATGAAACGGGGAGAATTATCTTTACGTCGTTTTTCTATAGCTTAGAAAAGATTACTTTTTAATTTATGTAATACTATTAATAAAATAAATTTCTTGCAGTTTAGAGGGAAAAATATGAGAGTGATAATGAATGAAGCTTTTTTTAATACTATTAAAATGTACAGCACTAATAAATTTATTAGTCCACCGGAAATAGCAAACACAAGAGTCGTTGATTGAGATTTAAAGTAGAGCGAGATTAGAAGCAAGCGGCGGCGGACGATGATGATGATGATGGGAATAGATGTAAATCATCAAACAGTAAAAGGCAACGGAATATCGATGCACGTAGCTGAGAAAGGATCTGGACCGTTGGTGCTACTCCTCCACGGCTTCCCGGAGACGTGGTTCTCTTGGCACCGTCAGATCGACTTCCTCGCCGCTCACGGCTTCCACGCCGTCGCTCCCGATCTGCGAGGCTTCGGCGACTCCGACGCCCCTCTCTCTCCTTCCTCCTACACTTGGTTCCACATCACCGCCGATCTCATCTCCCTCCTCGACCACTTCTCCTCTCAACAGGCGTACGTCGTGGGGACGGACTGGGGAGCCGTCGCCGCCTGGCATCTGGCCTTGCTCCGCCCCGATCGAGTCAGAGGAATCGTCGCTCTCTCCGTTCCCTTCGCTCCGCGCTTTACTGATGTCAAACCGCTTGAATCGATGAGGCAGATGTTTGGAGATGAATTCTACATCTGCCAGTTCCAGGAAGCGGGGAGAGCGGAGAGGGCGCTGTCGAGGTACGATTGCGCGACGGTGATGAAGAAATTCCTGCTAATCAACAAGGCGGAGATGCTAATTGCGCCTCCTGGAATGGAAATCGTCGATTACCTAGAGACGCCGGCGGTGACGCCGCCGTGGATCACGGAGGAGGAGATTCAGGTGTTTGCCGATAAATTCCAAGAGTCCGGGTTCACTGGCGGATTCAACTATTATCGAGCCCTAGACTTGTGAGTCTGTGTTAGAGCATCCGCAATGGTCGGTAGGCCAGCCATAGGCCAGCCATTCTCTCCTCTGCCACGTCATCAACACTAAAAAAACCACCTGCCACGTCAGATTTAGGCCAGCCATAGGCCAGCCGCAATAAAAACAATTCAAAATATACTAGATTTACGGAATTAAAATTACGATTAAAATACGGAATTAAATTTAGACACGTGTACGGGAAAATTCATTAATTGCATTTTAAAAAGTTACATAGATAAAAAAAAAAGTACATGCATAATAAAGAAAAAAAACTATCGTCGTGCAGTCCTCCGTGCTCACAACTCTTCAATTATATCCTTTTGGAGTTGAATATGAGTATCCACTTGGCGCATGCTGGCAAATTCCTTGAGTCGGCCGGCTTCATCGAGGGGTACCCCCTGTCGCACACTAGGGGTGGCCGTTCCGTGGCTTGGACCGGCTTCATCGTCACTGACCCAACTAGTCAGTTGTACGCCTTCGTCTTCGACGATCATGTTGTGCAGGATAATGCAGGCGTCCATTATCTCGGAAACGCATCCGACATCCCACAAACGCGTTGGGCCCTTGATTGCCGCCCATCGAGACTGGAGCACACCAAATGCGCGCTCCACGTCCTTGCGCGCCGACTCCTGTCGTTGCGCAAAGTAGGCCTTCTTTTCATCACTTGTTTGTCGGATCGTCTTCACAAAGACCGGCCACCGAGGGTATATCCCATCCGCCAAGTAGTAGCCCATATCATGCCGGTTGCCGTTGGCCACGAATGAGACGGCTGGACCGACGCCCTGGCACTTCTCGTTGAAGAGGGGAGACGAGTTCAGGACGTTGAGGTCGTTGTTCGACCCGGCTACCCCAAAATACGCATGCCAGATCCACAGCCGGTAATCAGCTACGGCCTCGAGGATTATCGTGGGGTTCTTTGACTTGTAGCCGGTCGTGTAGGCCCCCTTCCAGGCAGTCGGACAGTTCTTCCACTCCCAATGCATACAGTCTATGCTGCCTAACATCCCGGGGAACCCATGCTTCTCCCCGTGCATCTGCATCAAATTCTGACAATCTTCGGGAGTAGGGCTTCGAAGGTACTGCTCACCGAAAATGCTGATCACGCCCCCACAGAACTCCTTCAGACATTTCAGGGCTGACGACTCACCGATATGGAGGTACTCATCCCACATGTCTGCCGCGCCTCCGTAGGCCAACTGCCTGATTGCCGCCGTGCACTTTTGGATAGGGGTGTGGCCGGGTCTGCCAGCCGCATCGTGCCTGAAGCGGAAACACATATATTGACGCTCCAATGCCCTAACGATGCGCATAAACAACTCCCTGCGCATTTTGAAACGCCGCCGGAACATGTTGGCGGAAACCGCGGGTACTCTGCAAAGTAGTCCTCGTACAGCCGCTGATGTGCAGCTACGTGATCCCGATCAATCACTGCTCGGTGGTGGACAACTGGTGGAGGAGGGCGAGGTATCGCCTGCTGTTCCACCATACGCATGTACCGCTCCATCCCGCGGTTCATGTAGGCCTCCATAGCCTCGTTCATCCTCCGTTCGTACTCCTCAGGATCCCCACCACTACCGCTACCGCTACCACCCGCGTGATCCATCGCTCGATGATGCTCTTGAACAGAAAGTTAGAGAGAGAGAAAACTCGTTAAAACAAGTGGTGCAAATGAAAATGAAACGAAAATCGCGTTTATATAGGTTTTAAAAAAAAAAAAAAATCGGAAAACACCGCTGGCCGATCGGGCCCCTGCAATGGCGGCTAGCCGATCGGCCAGCGGATCGGCTAGCGACGAGCGATCGGCCAGCCCACGCCGATGCGCTCGCCGATTTCGCGCTGGCCGGTCGCAATGGTTCGGCTAGCCGATCGGCTAGCGCGACGAATCGGCTAGCCGGTCGCTAGCCGACCATTGCGGATGCTCTTAATCAGTTAATCTATCCATGTAATTGATTATAAATTAGGTTTGTAATTGATGATAGGAATTGGGAGGTGCTGGCGGCGTGGCAAGGGGCGAAGATCGGAGTTCCAGCGAAGCTGATTGTGGGGGACAAGGATATGGGATTTAAAAGCGGTGGTACAAAGGAGTATATACAGAGCTCCACCTTCAAAACTATAGTTCCAGATCATGAGATCGTCATACTTGATGGCCATCACTTCATTCACTTAGAGAGGGCCCACCAAGTTTCCCAAGAGATTTTGTCCTTCATTCTTAAACACTCTTGATTCATTCTTCTCAATGTATGATAATCCCATTCCAAATAATGCGACTTCACATATGGGATTCACTTCATCTAATTCCGCCTACACTAATGATACTTTTGGAAATGGGACTTCGGTTTGTGGGTCACATTTTCTGGTATAACTTTGGATCTTTTTGCTTGGAGTTTAGTGTGAAGTGTAGATGGATGTTGTATATTCTTAGGTGCTATAAATGCATCAAGAATTCTTCAGGTTTGTAATCAAATGAGGGGTGATTGCTGTTTGAATGATGTTTTTTTTGTTGAATTTTAGGATTGCATGAATTCTAGAGGGTTGTATCTATATAGTAGTATTTCCTTATTAAGCTAATGTATACTAACTAGAAACTGAATTACTAGTTTGAGAATAAATTTGATGTTGGATCTAATTTCGCTCCTTAAAATACATGCATTTCCATTATAGACTGTATATCACTTGTTTATAAGCTAATCTACACTTGCGATTGTTTTGCTTTTAATAAACGAATACTCATTTTAACTCATTTTTGGTCATAATTTCAAAATAGATAAGTTATCTATCATACTAAACTTTGTCTTATCATTTTCAACAACAGATTTAGGATAACTACCGGTTACTATTACTACTACTACTATCACCATCGCCATTGCTAGCACTACCACTACTTTTCTGTTACACATGTTGCTTGGATTAATTTGCTTGTTTAAATTAATTTCCCACAATTTTTTGGATAATTTTCCGCATCCATATGTGCATGACTATCCATATACTTGTACCTTGCGTAATAGATGTCCAATGAGAGGTTCGATTAAAGGTTGGTTCCAATATCTCCACCATAAATTATCGCTCCTAGCCGGGTTATTTCTTTTTGTGTGCTAGGACACTAATGCAATTCCATAAATGTATTGTGTTTTTTAAACTTCCTAGATAATGTGCTACGCATGTCCCTCATGCGACGTTTTTCAATGAAACAAATGTAATGAGATATTGGGATAGATGATGCATGTCCCTCATAGGAGGACTAAACATTGGAATAGACGATGGTATTGGTATTGGAACTAATGCCCAATGCCCAATGAAGAATTATGTCATTGTCAAGCAAATAGTTCCGAACGGGGTTACCAAACAAATGTTTTATTCCAGATCTCTAATGAAACGAAGAAAATAACATTTGTTCTTCTTCATGTGTGGTTTGCAGTACAAAAACATAGGTTTATCAAGTGTATATCAAATATAGCAACCTTTTTCCCCATGAGCTTACACGCATACAAAAAAAAATGATTGAAAGTACAATGGCTAAGCCGATACAGCAGTCTTTTGGACCATCGCAACAACTGGCTATGTGTTAATTTTCCAAACCATGCCAAAACTCAATCGTTGTGGTTAATCATCTAAGACCAAAAAAAATGAGATTATTGATGAATCATCTTCTGGGATTATCCGTCCTTTTTGCTAAGACATGCTTTGTCTTGTTTCATTAGGACAAGTGGACAACTAACTTGGTTTGTTCTCATCAAATGTCATTGGTTTCTAATCCTTAGATTTGGCATCGTGCATATACACATATCTATTTTGTTTTAATCTTTGCATATTAAGATAGTGATGCATGAGATTTGTGTACATACAATGCACAACTTCTATTATCTTCGATAAGATCAAAGCATTAAGCGTGCATTATTGACGTAGATGGAGTTTAGTGTATTATTAGAGCGAAGCACTTAAACTCATAAAATTACAATTTCTGAAAAAAATGAATCTCATAAAAATTGTCTTCCATGCTCTTATTTGTACAACCACTAAATGTGCGTGGTCAATCGTAGTATTTCGTGATAATTTGTATCTGAGATACCAATGTATCGATCGATCATGCCTTATCTGAAATAAAGGAGTTATACAAAGGCATATCAGCAGGGACCGATTAAATCATGTTAATCGAAAAAAAATTGGTCGACTGTTCTCGGCTCTTCACATTTGTATATATCTCTTCTTAGAAATAGGGAACTCTTCCCCTTCCCCTTCCCCTTCCCCATGGCTGAATGCAGTGTATCTTCTCCATGCAGTACAGATTAACTAACGCCGATTGTTGGAACTCTTCCTGTATATGCTCATAAACTTTGCCACAAATTCTGCAACGCCAAAATCTACCATTGATTAATTACATGTTAGTATTATCATAGCCATAAATATTGGAAACATAGTTACCTTCTAACTTGAGTAAAGCACTTGCTCCACTAGGGAGTCTCTTATCCTGCACAAGTAATCATAAGACATTGTTTCTTTTTCATTTTCCTATGTCTGTGTTTGCTCTTTTAGATAAGTCTCAAATGAAACAAGAGTGGTGAAGTAAAGAGCATTAGACTTACATAGTATGCATACCAATAGTATATTTCCCTTTTCAAACTGGCATCGACTCCTCGGAGGAGTTGTTCAACGAGTTTCTGGGAAAAAAGTAAGTTAGACATAAGTTTTCAAGTAATGTATATGATCTGATCGATAAATTACCAGGAGTACTAGTTTTGGATGGACAAAATCTGCCAGAATTTTTTGAATCTTTCCTCTCACAGTCAATAACCTAAACAAGTTTAGTCAGAGGATATGTAGATGTTAATATATGAGTGGATAAAATGTTTAGTTTTTCTATAAAATGGAAGAGTTGGGCTACCTACCTCTTTGGAGAAGGATCTGCCAAAATGTCGGCAGCAAGTTCCACAACGGCCTCTTCCCACGCAACGGGTATGTGTTGGTCATCTGCAAAAGGATAGCTGAAAAATGAAATATTAATTTGTTTCATTTGCACTGAAAACAGTAATATCAACATATTTATCTTAGTCATTGTCTTACTTGTGCAATTTGCATGCTTCAAGTGCCATGATTGCTCTCCTCAAATTTTGCTTTGATTTGTTTGCAATCTTTGAAGCAAAACCTGTGGATAGTTCAAAACCTTCCTTCTTGGCAATCTGGATGAGGACCTCCATTACCTAAGTCGAATACACTAAAGCTTTAAAATTTTGTTGAAATAGGAAGTTATTGATGCATAAAAATTTATGCACTTACTTGATGAGTTGTGGAGGGTTCGATATTGATGATTTTGCAGCGGCTCTTGACAGAGTCGAGGACGTCTGTGTCGTCCTCGCAGCAAAGGATAAGTTTGCAACAATCCGAGTAACAGTCCATGATCCATTTTATGAGATGTTGTATGTTCTCTGCAGCCTTGTCAACATCATATAGAACCAATACTGCAAATAAAAACTGTTAATAATTTGATGAAATTGGTAGAAATTTTTGGATGAATAGACATAGACCTTTGTAATGTGCCTTGTTAGGAGCTACACTGATTTCAGGAATGACGGCATACTCGCTACTGATTTGCTTCACTAGAGCTGTCAGTGCATATGCGGCTTTGGACTCTGTGTAGACATTGAGTTCCACATGGTGAGGACTCGAACTTACAGGGACGACTACTTGGATCGGCCTCGATTCCTGTTCATATAACTCAAGATTGACACAAAATTTAAGAAAATAGCAACAAAAGGTTAATTATCTTCATACACTTACCAAAATGTGAAAGTATCTCAAGTCATGAGATATCTGCATATCAGAGAAAACACATTTTTAGCTAATTAGGCATCCAATTTTTCCATTACAATTATGTCATGATAAAAAAAAAGAAACCTTACATTCCAAACAGGATCACCATATAGCTCGCGGAGAAGAGCCAACGTGAGAGCCTTCTTACCAGTACCGGGCGGACCTTTGAGCAAAATATGCGGAAACATTTCACTGTTCGCCTGGTAGCACAATCAACAAAAAAGCAATCATTGACACGGCCTTTAAATTTATGTTCATTTGATTATAATCCGTACACGAACGAAACTACTCACGAGCTGGAGAAGAAGCTGAGCTTCATTCTTGTGGCAAGCGAATCCGGTCAAGGTAAGAGGCTGATGCTTATCAGCCCAGAGCGGCCTCAAGCTCTCAACCACGACCGCCTTACTAATAAAAGAAGCCTCGTTGAATGGCCTCTCCTTCACCGGCGATTTGTTAGAGGTCTTGCAAGAGCCCTTCTTGATGCACAGAAACCATGTCGTTTCTGACTGATTCTTCCTTCTGCTCGCCACGAATCTGGCAGTGCTGCCACTCGTCCGCCCGCTTGTGTCACTTATGTTACTACTCTGCCTGCTCATAAGAGAGCTCCAGTTAGAATTCCGATTAGTGGAAGAGGCAGAGCTTCTACCGGGCGGCTTAGGCAGAGCAGACGGCTGATTCGCTGCGCGGGAAAAGAAGATGGAGTCCATGCTGTCTAAGTTAACTCCTCCTCCATTGGACCTCATGTTAGCATTGGCGACCATTTCATTGATCTCTCCAACAGAAGGCAGCTTCTGGTCTTCCATGTTCATCTCCTTGCTTCTCGGCCTCAGCCTCGACCGGGGAGCGGATGCGGCCCTTCTGCTGTAGCCACTAGACCGCTCCTTCCGCCCTAGACTCGCGTCGTCCTTTAAAGGAGAAGCGTATCTCCTCCGCTCGGATGCTGAGAATGGGCTCTCGTTGCGGTGGATATTATTAGTCCTGCGCTCGGATTGCGAGAAGGGGCAGTCTTCGTTCCCGTTGGCGTGCCTGCGTTGGGAGACGGACATGCGGAGATCAGAGTAGGTTCTGCGCGGGAGATCAGCGTTGGTGCGCGGTCGGTAAGGGGACTTGCTGTGCCTTCTCCGAGCAGGGCTCGGAGTGGAGGTAGGCAGAGGGCTTCTGCTGCGTATATGGTCGTACGCGATGCCATTGTTGTACTCGTGTTCGTGTTCGTACTCGTGCTCGTTTTCCGTGTCGGATGGCTCGTAACCGCTTCTAATTCGGTTGGGGCGCATTGACACCTCCATCTTTTTGGAAAGGGTGGTGGGGAGTATAGTGAATGTATATAGTTGGAGAGGGCGGCGAGTGCGAGGAGGAGTAGGACCAAACATTGGTATAGACGATGTAATGTAAGAGATGGCATTGTGTTTCGAAAAAACACAGTTGGTTAATTTGTTTTGTTTGTTGCTGGACTTTGTGATTTCATGCTGCAAGGAGGGAATATTGCTGCAAGACAACAAATGTTACAACAAAATTATCGCTTTAACTATGACTTACTAATGCTTTCATAGAGCTAATTTAAATCATCTGCTTTGCTTACAACTTTCTTGTTTTGACAGCCAAGACCAAGATATATAACCAGATCAGCCAGCTAGTTTAATCCATTTAATCACCATTTTCATCTTCTCCCACTGTCCGCCAATAAATGTCTCATTTGCTTCATATTTGGTAAATAGACTCACGTTCCATTAACTCATTCTACTCACATTTTATTATAAAACTAATATATAAAATAGGATACACTGTCTACTAACTGTTAGTATCTATTTTTTTCACAAAGTTAAATAATTGTTCAAAACCTGAGATGATCAAATATGAGACATTTAATGATGATCTGAATGAATAATTTTTTGTACCATATCGAGCCAAGCTAAATTTCCATGAAGAATATACTTAGGTTGCATAACAGGCATATGAACGAATACAAGAGAATGGTGTAATCAATATATAGAACCAAAGAAAACCGCAGAGAAAGTCGAAAGCAATCACATTTGTTACTAAGTTTGATGAATTGTGTCCGTCCCTCTGTTTCACAAGATATTAGCCTATTTACCCAGAAAAATGAAGTAATCAAACAGAGTAGAATATGCTCCCAAGAAAAACAACTCCTCGATAGTCTCGTCTATTTAGCTTCATCTAACAAAACTCTCGTCGTAAATCAGTACATATTCAAAAGATTAGAAATGACACGTGCTCATGAACGAACTCCCAACAAAACATCACACATACACAAATAGTGCCAACATTGAATTAAGAGTCCTTCAAATTTTTATACTCATGCCCAGTCCCAAAAAGTATGTCGCATTTTTCAATTTTCATCAGTCCCATAAAACGTGTCACATTTCATTTTATTTATCATATTTCCCTTTTTAGTATTTTTAGTAGTTGACCCCATATTCAACTAACTCATTCACACTCACATTTTATTAACTAATACTCCATCCGCGCTTTAAAAATAAATCATATTTCCTTTTTTTTTGTTCCATACAAATAATCCATATTCATTTATAACAACTTTTTTTTCTTCTCTTTACTTTACTCCCTCCGTCTGTCATTAAATGTCTCATATTTGACCGGAACAGTTTTTAAGAAATTGTTTGACTTTATGAGGTAAAATGAGTAGAAAAGTTGGTGGAATGTGGCCTACTTTTATATATTGATTTTATAATAAAATATGAGTAGAATGAGTTAGTGGAATGTGGAATACACTTACCAAATATGGTTAACGTGAAATGAGACATTTATTGGCGGACGGACGAAAAAGAAAAAGTGGGACATTTAATGGCGGGCAGAGGGAGTATTATTTATGGGTCTCACCATCCACTATACAATTTCAGCTACTTTTCTCATTCTCTTTTACTTTAACAATTAAGCATTCAAACTCGCGTCAACCCTAAATGGTCTATTTATATGGGACGGAGGAAGTACATAAAAGTTTAAACTACGTTTCTCTAATTTTTTCAACTCATTTATCATTACATTTCTTAAAATACGTACCTGATCAAAGTGTGACAAAAAGATGGACGAGTTTGTCAACAAGAGGGACAATCTGATGAAAGTCCATGAAGAGCGAAGATCCGAAGTGAAGCGCAAGCACAGGGCTGAAGCGATAGAGCTGGGCAAGGAGTTTGATGAAGAATTCAATAAGATCATCGGGGAATACACTCCGGCTGAATCCAAGTAGCACAATTGAGAGAAGCATGGGAACGGCACTGCAGTGAAAAAGTTGCTTTTTCCTGTGCATTTGAACACAAATAGAAGTTGTTTTTCCCCTAAATCATAAAATCTTGTCCATTAATAACTTTAGTACCTTAGACTAACCTCTCTCTATTTTTCTCGTCCTATGTTTACTCAGATTATTTAAGCCCCAATGCAAATTTTATTTTACTTCATTCAACATTTAAAGATCGTGCGATGTGCCATATGGAGTACTTTTTTAATATTTATCAAATTTGTTGTTTGAACTCCATTTTATTGGTCTTGCAACACACATAATTTTATGGTCTGGAACGCGAGGAACCTATCCGGTCGGGTGACTTATTTGGTCCATTCTCACTCTGCATCCGCTACCAGACCAGGTGGTTTCAAGGTTAGAGCATCCACAATGAGACGGACTATAGCCCGCCCTAAGCGACGCCCTATGCACACAACGTCAGCATTTTATCCTCCGCCCATTCCACCTGCAGTGGGTCGGACTATAGCCCGCCCTAAGCGACGCCCTAAACATTTTATCTATTATTTAAATATTTAAATACTTCAAAATTTGGAATTTTTTTTTTAATTTCATTAAAATTAAAACATTACAATACGAAATAAAAAAAAACTACAAATTCTCAACGGCGGTTGCGGTTCCAAACTTCTTCAATCATGTCGGTCATGAGCTGAGTATGGTCTTGTTGGCTGCGAATTGAGCTCTGTCGCTGTAGAACCTCACCGAAGCCCATCGGTAATCCTCGAGTGACAGGCGGGGTCGTCGTGCTGGAGCTAGGTCTGGCTTCATCATCCACCCAATCGGTGACATGTCCAACTTCTTGTTTGACTATCATGTTATGCATGATGATGTATGCATACATGACGTCGGCGATGACTTTCTTGTACTAGAAACGCGCTAGACCTTTCAAGATTGCCCACCGCGATTGGAGCACCCCAAAAGCCCGCTCCACATCCTTCCGCGCGGACTCCTACTTTGCCGCAAACAAGACTCTCCTCTCACCAATTGGGCAGCTGATCGTCTTCAAAAAAACAGGCCACCTTGGGTATATGTCATCGGCCAAGTAGTACCCCATATGATGTTTGCGGCCGTTGGCAGTAAACTCGATGGCCGGTGCGCGACCCCTGCACTGATTCGTGAAGAGGGTGGACGAGTTGAAGACGTTGATGTCGTTGTTCGACCCGGCTACACCGAAGTAGGCATGCCAGATCCAGAAGCGTTGGTCAGCGACAGCTTCCAGGATCATCGTAGGGTGGCTACCCTTGTAGCCGCTGGTAAATTGGCCTCTCCATGCCGTCGGGCAGTTCTTCCACTGCCAGTGCATAAAGTCAATGCTCCCTAGCATCCCGGGGAAGCCGTGCACCGTCTCGTGCATCCTCATCAGCTTCTGGCAATCATCAGCAGTCGGGCGTCGCAAATATGTGTCACCAAAAGCCTCCACAACTAACTTACAAAAAGTCTTGAGACATTCGCGGCCAGTTGTCTCCCCGACATGAAGGTACTCGTCGAACATATTCGCTGTTGTGCCGTAGGCCAACTGGCGGATCGCAACCGTGCACTTCTACAACGGCGTAAGTCCGGGTCTGCCGATCCCGTCTTCCCGATACTGGAAGTACTCCTCACGTCCCTCCAACGTGTGCACAATGCGGAAAAAAAGATCTCGGCTCATTCTAAAACGGCGGTAAAAAACATTCGGGCCCCACCTTGGATTCTCGGCAAAATAATCTGCGAATAGACGTTCGTGGGCTACGTCGTGCTCGCGCGGGGCATACGTCCGACGTTGTATCGGGCGAGGGACCCGCGCCACCGCCGCCGCTGCCTGCTCCCGCTGCATTTGTGCCAAGCATTCCGCCGCGGCTTCATTAACGGCATCGAACAAGGCTCGAGTCAAGGCCCGTCTGCAGCCATCCGATGTACTCAAATCGTAGTCGGCGGGATTCATTTTTGAGGTGACGAGAGAGAATAATTGAAGAGATGTGAAATTGGAGTGTGTGAAATGGGTTGGAATTGTGGTGTTTAAATAAGAAAAAAAATTTGGAAAAAATTCAAAAAAAGAAAAGAAAATGCGTTCGCATCGTCCGTGGCATTGTCCGCGATGCCACAGTGGCGGACGATGCGACGGACGATGAGCATGTTAACCCATCATCCGCGATGCCACAGTGGCGGATGATACGATGGACGATGCATTGTCCGTCGCATCGTCCGCCCCACTGCGGATGCTCTTATACCTACCCGACCGATTATGTCCCTTTGGTGTGCTTGTCTGCTTTGTCCATCGCATCATCCGCCACACTGCGGATGCTCTTATACCTACCCGACCGATTATGTCTCTTTGGTGTGCTTGTCTGCTTTGGCTTGTTTTCATCAATTTTCTCAAACATATATTGAACAAATTCGTTAACTTGACCGATTAGTATGTAATTGATTACAAATCAAGATTCGAGTTATAAAACTCGACAATGAACGCAATAATTAACCACTAATAAATAGTAAGCTCATTCGACATATTATTTAATATGTTTAATCATGTAAGGCCAAACAAAATAAATAACATAACATGCATTTCACGACTCGCATACATCTCTAACAAATTATAGCATATCATTAGAAGTATAGATAAATTTTAGTTTGGAACTCGAATTGGTCCAGTTTTAAATCTTTTAGAGTATTTTCAACCATTTATACTAAATTTAAATTCATTTTATAATAAAGATCACATCAAATAGTGATTTTAGTTTAACCATTTATATAAACTCATACTAAAAGGATATTCTCTATCCACTATCTTTTTTTACTCACAAAATTTATTTTCTTCTTGTTTTTTGTTATGTTATTCTCTTTTTACTTTTTTATTTTATTCTATGTCACTTTATTATCTTCACCTAAATAATACTGTCATGCTAAAAATATTTTGTTACTTCTAACGAGATTGAGAAAGTAGTATAAGTATTATACTCCCTCCGTCCCCCATTAAGAGTCACACTTTTCCATTTCGGTCCGTCCCCAATTAAGAGTCATACTTCATTTTTACCATAAATGGTAGTAGGTCCCACATTCCACTAACTCACTTCACTCACATTTTATTATAAAACCAATATAAAAAAATGGGTCCCACATTCCACTAACTTTTTCAACCAACTTTTCTTTACATTTCTTAAAACCCGTGCCTGGTCAAACTGTGACTGCTAATGGGGGACGGAGGGAGTACTAAGTACTATAATCAAGCACTAGAGCGGACGCGGTATAAGTACTATATTATTATACTAAGTACTATAATCAAATAATGTCATTTTGCTCGGTGGACGCATGCATGTTTGAATTTTTGGTAATCAATTAAAGTGGAAAATGCAAAAAGTTGAGTGTACATAATTTTAAATTTCATATTGCCATAAAGTGTACAATTAGTGGAGCACTAAACGTTGACTGAAATTTGGAGTCCGAGGTAGAAATACAAGGATAAATGAATATTATTGAATGCAACGAAAGTCTGCAACTGCGAGGAAGGACTTTTAGCTTGTCATACAATACAAGCCCTTCTCTCTCGCTCTCCACTGATTGCTTTCCGTCACCCGATTTTCCCACGGTCTTTTCTCTAATCTTGCTCTTGTTATGGTTGATGAGATGCATACAAAAATATTTCAAATTGGTTCAAAAAACTTGATGAGATACATACAAAAATATTTCAAATTGGTAAAAAAAATTTAAAGTTTATATAAATCATACAAAATGTTTCGTTTTTGTTTTGAATGAATTCATTGTTTTTTGTTTATTGTAAGTACTATTTAACTTTGGGTATAGGAAATGTATTAACTTGAAACGCTAATGAAACTTTTTGTACCAATTGGCTGACGGCTGTTATTTTGTGATATTTTGATTTTTCTAGTGCCTGTGTAAGTGTATAATATAAGCAGAACTAAGTGAAGAAATGACTTCGAGAATAATGTGATGATGCTTATTGGTCTAGAATCAGGAAGTCCAACTGAGATCCTCTTCTATGATGTTGATGTATGATCAATTTTGCAATGTTTTTTTTGCCACCACAAGCATGTTTCTTGGTCATATTTTAGAGATCAAATGGGTACTTCATACTAATTGTCTTTCATTGTCTTAAATATTGCCCTCCTTTTGTGGCATCTTCTGGAAAGTGATGCTTAATCATTGTGGCCATGATAATTTTAGAGATGAGCTCGAGAGGGGTTGGGTACCCATCTGATCCATCCCTCAAGGGTAAAAGCACAGCAGATGTATCTAACTCCAGCATTGATCATGGTGTTTCGGATATGAATGTGAATTCTACAGAAGATGATGGATGGCAAGAATATGGAAAGAAACCGAAGAACAGGAACAAGAATAATGCCTCAAAACAGTGGGTTCCTCAGCATTCCACCCCTAAGGAATGGGGTCATGCTGATACTTTGTTTAAACTTGGTATGCGAACTGATGGAGGGACTGGACAGGGCAGTCAACACTATTATGGCAGAGGGTATACTAAGGAACTTAACCGTAACCATAATGACTATGTTGCGCCACCTCCACTAATCCCCCCTCCTCTAAAGAATGGATGGGGATGGAACACTAGAGCGGCTTCTTCTCGGCCCTCGGATGATGGTGTGGTTCAGAAACAAAGAGCTCAAGCAGTTAATAATCAGGCTTTCAAGAGCGACGAAGTTGATGATGATGAAGAGTCTGATGACATTGATGACTCAGATGATGAGCTTATGAGTGATGATTTTGACTCAGATGAAAGCCAGAAAAGCCATGAGACTAGAAAGAAGAACAAGTGGTTTAAGGAGCTTTTTCAGTCTCTGGATAATTTAACCGTCGATCAGATTAATGAACCTGAAAGGCAGTGGCATTGCCCAGCATGCCAGAATGGGCCTGGAGCTATTGACTGGTATCGTGGTTTGCAACCCCTGATTACACATGCTAAGACTAAAAGATCCAAAAGGGTGAAGCTCCACAGAGAGCTTGCTGAAATCTTAGATGAGGAACTTAAAAGAAGGGGAGCATCAGTAGTGCCAAATGGTGAGGCATTTGGAAAATGGAAGGGTTTGGATGAAAGAGCTGACAAAGGCATAATTTGGCCTCCCATGGTGGTAATTTTGAACACCAAGCATGACAAGGATGATAATGACAAAGTATGAAATTCTTATAGAAGTTTGTATTTGTATTAGTAATTTAGTATTCATGCAAATTTACTTTACTGATGGTATACTAACCCTTCTCTATTGTAAACTTACATTTTACAGTGGATTGGCATGGGTAATGAAGACTTGCTTGAGTATTTCAGTGAATATCCTGCAACTAAGGCACGTCATTCATATGGACCACAGGGGCATCGTGGCATCAGTATGTTGATTTTTGAGGCCACAGCAGTGGGATATGTAGAGGCTGTACGGTTGAACGAGCATTTCGAAGTCAGTTCCAGAGATAGAACTGCATGGCATAAAAACAAGGTTCCGTTCTACCCTGGAGGCCAGCGGCAACTTTATGGGTACATGGCCGAAAAACATGATATGGAGGACTTCAATAAACATTCTCAAGGTGCACTTTCTATTTGTGTGGGTAGATTGTGTATGTCATGGATTTTTTTTTCCTTTCGCGTCAATGGTGCTGGCGATTTATTGTTAATTTCTCATTGGTTATTATCATTTATTAATTTTCCTAAATGCTTAGGTAAATCCAAACTGAAGTATGAGGTCCGATCTTATCAAGAAATGGTCGTGAAACAGATGAAACAGATGAGTGATGACAATCAGCAGCTCATATATTTTAAGGACAAAGTTATCAAAGAACAGAAGAAGACGAAAGCCGCGGAGCAGTTTGTTGAAATAATAAGTGAAAAGCTGCGTAACACCAAGGTGGAAAATCAAGTAATTAAGCTCAGGACACAAAAGCATCATGAACAAAACAAAGAAGAGGTATGTTAAGGTTTTATAAATGTACCAAAGCAGAAATACTGAACAATCTTGCTGTTTCTGGTGGAAATTTTAATCTATATAGACAAAGAAATTGGATAAATGAATCAGTTTTTCTCTTGACTGAGATTATTTATGGACACCCGACCTACTTCAGTTGGTTTATAATCTCATAAATGAACTCACTAAAGCAAGAACTGTCTTTAACCCTGTGATGAATTTCTCAAGTATCAAAACTATAAAAAATATTCGTATTCTTGATAACTTTCTTGAAGTCTAATTTAATAATGTTGTATGATCTGTATGACCAGTACATCCAGAAGTTGTTTTATATTCTTTGGTGAAGCTACATGCATTTCAGCTCAGTTTTTTCTCTCTCAGAGTTTTAGAAGGTTAAATCCGTTGATTGTTTCTTCAGTTCTACAGCTCAGAATATTAACTTGTGGTCTGTAAACAGTTTATCAAAAAATAAAATAAAATTGAGCTTCATTTTCTTGACTCTGTGTCTCTATATGTTATGGTAGCTTAACGCAATGAAGCCTCATAGATAGATTGTATTGCTAAAGGTGACTTGAGATGGAGGTTGTTCTGTTTTAATTAGATGTAACTTTGGGTGCTGCTTGATTGAGCTTCAGATTTGCCTAATATAAAAGAAAATTGGGCTTCAATTTCTTGAGTCTGTTTTTATATGTTTATGTTATGATAACTATAGTTGCACACTTATTGGATTTGTTCCTATAAGTTTTAGGATGCATAATTTTTTATCTCTGTCTTCTCCTTTTGTGTTAACCTCCTGCTACTTTGTTCTGAACTTAGATGGACAGTCAGGAGCAATTCATGGAGGACCACTTCAAACAGCTTTATGAACGTGAAAAGGTAACTCAGTCCGAGGCAAATGTTTCTTCGGCTGAAGAGCGATTACGCAGGTAATGTTGCATCCATTTTGAGTTTGCTGCCTTAATAATTTGTGTTTTCTTATTCAGTTTGTGTGTATCATTTTACTCATGAGTATTTATGATGTCTTACATCATACTACTATTTCTTTGTCTTTGATTGTTCAAGTTCTGCATGAGTATATTGGCTAAACAGCCATTCAAGAAAACATTTGATGAATCTTGATAATTTACTTTTAGGGGTGAAGAGATTTCCAAATCCATTCAGGTGCAGGACAAAGAGATGGATGAGTTTGTCAGCAAGAGGGACAAACTGATGATAGCCCATGAAGAGCGAAGATCCGAACTGAAGCGCAAGCACACGGCTGAAGAGATAGAGCTGGAGAAGGAGCTTGATGAGGAATTCAATAAGCTCATTGGGGAATACACTCCGGCTGAATCCAAGTAGCACGATTCAGAGACGCATAGGACGGTAGTGAAGACGTTGTCTTTTCCTGTGCATTTATTTGAACACAAAACAAATAGTTGTCTTTGCTTCCAAGTGTTATATTGTAGCTGATGCTTAAACGGCCGAGTGACTTATTTGGTCCATTCTCACTCCGCATGTGCTACCTGACCACGTGGTTCCAAGGTTATACCTACCCGGCCGGTGTGCTTGTCCGCTTTGGTATTCGTTAACTTAACCTATTGGTATGTTATTGACGTAAAATCAAGATTCGAGCTATAAAACTCGACAATGAACGCAATAATCAACCACTAATAAAATAGTAAACTCATTTGACATATAAAAATATGTTTAATCATGCAAAGCCAAACCAAATGAAGAGTATAACATGCATCTCATTACCCGCATATAGACGTCACCAAACCGAACCGGCCCGGAACCGTCACCGGCGGTTCGGAACCGTGAACCGGAACCGCGGTGGCGGTTCGGAACCGGATAGGAGTCGGCGGTTTAGGCGGGCCGGTTCAGGTTCACGAAAAATCAAGAACCGTAACCGCCGGTTCCGAACCGCCGGTTCGGCGGTTCCGATAGCTTTTCAGGGTTTAGGGTATAGGCATGCAGGCGTAGGCATGCCGACTAAGAGTATATATATATACTATCTATTTACATTTATAATTTATTGTTTTTTACTTCAACTTTTTTTATTTAAGTCTTTTGATTCTTTTGTAATTTCAATTTTCAACATTTGTATTTGTAATATCGACATTCACATATCGTTCAAATTTGTATGATTGTATGATTGTTTCAATAAAATTCCAATTGTTCCAACTCCAATGTCGACTTCTACTCCATTTGTCAATTGTCATTCTCGTTTTATTTATTTATTCGATAGTACAAGACTACAACTACACCTACAACTCTACAATTAGTACTATACCGGAATAAAATTAAAAAATAAAAAATAAAAAAATTCGGCATTGAACCGGCGGTCCGAACCGGAACCGGCCCGGAACCGTCTGGAAACCGCCGGTTTTGAACCGGCTTGGAACCGGAACCGGAACCGCCTGACCCTAGGCGGGCCGGTTCAGGTTCCATATTTTTTTGAACCGGAACCGCCGGTTCCGAACCGGGAACCGGCGGTTCATGAACCGTGGTGACGTCTACCCGCATACAGTTCTAACAAATTCTAGCATGTCATTAGAAGTTGAGATAAGACTCTTCAACTCTAATTGATCTAGTTCTTAAATTCTTCAACTCTAATTGATCTAGTTCTTAATCTTTCACTTAATAACATCTCCAACTATTTATACTAAATTAAAATTCAGTTTAATGTAAAAGTTACATTAAATAGTGAGTTTAGTCCAACCATTTACATAAACTCATGCTAAAAGAATATTCTTTATCAACTATCTTTTTTACTCATAAAATTTGAAATAAAAGTTATTTGAGTTCATTTGAATGTAAACTTAAAGATAAATACCGGCACTCAAAAATTTAAAATGAGATTAGTTTTGAAGTATCATTGATGTTAATTGCCCACTCCATTTTAGTTTTGGTGTACCGTTAAAAATTATATTTTGGCAACATTTATTTCTGTTTTTTAAAATCATACAAACCAAAATCCCATCAAATTAAGTAAACAATAACTGTGAACGTATATTTAAAAATTTAAAATTTTTTATTTTAAAGTATAAAACCGCGCTCATCTAGATCAAGTTGTTTCGATAATAAGTGTTGGCGCGCAAATAGAATCAATACATTCAAAATGAAAACAAAACAAAGTTAAGCAAATTCACTGTTGAAAGAGTCGCAATTTCATTCCCACTCTCAAGCGAAAAAGGCTTTCATCACAAGCATAGTGCCAGAGAGATGTTTGGTAGGGTGAGACCGGCGCCGATCAGCTCCTTGGAACCCCTCGAATCCCAAAGATCCTCTACCAAAATCATCAAGCACGATTCTCTCTCCATCTACGGTACCACCAATTCTTTCTTTTTGTTTACCGTTCATCTTACATTTATAAATTTTGTATAATTTGTGTTCAGATCTTCGTTGAAATTCATTAATTTACCATGCGCGCGGATGCTCACACGCTGTCATAATTTTTCCTTTCTTTTTAATTGTATTGTTTATAGGGATTTCTTTATAATGGTTGCTGGGAATTAATTGTAAATGTTGAATTAGGTTTACAGGAGCTGGGGTTAAACACTACCAATTTTTTTAATAACCCCTTCTCTTTTTTCTTTGATATTGGCTGTGATATTTGTCTCACTTCTGCAATATTGATAAAAATAGTTTTGGAATTCCAATTATCTACTTTTGATATGGAAGCCAAATTGTGGAACCGGGAGGAATTGGAATTGTATTTCAATTCCAAATCCAAATTTTTTGTGGCACCAATATTGGATTTGGAATTGATAGCTCCAATTCCAATTCTGCAAGCCCAATTCCATGATGCCCAATTATATGATGCTAAATGTTGAATTAGGTTTATAGGAGTGGGGTTTACTTGACTACTCTAATTTTGGGCAGGTCGTTTGCTGCTGTTTCGTTACATAACAGCCTTTATGAGATGTTGTAATTCTTCAAAAATGGGATTTTGTAGTTTTTGCAGCTTCACGTTAGAATAGAAAAGCCTGAATTGAGATCTTATAAAGGTTAGCCAATATATATCCTTTATATATGAAATGGTCAGCCCTCACAATTTATAAGCTGATGTAGCAAGATTCTAAATGTGTGTTTGTGTGTAATGTGTATGCTAAATTGCTAACTAGATCTATTTCCCTAATAAGAGTACGTCAATGTCATGTATCCGATTGATTCTTTAGTTTTCAAGAACTTATGTAGTTGGTTCCATTTTTTAAAAATGGGGAGTAGAAGATGAGTGAGACTCAGTGCTACAGGATAGGGCTGTAACCCTATTTATGGCATAGCAATTTTACGCTTGCATTGATTGTCGGAGCACAACTGAGATGCTATATGTATGGAAGTCGACATCTTAAGAGAAACAGTGAAAGGATGGTCATTGCAGTTACAATCTTTTTAAACATTTATACGTTAGTTGAGTTGAATCACTATTATGACATTATTTTCATAAGCTGGTAGCTCTACTTGGTGCAAATAGTGTAGCAGAATCAAACTCATGACCATTTTGTGCTCCAATTGTTGTAGAATCAACTCTTCTCAAACTAAAAGAAGGCTCTCGTTGCAATCCAATCTGCGACCCTGAGGATTATTCAAGGAACAATGCAGTTTGTATCATGGCCATCAATTCACCGGAGGAGGCTATGAGTGCCGGTGCTGGTTGGTCCTCTACAGAATCTCTTCCAATGTCTAGTTCTAGTGATCAATCTACAGCCTTCTCAAATGAGGCAGCTAAAACAAATATGTCTATTCTTCATTTCTTCTCAAAACACAAGAGTACAACACATACTCGAAGTCCAAGTGATACAGAGTCGATGGCTACAGAAAGTGGTTATTCATCTTCTTCCAGTGTTTCACCTTCATCTAGCGATTCACAGGCAGCCATCCGCTGAAGATATAACTGGGAGAAGGGAAATATTTACTCTTTGAGCTCCTGATTGTGGAGTCTTCTCTTCATGTATCAGAATCAACTAAAGGAAACTTGCTATTGGACAATGGATAATTTGTAGGAAATACATATACATTAATATTTCTCGTGAATTCTTTAGTGGAGCTTAGGTTCTTTTATTAAGTATCCTCTTTCACCAAGAAATTTATGCTACCAGTGGAATTTATATTACAAATTTCGTTCCGATACCAGTATTTGTATCTATGTTTAATTTTTTGTAGTTCTTTCTTGGTATCACCATATAATATATGGAAATGATGATAGACACAGCTCCCAGCTTTTAGATATAGTAGTAGTATGTCTTAACCTGAGAAAATGTTCGTAACATCAACAAGTGGGCTGGTGTCACAGAGTCAAGTTCGAGCTAGAGCCCGAAATGAACAAAGCACACCGATAAGGGTCAATATTCAACAAGTGGCAAAGGTGCATCTATGGGTGCGAGCAAGGGCTGTACTCTTGTCGTGATCCCATTTGATCGAAATGAAGAAGGCGAAAGGAAAATGCCAAGGACGAGGTGTCATATCGAGTAGTGCAGCCCGGTACCCGAACATGTGTATGAGACAAGTAAATACATTTTATTTGGATATTTGCAGAGAGCCAAAATTACCAACACAAGCAGCATGACCCACCACAGTCGGAATCACACTGGAAGATGATAAGGGGACTTCAAAAGGAATTTGCTCTGTAAGTTTAAGTATGTTATTTTTTTTTTGCTTTTAGCAATTTAACTAGTATATAATTTCTGGTTTTTAGGATTTTAACTGTAATTTTTAATAAATTAAGTTTTCTTATAATGCAATTGGTAATTAATTGCGTAATTTAGTTAGATTTCACAATGAATAATTGAAACAAGAAATTAAAAGAAAATAAACAAGCAATCTATGAATAGTTGAAACTATATCATACACTCTTGAATCATAGAAGCTCCCAGCTTAATTGGAGGAGTAGTAATCAAATTTCCAGGATCAAAATCATTTCGGAAACTAGTAGCAAGTAATGACGTTGAAAAACAACATTAATCAAATGGGAGAGGGCTACATGTATTGTGAAATTTTACTAGTTTTGAGTTGTAAACACATTATAATCGTAAGCCAAGTTCAAAGATCAATAACACGTGACAGCTTCTGGATGCGATTCAGGAGGAAATCCCCTTGCTTGATGGTAGACTGGTAGAGAGCATTCTTTGCATCGGGCCGATTGGTTTCTAACACGCCTGCAACTTTGTCTATCTTGCAATGTAGCTTCCCCGCTGCAATGAACCGAGATAGTTCCCTACGAAAAACAAACACATTTAACATATTGCTCAAATCTAGAAAGTTGCTCATTCACATCACGCAGGATTTTAAGCGCTTACATGTCTATGAAATCCACTGTCACGCCAAATGATTTTGCCATAGCTTCAATGGTTACACTCTTGTAAGATTCCAAGAACTGCGAGTATACAACACTTCTTATCTCCCTCATGTAGTACCGGAAGTGTGGGTGCAAATAGCGGTCCAACTTAATGTGCTTGGTCAAGCCAGCTGAAAAACCAAAATATGCAAAATATAATTAGCAGAGCTAAACATGTATAAGATCGTATACCCCCTCTGATCCAAGCAATGCTTGACTCAAAGCACAATAAGCAGTTGCTACAAGAACAAGGACCCTGCTTGAAGGGGCTACTTACCGAAAGCGATAAAGAATGATTTATATTGGCAATCATATAAAGAGTTCAGAAAGTCTGATAAGTATGGGATTTTGCCAATGACGGTCAGGATCTCTGGTGCATCCACCACCTGCCACATATCCAACCACAAAAGAAGTTGATCGATTAATAACATGGTGGTTGGGGAAGGGGGTGGGGGAGGCATGAGAATTTTATTGAGATAGGACTTAGGAGAGGTTTTTGGACAACAAATTTTATATTTCAATTATGAATAACATCCAAAAGCTAATTAGTCCTTCACATTAGAGCCACTTTGAGTGACACTCTCCAGGCTACATTCACAATTTTACATAAATGGTCTAGCCATTCAGTAATTCATTCAAAGAAGGTACACCACCAAGATGTGTCTCCATATTTAAGGCACATAACCAAAAATATTAAATGAAATCGCAGAAGAAAAATAGCTAGAATTTGCAGCTAATCATAATGACCCACTGACAAACATCATTTTAAAAATGAGTGTAGAACCAAATATATATACTATCAAACTAAATTATAAAATTTATAGCAACTATTATTCTCCCAACCACAAAATAAATCTAACTAATAAAGTATCAACATAATTATCCGTCCAATTTTGCAGGGAGTGTGGTAGACCAGACTAACAAAATCATAATTATTGTCAATGAAAGCAATATCACAGTTAAGATTGCAACAACATGATCCATTGATCCTCATTTAAATAGCATAGTCCAACCAAATGTTCGACAAATAAAAATGAAATTTTATTGATGCATTCAACTCTTACTAGTAATCTTTTGACCATTCATAAGAATATTATGGAGAATAGAACCTGGAATTTTAAAACTTGATCGAGTCCAAGTAAATTGATGCATCAGTGGAGTACTGTTTTTTTCCAATTCAGTACGAGGAGTTACAGTCTTTTCCAATTCAATTGATTTATATTTTCTTCTACTTACGGCTACACATTGATCAGCACATTCATACGAAAGGAGGTACTAGGTTGCACATCAGCAAAAGGTGAGGCAAACCAAGGCAAGTTTGTGATGAGTGAAAACAAAATACCAAGGTTAAGAAAAATAGCAAACCTTCTGTTTTAGTGAAACTCTATCCAACGATATGATGCTCGTGAGACCAGTATAAAATATGAAGGTGTCGTAGGGGAAAAGCTCATAAGTTGTAAAAGTCGAAATAGAATCAAGGAAAAGATCAGCCGCTTTCTTGAAATTGCGAGTGGACATGCAATATAAACCCTCATACACCTTCAAACGGTTCTTCCTCTCCCAATCACCACCCTCCTCAAACAATCTGTAATGTTAAAAGTCAAAATCAGTGCTCAACCTCTGCTCACAAAAAAAAAAAGGTTTGGAAAATTTATCCACAGCAACAGAAACCATTGTTTACTTCTTAGCTTTGTCAATGCTTTTGGAGATAAGATCAAAGTCCATGTGAAAGAAACCAATTTGTAGTGTGTAGAATACCAAATCCATCTTTTGTCCAACTGCAACAGTTTTGCCCTCTGTTATTTTAAGTTGTTCCAGTGCCTTTTCCTGGATATTAAAGAATGTAGAAAGATTTCATATGGGAAAAAAAGAACTTGAAATCAAAGGTTTTTTTTGCATTACCTTGTCACCAATTCGAATATAAAACAATGATTTGGCCAAATGAGCTTCCCTAACTTCACTTTCACCCAAGTTCTCTTCTGCATCAGCAATCCTACATGAATTCACAGTGATAAAAAATTTAGGAAATAGCCCACACAATATGTTGAACTCTAGATGGTCTAGAAGATATCCAATCATATTTCTAGATATCAATGAATTTAAAAGGTGAACAAATACTCCCTCCTTCCATGAAAATTTATCACCTATTTCCTTTTTCGTCCGTCCCTAAAATTTGTCACCTTTCACTTTTACCATTTTTGGTAGTGGACCCTACATTCCACCAACTCATTCACACTCGCATATTATTATAAAGCTAATATATAAAAGTAGGACCCACATGCCACCAACTTTTTCAACCCACTTTCTATTACATTTCTAAAAACCCGTGCCGGGTCAAATGGTGACGAATTATTAGGGACGGAGGGAGTAATAAAATGAGGATAGCAGAAGTTTTGAAAAAATAAAGTAAACTGCACTTAGAAATCTTTTAAGGCCAAACAAAATGGAAATGTGAAATAATTACATTCACAAACCATTGTGAGGATTGAGAAATACATCTCTAAAGTACAGGTAAAGCAGCACTATATATAGGCCTTGCAAGCATCAAGCCCCTTCTCTACTTACTGTTCACAAACCAGAATTAGAGCATCTAGAGCTCATAACTGATGAGGATAACTTATCACAAAATTATATAGAGATTTTTAAGGAGCTATGTTACACGAAGATATCAATTATATTCAGAAACTAACTCCGAAGACTAATTTTATAAACCCGCACTAGCACTACCAGCATAAGTTGCAACTCTAAAAGACAATCCTCAATAAGCTCTAAAAATGAATCATAGCTCGATTTTCTGTCCAAATAGTTGCACTATTAAATTTTAGTTGACATTGCAGCAAGAATGATACAATAGAAAAGGACATATGGAAAGAACTTTCAAACACTGGACATTGCGACTGTAGAATAGAAAGAACTGTAGAATTAACAAGGAGAAAGAACTTTCAAACACTGGACATTGCAGCAAGAATGATACAATAGAAAGGGACATATGGAAATTGTAAGGAAAGGAGCAGAACAAAAAGGATGAATTCATAGACATAGACTTCACATAACGCAATTGCAACTCAATATTAGTTCATGAAAAGCAAAACTGACTTCTCTTCGAGCTTCTTCAATTCATCATCGATCTTGGAGCTCATCGAGTCAAGTGCCTTCTGATCCAAATCCAATACCTTGCTGGCAACTAGGGTTTCGTACAATGGAGCCATATCTACCAAAACAAATTCCTCTACAATGAAGCTCCGCGATCAAACTAATAACTGTTAATTGAAGAATGAATTTCATAGAAATGGCCCAATTACCGTTGGCAACGATGAATTTGAAGACCTCATCGCGGAGGCGCACTTTTTCAATGTCGTCGACGTCGTTCTGCGTGAGCAGGAAGAGATTGTTGGCGAGCACAAGCTGTGGCTGCTGAACTCCTTCACCTTCCATTGCCGACCTTTTCCTTGCTTCTTTCAGTCACAGAGAGAGATGAAGGAGAGTTTTCTTGAGGGAGGAGGCAGCAACACAGAGAGGAGAGAGAATGATGGGAATTTCAATATTGGGGGATTTACTCAAAATTTAAATATATTTTGTTCAGGTTTAATTATTTTCTCTTTTAAATAAATAAATAAATGGTTTAATTAAACCCTCGATCGATTGATTCACCGCTAGAAGGAGAAAAAATGACGGCGGCGGAAGCCTTGGCTGAAGGCCGGAAGCTCCCGCGGCCCGGGCGCGGAGGAGTCGTCGGCCATGGACTCTCCGAAGAAGAAGCGCGCGTCAAAGCAATCGCTGAAATAGTATCCACAATGGTTGATCTGTCGCGCAAGGGGCAAGACGTCGACCTAAACGCTGTGAAATCGGCGGCGTGCAGGAAATACGGGCTCTCGAAGGCGCCGAAGCTCGTCGAGATGATAGCAGCGTTGCCGGAATCGGAGAAGGAAGCGCTGCTGCCCAAACTCAGGGCTAAGCCAGTTCGCACGGCGTCTGGGATTGCCGTGGTGGCCGTAATGTCGAAGCCTCACCGCTGCCCGCATATTGCAACGACGGGGAATATATGCGTGTATTGCCCCGGCGGCCCTGATTCCGATTTCGAATACAGCACGCAGAGTTACACGGGATATGAGCCTACTAGCATGAGAGCTATTAGGGCTAGGTAAATTATCTTCTTTTTCACTTGCAATGTTGCTTTAGAAGACGTTAACTTTTTTTCTGGTGATTGGAAATGCATAGGATTGTGTATTTTTACATGCAAGGTCAAATGGTTGATAACCAAAGTATGTCGTGAATTAGAGTTATTTCAATTTAAAATAGATTCGAGGTTGGGGTTGCGATTTAACTGTATCATTTTCTTTTCTGTGATAAAAATGAATACTTTCCTCTAGATTCGAGTGGAAGCCTTGCCAAGAGATCAGTATGAAGCATTTGCGTTGGACATGTTTGAGATTTAGCTTGTTTTTACTTTTGAACCTAGTTTATACTTGGAGGAGTGAAATATCGTAAGATATTATTATCCCAATACTCTCAAGCTAATCTGTACCAGCTGGCTTTTACTTAAAAGAATGGGTGTACTGATGTCTCATCAGGTGAAATTTGTTCTGATGTAATTTAACTGGTGTTAGATTATGCATTTTAGGACATGCTACTAGTAAGCCCTGGTGCGCCCCGTGCCCCTGACAATGCTGATAAGGTCTTTGGTCATAGGCTCTGAACTCATATTGGTCATGAACTCATGTTTCAATTGCTGATTATTTGACAAGTGTGCACATAGATGGTTTGAGTTTGGGTAGAACTATCTTAAAATTGGTTCTGGTTGGTTCAAACTTCAAGGCATTTGATGATGTTCAGACTACTTGTCTACTTACTAGATGCTTAATTGGTCTTGAATCATGCTTCCATCTCTAATTATTGCTCTTTTTCACCGCAATAAGTATCATTTTCCCTCATAGTTTAGTTTGATGAAAAGTGGGGTTCATGATGTAGCCCTCTAGCTTCATCTAGCTTCACATTCTATTAGTTGCCTGGATTTTACCATTTACATGACTAAGCTAAAAAAAAGCAATCCCTAATATCCCAATAGCAAAACTACTAGGATTGGCTGCTTAAAGAGTAAAGAACAGGATGTTTTTGTAGAATTGGCAGATCTTCAAGTCGTTTGATACACTAAGAAACAAGATTGTAATGTCTAAGATGTTTATAAATCCAGATTATTCTACAACCCTTTATCTTTATTTAATCGTTCTTTGTTTACACATGGGCACATCTACCTGGGTTCTACACTGGGAATGCTGTTATAAAGTACTATGATTCTTGTTTTTTGGTATTACAGTACACTGGGAATGTTGTTATAAAGTACTATGATATGATTCTTGTTTTTTGGGATTACAGATTCCATTTGTAAACTATTGGGATTTTCCTTTTTTATATAAATCCTGTGCAAAAGTTACTGAACGAGTAATTTAGTAGTATGACTGTATGAGGAATCTGTATCATTGATCTGAAGTGATGCTTCCCTTATGTTTACTCCTTTTTTATTCAATTTGGCATTTTATTTTGCAACTTTGTGATTCTATTTTGATATAGAACTTGGATTTTAGTCCTCATTGAAAATAGGAAATAGTGGCCTAAGAAGATACTTAACAATCTTTGCCCTATCCATCTGTATTTGATTTGGAATTTTATCAGTTATAGTACTTTCTAAAATCATGGTTTTCAGTTCCTGAATATGGTGGGATGTACATCAGAAATTTGAATAATTTTTTATTATTTTCTGGTGATTTAGATACAACCCTTATGTCCAGGCAAGAAGCAGGATCGACCAGCTTAGGAGATTGGGTCACAGTGTTGACAAGGTTTGCTTTTTCTGTGGAGGCTTATTCCTCCACTGGTTTAATCCACATTGGAAAAATTCCTAGAATTAAAATGTTCTGATGTGTTAATCATACAGGTCGAGTTCATCTTGATGGGTGGTACTTTTATGTCATTGCCTGCAGAGTACCGTGATTATTTTACTAGGAATCTCCATGATGCTTTATCGGGGCACACTTCTGCTAATGTTGAAGAAGCAGTATCTTACTCCGAGCACAGTGCAATAAAGTGTATTGGGATGACAATTGAGACGTAAGTCACAAATGGGATTTTCTTTATTTAGAATCTTAGATGCGACCTTGGTTAAATTGGTTTGTAGATTTTCCCTAAGAGCACGCCAGTTTCTAGCATTTTTTTCTTATGGAGACACATTTGCTGAGGGAAGATGTTGGTTTTACTTCTGAGCCATTGAAATTTAATGTATGTGTTCTACTGACGAAACAAAAACAAGCTTCACTATTCCTTAAATAAATGGGTCGTCTCAGTTCTCACCCTTGATTTTGGCACTTTAGAAGTCATTCAAATGCTCACATTACTACAAATGACAAACAAGATTAATTCCCTTCTCCTCTCCCTTTCTTCCATAGTATTCATTCTTTTTTTGGATCAAGTGAGCTTCTCTCATTCCTGTAATTGACTGCTGCTTATTTCTATTTAATATTTAAGGCGGCCAGACTATTGCCTGGGACCACATTTGAGACAGATGCTATCATATGGTTGTACAAGACTGGAAATCGGGGTACAAAGCACATATGAGGATGTTGCTCGTGACACCAATAGGGGTCATACTGTAGCAGCTGTGGCAGATTGCTTTTCCTTGGCAAAGGATGCTGGTTTCAAGGTGTTTTTCTATACTGTTCTACAAAGTGTAAAGTTATTTACTTTTTAGGCTAAGGATAAGGAGAATTGTGGGTTCATGAAATAGGAGCAAAAAGACCTAGTAAAACATGAACTGACTTACTGATAGAAGACTACAGTAATAACTAATGTTGGTGCCCACTATCCAGCCTTTTTAGACTGAGCTCTAATACCATTTCTTTGGTGTCAAGCTGGAAATTGGCTGAGTATCTATGTGTTTTTTAAGTATTAACTTTCTTAAATGCTGATATATCTTTGTGCATTTAAACTGACCTATCTAAACACAAAAGAAAATGAAGGCCAAAAATACAACCCGTGCTGAGTTTATGAGGGCATTTATTAGAAACTAATAAGTTCAGAAATTGTCAAGAAACCATTCTGCCAAGAATTCCAACTCCGTACTGTGCCGAGATGAAAACTAATTGTGAATTTGTTGTGCAGTAATCCTTTTATTATGCAATCTGTTGTTTGAAACTGTTACCGCTGTGCCCTACCCATGTAACACCATCACCAATAGCTGTTATTAATATGAACTCGTAATGGTTGATAGTTGTAAATTCTTGTGTAGAATATGATTATTTTTTGGCATACTGTTTTGTCATACTATCCATTTCTCTAAGTCCACTACTTAATTGCTCATTTTACTGCAGGTAGTAGCTCATATGATGCCTGATCTTCCACATGTTGGTGTTGAGAGAGACATGGAAAGTTTTAAAGAGTTCTTTGAGAGCCCTCGCTTTAGAGCTGATGGGCTTAAAATTTATCCGACCCTAGTTATTCGTGGAACAGGACTTTATGAACTTTGGAAAACTGGCAGGTATTGTTTTCAGTTATACATTATAGACATTACATTCTCAGTTGGAATTGGAAGTCAATTTGGCTTTGGTTCCACCTTTTCACTCTGTAAATAGCTAATTTGGTCTTCTGTTATAAACTTATAATCATGTATAGGTATAGAAATTATCCTCCCGAACAGCTTGTCGACATTATAGCTCGAATTCTAGCAATGGTCCCTCCTTGGACTCGTGTTTATAGAGTTCAACGAGATATCCCTATGCCTCTGGTTACTTCTGGTGTTGAGAAGGGTAATCTACGGGAACTTGCTTTAGCAAGGATGGATGATTTGGGCTTGAAATGCAGAGATGTTAGAACACGGGAAGCGGGTATCCAGGCAAGCAAAAACTCTTTCGTGCTGTGCAATGATGCTTTGTTTTGATTGAACCACTAAATTTATAGAAGTGAACAAAATCAGGACATTCACCATAAGATAAAACCAGAGGAAGTCCAGCTTGTTCGCCGTGATTATACAGCCAATGAGGGGTGGGAAACTTTTCTTTCATATGAAGACACTCGCCAGGTGCGTGATTCACCATCAATTATTTTCAATATAGTTTGAAGTAATTACACGTATTGAGGATCTTAAGTTATATGATACTCTCAAGTATACATGAGTGTTTTCTAGATGCCAACCACTTATTATATACTTTTTCGAATTTTTTACTTCTTGGAAAACTGGAAATTGCTTCCCTTTTAACGCTTACGTTTTGTCTCTGTTCCCAATGGTTATAAGCTGTCTGCTTTGCTACATTTCTTAACTTGCAATTTCTGATTTCTCAAATCCTGGACTGATAATAAAGCCACATAAATTGTACCCCTTCGGTCCCACTATAGTTGAGGCGTTTCTTTTGGGCACGGAGATTATGGAATGAATATTTAGTGAATTAAGTGGTTAGAGAATGAAGTAAGAGCAATGTTATTAATGGCATATGGCGGCTTATGGCGGTCAGCCAAAGTACCGCCACAGGGATATGACGGTCGCCCCACGCCCCTAACAACACTGCACTCATCAATGTCATTCAGCACAATAGGATCAATTCTATCTTTAAGGCCGAACCTATTCAATTTTTGGTTATATATTAAATAATCCAAATCATGCATCTTCATATGTTCGAGCCTCTTTTTTTTGAATGAATACATATTCATTCAAAAAAGAGAAATAGGCTCAAGAATATGAATATGCATGATTTGGTTTATTTTGTTTTCCATGAGAAACATGATTTTTGCAATGTGTACGAGAAGCTTGACTGATCTGCCTAAAAAATAAACTGGAGTAGCCATTTGTGCTGTCAATTTAACTACGGAAACATGATTATTTGCAATATGTACGAGAAGCTTGACTGATCTGCATAAAAAGTAAAACTGGAGTAGCCATTTGTGCTGTCAATTTAACTAGATAAACATATTGGTCCTAGCTGCTTTTTACTCGCCAAGAAATTTTCCCTCTTAGCTTATTTTACCGATGTTAACTTACATGCTGTTGTGTATTGTTAATCCAGGATATACTTGTTGGGTTATTGCGTTTGCGGAAATGTGGAAAGAATGTGACTTGCCCAGAGCTTATGGGGAAGTGTTCAATTGTCCGTGAATTGCATGTTTATGGCACTGCAGTTCCTGTTCATGGACGAGATGCTGATAAACTGCAGCATCAAGGTTATGGTACACTATTAATGGAGGAGGCAGAAGGAATTGCTACGAGGGAGCACAGATCGACAAAGATAGCTGTGATTTCAGGTGTAGGAACGAGGCATTACTATAGAAAATTGGGGTACGAGCTTGAAGGTCCGTACATGGTGAAATACCTCAAATGAAAAAACACTAGTGCAACGCAACACCAGGCTTTTGTTTGTGTTTGATATTGAAATATATATAGATGGCTTGATGGAAGATGTATTTGTAAGCGATGCACAATGGCTCATGATAGCGACAGAGATTCAGAGGCTAACCTTGATTTATTTATGGCTTGAAGAAGAGAAATGAAACACTACTTCAAACAATCAATATAAGTTATACCAATATGAGTTTATAAAATCTTGCAAACTTTAAACTCGTGTGTCCCCTCACATAAGAAGAAGAAGAAAATAATGAAGATATATACTTGTGCATAGATGTTTGATTGCCATAATCTTTTTATGAATAAAAACAAATAAACTCGATGTTCTAATGACATAGCAATATACATAGATGATTAAACATCACTTCGAATTACTATCTCGTATATCATTTTGTTGTCATGCCCCGACAAGTAAATTAGTGTGTTTTTCTTCTTTCTCTCTAAGTGTACGAAGGTAATGTGTTTTCACTTGAATATAAGCAACATGTAATTGTTTAACATAAGCTTGCTCAAAAGCACAAATCTCATCTACTCAAATATGGTTGCAAACTTAAGATCAAGAAGGTCTTATTTTGGGTTATAATATAGTCTCTTTGGGTGGTAGAGAATTTTAGGCTAATTGGTTAATAATTTCTCATAAAGAAAAACAATACCCCACTTCATTCTCTGTAATTCTTCCTTTCATCCAATACCTTTTTGTTTATCTCACTATTTATTCATTCTCATTATTTCTTGTATTTTTAGTGTTTAACCCTTCAAATCACGTCTTTTAAATTCTTTTGAACATAAAACAGCATCCTTTCCCCTTGTACCTTTGTGTTGGAAAAAAAACAATTCTTTTTCAAGCATCTTAAACTCAAAAGGATTTGTACTTCATAATTTAGCTCATCGAGAACAAAAAGGCGTTAAGCTCAAGCGGGCTAACTCGGATTGTTTAACAAGAACGTATTTCAAATATGGATTAGGAATGACTCACAAAAACGGTTTAACTTCATCTCCTAATTCACAACAACCATTATGTAGACTCTATTTGATCGTGACCAAATTTTGATAAATTTCACATGTGAACGAAAATTTCAACTCAAATCTCACTCGGTTTGGAAATCAACAAACCAAACAAACACTTCACTCAATAACAAATAATTATCGTCGATGTGAGTTACTAGTAAAATTCTGCAGATTCATAGTTGTGAAAAGTAAAAAGCTATAATCAACAAAATCCGATCCGCTTTGAGGTGCATATTGATATTACTAAAAATCAAATAAAGTGATGGAGCTAGGTTCAATCACGCACTATGTAATTCTAATAAAGATGATATGATCCAAGCAAGTGTTTGAAAGTTGGTGCTATAACACACAGCTGAAAGTTTCCAAGATTTTCGATCAACTTTAGGTGGTGTATTTTTTTAGAATAGTTCTCCAATTCCAAATTGAATATAATTTGAGAATTATTGGTTTATTTTTCAAACAAAGGTTGGATGTGGTGTCAAGAAAAAGGGGTTCTCTATTTGATTGATTTATATTATTTCTTGTTTTTATTTCTCAAGAAAAACACCAAGGTCTAGATTATGTGTAAATTAACCCCAACCACTCAGATTTCTCAACTAGGATCAAATTTCACGTTCTCTCCAATTATACCAAAACATGATAATTAATTTCAATTTTACAATTGAATAATCAAATCAAGGAATGTTTACTCGTATCTTACAAAGAGAATTGACATATCATAGATCGTGTACATAAATTTCCAACTCAATCGAACAACAATAACTCCATCTTGATCACAAAATTTAACAGGGCAAAACAAAGGAAACAAAGAATGTTAAGCCAATCATTTTCATTTACAAGAGCAAGAACGCATGACTCTTGTAATCCAATGATGTAAATCTACATGTGAGATTCATAATTATGCTTACCTAAGACTTGCTCTCATACGCTCAATATTCATTTGAGAAAAAATTAATCCTCCCTCCATCTCATAAAAATAAGAACTTTGGAAACACGAGTTTAATGCCAAATTGGTAAGTAAGAGAGAGGTAGAAATAAAAAATGACTATAGCGGAGAATGAAGTCCCCTTATAAGAGAAAAAAACTTACCAAAATTTGAAGAAGCCTTTTCTTTGTTGGACGAACTAAAATGAAAAAATAAGATTATTTTTATGTACTAAGGGGGTAATGGCAAGTAGGTGGAAATCTGTATATTTGTATGCTGTATATACACTTGGAAAGCATTGTACAGAGGCCCTCGATTTTTAAACTAGTCTACAAGATGTGTCAATGAAGCAGTGTCTTAACAATTATAAAAGAAAAGAAAAGCAATGCTGCTAATTTTCCATTGTTACGTTCTATCACCAGAGTCTTTGGGTTATTCGCGGTGAACACGCCTCAACTGCAGATCTGAATCGGACAACAAGATGCTGTGCATGTGCCATGTCATTTCTCGTAGGTCGCAATGTAAGATGCCAAGAATTATTCACCTGAACACAAATAAAGAGCATACAAGGATATAAATCACATGCATGCTGAGTTGATTGAATTCCAAGAATGCTTCAAGGAACCAAATCAGGATGTTAATCACAAACTTTAAAATCAGTGCCAATTTTCCATGACGGGTCAGGTCATTCTGATCTACATGGCATATTTACATATTATCCAATGTCGAATTGTTTCATGTATAATTCAGACTAAGCCACATAGATTGTTACAGGGCTAGCCACACAAAATCAAAATCTGCCGAAAAAATTCTATTTGGGTCGGGTTGGGACAATTGCACCCTTAAAAGTTTGTGATTTTTAAGATCACATCCAAGGTTTGTGGAAAATACCAAAATTCGCTCAAGGTTTGTGATTTTTAATACTAATACCATCAATAATAAATTCACTTTAAGATGCATAGTCGAGATATCACAAACTAGAGAGGAAATGAAACTATGACAATAATCACCCTATGTTGCAAGATTAGGGAAAGTTGATTACCTGAGTCCATCAAGAGGGCTTCGGTTTTCTCCCAGGTCTTGCTACGCGCTTGAGCTGTGACGTTCCTTTTTTTCCCCTGTGTATATAACCAGATCCATGAGATTTTACACATTTATTTTTAGCATTTTTAACTTGAAGTCATTGAATGCGTGACTAGATATATAGACAGGGACGGTACCTCCAAGACAGGTACACAAGTAAGTAAAATATAGGAACGAACATCAATATCAGTACAGAAGCCGCCAAATAAAATATGCTGCTATGCTTCTGCAATGGAAAAGAATAAGACAAAACTATTATTTTTGTGAGCAATTATCCTTGTTTGAGGCAAATTTTATAATCTCTTTAGCAGAAAATTAAATTTGTCATACGCTTGCAACTCGGATGTCAAGAAGTAACCACATACCTTGCCTCCTCTAGAGAACGGTTTTACTCCTTTTGAACAAGTATGGGCATCACAGAACTGGTGTAAAAAGAATTCTGGAAGAACATTAAGAGAAGGATGTTGTCAATGAACGTGATTTGACCAAAGCCGTTTCATGCTTCAGGAGTAAGAAAAGAGGTACCATGTAGGCGAGTAGCCGATGGGCCCTTATTCACAGGAAAACAGTTGTTTGCAAGATCCTGCAAGATGAAAAGAGTGCCTTAGATGATTAGGTCATATTACTAGGAATGCCTTATATCTTATACTGGAACAACCTCACACAAGTGACGGTTCCTTGAAGCAGCTGCAGGATTACACTTGGCTGTATGAAATTTTGAATTAATCACATAATCGCAATGCAAAGCTCCGCATAGATCTGCCAAGCACTTGCCATGACTCTGAAGGAAAAGAAAGCAGTAAAGTTGTAGTATCATATATATACACATTTCAATTGAACCCCATTCTGGCATGCAACAAAGGAAACAAAATAATAATATCGAACTGATCTCATGGTCCACACACTCAATCGTCAATTTTCTCATAATGCAAGATAATTTCAGGGGATGAAGAGTAATTTCTAATGGTTCTGAATTATCACATATGGATGATAGTGTAAAATTAATAGAAAGAAAGTAAATTCAGACAGATTCATTTACTTTGTGTGTTAATATAGAAAAAGACACGCACAATTTAGAGTTCAGTCCAGAACAAGAAAACACTTGATTCAAGATCCATGGATATCCGAATCTGAACATTTTAACAAACCGAGATAGAAGGGCTTATTCATAAGAAACTAGAAGCTATTAAAGAAACGAGATGATATTTGAAAAGATACGTGGGTGGAGAACCTTACAAATTTAGTAGCATGCTAACAAGCATATAAAGATGGGCTCATATAATATCATCTCTTATTGCCAACAAAAACAATAAGAGCATCTTTAATCCAATAACCAGCACACTAAAGATAAAGACAATGTCACATACAACATTTAGAAGATTGTAGTGCCTGTTGTCAAAATGCTGATCCAAATATTTTTCTGCTCGGAAGATTTTCTTACAATAACCACATCGCCAATCATTTATGTCAAAGTGAGTTTTATGCTCCTCCTGATCCCTGAATAAATCGCTGCTTGGATGAAGCCTGCATCTGCTTGGAAGTTGATATTTCTCTTTCTCCACAAAAGGTGCAAGATACTGGATCATAAATAGTACAAAGTTAAATTAGGCCTCTACATATGTCAAACAATATGCTTTCCAGTTCTTCATACCTCCTGTATAATCTTCCAGGCTGCTCGACTCCTCTCTCTTGAGCAATGAACTTCTTGGTGTCCTTCTTTAAGATTTCTAAGCATTAAAACAACATAGTTGAGATTACGACCAATATGACAACCACATTCAAGCAATCATATCTTTTTTACTTGCATGGTCATTATGGAAAATGAATAATTTGGAGGGAATGCTACTCCTAATCGATCTAACTCGTCATTAATTCATTCAGACTGTAATCTATAGCCATCATATCCCAAGGCTCAATCACTGGATTCCTTTTAGAGTTGAACTTTTCAATGGTCTTGCGCATACCTTCCCATTGTCCCATTCTAATCTACAGTTCTACACAATTTGTTTGATTGTCAGGTCTGAGTATGATTATGGAAGTTATCTTATTGTTTAAGTTTCTAGCGAAGGAACTGAAATCTTACTGCAAGTTATGATCCAAACCCCCTTCAACATTGATCGCAAACATCAAGTCTCTTAATACAATTGTCATTTGTCAATATTTATTATCACTTGCCATTTTTCCATTGAGCACTGACAACCTCTATCATGAAACTAAGACCACTCCTAGGACATTTTCCAGCCTCCAACTGTAACCTCAAGGCCTCTATCATATTCAAAGATAATCAATACAACTATAAATAACCTTCACATGACTGAAAGCAAAACCCAACCGCATCCATCATTTATACATGGAAATCGGAGGCAAAAAACACAGCAATGAAGTATAGATGGTGCAATACAAAAAATGGTTCGAAAAGAAACTGATACATGATTAGATAACACCATTACAAAACCTCTTTAATGATTCTAGCTTGCATTGACATGGTGTCAAGACTCATAGCAAACATCACAATTATAACTTTTTTAACAAAAAATTATCTCTGCATTCAGAACAATTACAACGATGACTGTCGTTCTTGAGGCTGTGAGCCAACCCCGCCAGGAAACGCTTTCTTTGAGGAGGTGAAATGTTAGAATTCTTGAGGTTAGATTTAGAACACCACTGGCTGCAAGTGGACCTTTATGGCTAAGTGTATGGTGATGAAAGTATAGAAATATTAGATAGTCAAATTACCAAAAAAAGTTATTCAATCATGACTCACCACCACACGGCTACTATAGTTCTTCAAAACAAAGACTAATGGTAGACAGGGTATGATCCTTAAAGATGTGTATTGGCTAACTCTCCTAGAGATTGGAGATCTAGATGTAGTTATTGTTCGTGAATTTGGGGCATTCTTTGTAGTTTGTACTTTTCGAAGCAAAACAAAAGTATATGGAGACAAAATCAGATCGCTAGCTACAGAAATTTGAGGAGGAGGCATGTGAACTAAAAACCTGGAACAGCTAAAGTTTCTAACTGCCAGTGATACAGGAATTTTCTAAGACAATCAACCTCTGTTCTAATACGAGCATTTTACGAGGCAGCAATAATTGTTCCATACATAACAACCACTCTTCATTCTTCAAACAGGTCCATATTCTACCTATTTACACAGTTCTAGGTTGTAATTAGTAATAAAATTTTCCAACTATATGATTTACCCAATAGATAATATCCACAAATCTAATAGAAATGACTGGTAAGTTACCTTGAAGTACCACTGTTGATATCCTGTGGCAAAAAGTAAAACTGCAAGTGTTAAATTCTCAAGTGTGAAATTAAATACTCTTCATACGGAAAGAGAAATTATTGCGAACACCTTCATGGATCTATCATTTGCAACTTAACATGACTTGACCGCGAACTCAATTGATATAATATGAAGTTTCTCAATGAATCATGCATTCTAATTAAGCTGCTGAAATGTGAAATAACTTGTGAAGACATGAACATATTACCCGATTTACATCAAGTAACACACTTGATAAAGCAAGAATGATAAGCACACGAAGATGACGATGAAGATCAACAAAAAAGTAGAAGGAAGCCTACAGTGTGCAAACCTTTTACTATATATAATAGCACAAAATTTAATTTTTGGGTAGCAGATTAAATTCCACACCAAAATTCCCTCAAAATCTTTATTCCTATCTAACTATAAGTTTGGTAAACATTACATGACTCCCTGGTAAAGTGAATCAACATGATGGTTGAGATAATTGGCTTATCTGTTTAGCATTTTCTACAAAGTGAAATCACAGCAAGCATAAAAATCCAAGAAACCAACCGGCCCTGATTTTTGAAGTCAAATAAAATGAATTATAAAAGAAAGAAGAAGAAACACGCATGAATCAAGAAAAAGTATGTGTACGAAGAAATATTGAATTCCTTAATTTTGAGAATGATTTCGAAACACATAAAAAGTTGAAGATTCCTCTCTATTTTCACCCCTTCTGGGAGAATGATGATATGGTGTTTGGATCTTGAAAGAGAAAAAGATTACCTGAGATTGAGAAGCTGCAAAGGAGATGAGTAGAAGAGATATTGTGGAGATGGCCATCGTCTTCCCCATCCATCTACTTTCTCCCATTTGGAATAAACCCTTCATTAACTTTTTCTCAGTTCCCAGCACACCCAACTACCCTCTTGGGTGTTTGCATTGCTTAACTGGACGTTAATTTGATCAAATTAAATAAAGATTGATTCTTGGATTGGATGATTACAGTTATTCGGTATTCACGACAATTTACCATGCCTTTTTTCGTAGGTTAATTTTGGTTAATATACATATCCAATTTTTGTTTGTGCTTATATAGCAATAGCTACAAAAGGTGTCAATTCACATGAATAATATGGAGTAAATATGACATGCCTTGGACATCCTGTGAGATATTCAACATTTGGGGAATGGACTTCATGCGCCCATTCCAAAATTTCGAAAGAAATTTCTTAATCCTCGTAGCAACAGACTACGTTTACTAGAGGGTAGAAGCAAAAACAGCAAGAACCAACGATGCATCAATGGTAACAACATTTCTCTAGTCTCACATTACCGTGTACCTAAGAAAATTGTCAACATATAGGAACACATTTACATAACATAACGATGAAAAGTTTGATGACGATATATGAAGTCCATAACCGTCTTACCATCTGCATTCAAATGGGCAAGCAGAGATTTCCAGTAAGAAATCAAGTAAAGTCTGGAGAAGATGATGAACACGTCATGAAGGGAGTGGAGCTCAAAGCTATAAGACATACTATGGATTAAAAGACTACATAGAAGACACCCATAGGAATGTCCTCGTACTAATTAATTTTCAGGTAGACATGTCATTATCTAGTGGAGTTGGAGCAAAGACGTATTGGGTAGTTCAAAAGTAAACTATGCAGCCGACCAAGTGTGAGGAAATGAAAATGCCACTGGAAGAGCTACATCTCGAAGCATATGACTATGTCATATGGTATAAGAAGTGTATTAAGATGTGGCACAACAAGAATATCAAATTTATGCAATTTTAAGTTGGGCAAAATGTTGGGTTTGAAACACCGATTGCACGCACACAACAAGGGATGTAAAATGCACTGGAACAATTACGTGGTTCGGCAAAATTTGCCTACATCCACGGAGAAGATATCGAAGTTTATTGTTCTCAAGAAGATATTCCTCAATCCTCACCATACAAAATGAACCGCCCTTAACTAATCACAAGCAAGGGCTCAACTCTCAGTTTGTGTGTGTATACTGGGTGTTCACTACCTCTACAAATAATGAATTACCGAGATATGAGAAACTACAAAGAGTTGAATCTAACTAATTCTTCAGCTGAAAATCAGTTACAACCGCCATCTACCAACAGCTAGTTTCAACTCACTGGCCGAGCTCACTTCTTGCTTTTCACCTTGTGCTCCAACGGCTCCCAATTCAAGCTCAATACTCAAATATGGTTTGCACGGGCATAACTTCACAAATCTCCACCTTGACCTTGCAAAACATGATCAACATCTAACTCCTTTCTCAAAGTTGTTGCTGACTTCAGCACTCCACAATCTCCACCAACTCCAAGCAATGTCTAAACTTGAAAACCGGAAGAGCTTTTGTTAGTATATCTGAAGGTTGGAACCTTCACAACATTTATCCTTCTATTTTGAATCTCATCCTGAATGAAGTGTCTCCTAACATCAATATGCTTTCTTCTTTCATTAAACATCTGATGTTTGGCCAAAATCTTTACTTCATCCAAATGAATGCCAAAATCTTGGAGAATTCCTTGCAAGCTGCAGCCACTTCCCTTCCTTTGTTGCCTTTGTCAAGGCAATATATTCAGCCTCAGTTATGGATAGGGCAACCACAGCCGACTGTTGTGCCAAATAGTGTGAAGATATATCCACCCTGTGACTTTCTGTTATCTAAATTGGCTGCATAGTCTGATTCACAAAAGATCTCCAGAATCTCAATCACTTTTTGACCAAGCTCCACCTCTAAAATATAGACCAACTTTCTCAGAACCTTTTAGATATTTCAGGATCCATTTTAGAGCATTCCAATGCTCTTTGCTCGGGTCAGACATATATCTACTGGCTACACTGATAGCATGTGCAACATCCGGCCTTGTACATATCATTAAGTGCATCACACTGTCTACTATGTTGGCATATGGTATCAATCCCGTCTCCTTTCTATCTTCTGTTGTCTTTGGCATCTGTTCTTTACTGAGTCTAAAATGGCTTGCTAATGGAATAGACACAGGCTTTGCATCTTTCGTATGGTAATTTTCTACTACCTTGTTGACATAATCAACTTGTGCAAGCTTTAGCTTCTTTTTCTTCTTTCTATTTCTGAGAATGTCCATGCCTAGAATTCTTTTGGCCTCTCCCAAAT